>NW_020451060.1:2178821-2342451 GCF_003343035.1 Apteryx rowi | reverse complement strand
CGGAGCGGCGGCGCCGGCCCGCGGAGGCGAGGGCGCTGCGCAGCCGCGCTGCCGCGCCGCGGGGCGTTTCCTGGGTCCCCGAAGGAAAGCGGGGTGCCCTGCGCCCGAGAAGTGCTGTCGTTGGCGGTGTCAGCAGCCTAAAGCGCTTGTGGAGAGAGCTGTGGTGGGGTAATCAGCCGATAAACTGGCACAGACTTCTTAAAATGGGTAATTTCAAGAAATGTGTTGAGAGTGGGGTCAGGCTCTTCAATTTAAGATCTGGTTTATGTCTAATATACACTACTTCTGAAAAACAGGCTGATAGCAGTGTTCTTTGCCACAATATTTTTGAAATACGTAAATCTCTTTTCTTAACTTCTTTTATTATTTTGAATGTTGAGACCGATATTTTGCTGACCAAACGCTTAAATCCCTTTAGCGAAGCGAAGGTACCGCTAACAATTCCTGACGAAATAATGTGCTTAAGGTCTCAGGAGAGAATTTGTTGTCAGTGGAGAAGCTCGACCTCCCTTAATGCCCCAACTTCTGGCCCGTGTCCTGGACTGCAGGACTCTCTGGCTCCCTGTGCCATCACTCCAGGCCAGGCTGGAGCTCCTACTCCTAGGTAGAAGCTCAGTAACGTGGACCCCAGGCATACCGATTTATTTGGAAAGCAAGGTCAAATGTGGAAGTAAATAGGTCTAACTTGAGTAAAATAATCTGATACAGAGTGAGTTTGGCTGAGTGTGGCCCCAGGCGACCTGCTGCAGCCGACCCCGCTTTGAACAGAGTGGCTGGACTGGGCAACCTCCGGAGGTGCCTCCCGACCTCGGCAGTGCTGTGAAGTTAGTGTATTTATTAGTGCAGTGATCTTGTCGCCAGTCATAACACAGGAAGATCATCGAAGCTGTTACCTTCTTCCTCATATATGGAAAGGAAGGATTAGCTCCTTGATTTAGAGAGCCTGCAGATCGCACGGGCAAAACCTCTGCTCAGTCAGATGTAAAAGTAGTTCTTTCCTAATAGCTACATGTTTGTTAAAAGCTAGTTAATGTTTACTTACTGATAGGCTGGATGGGCAGTCACTTGCATAATAGGAATTTTCTTCAATCATGGGTCACAACTATGTGCAAAATTCCAAGGAGTAAATTCAAATTTTAAGCATGCTGCTGCACTCTAAAGTAATTAACCTGGGCCCAGTCGCAGTATGTGGCTTCCAGTTCCACAAGGTCAGTCAATGGCAACTTCAGGCTCACTGTATACTCCACTGAAGAGTGTAGACCTGCATTTAGGTTGGCAGTTTCTGATTGTATCAGCTCCTGCTGCTGACGCTGACAATCTTGATATCTTCTTGCAAGAACCTTTCTGTTCAAGGTAGCTGAAAAGTGAAATTGAGAAAACCTCTCTAATCATAAAAACACTGAAGGTGCTACATCATTGACTTGATGTGGAGTCCCGTATGGAATCATAGCCCTGCAGCTGTGATCTCAGGATTTTTTAAACTATATTCTTGAGTTAAGATTTCCTATGTTTTGCTGCATTTTAGCTCATTATGAGTTCCTAGTACTTAGCAAAAGGAGGGGGGGAATGCAAACAAAAGCAAACTTTGCTGTTCTTTTCTAATATTCAATGCTATTTGAACAAGTAAGTATTCTGTCACCTGTCTCCTAAATATGATATATGAGGCAAGTTTTGTTTTTGTTTTATAGTGTTTTTCATCTTATGGTCTGCAGATCTCTATAAGTCCCTGTCATACTTCTACCATGTCCGTGAAAGACAATCAAGGAAAGCCAGACCATCAGTAAGCCTAAACTTTATATAAAGAGCCTGCAGCACTGTTGGGAATTTTTAGGGATCTGCAAATCAAAAAATGTGGAAACAACTGTCTAGTATAGGTGAATAAAAACTCCGTATTTATGTTGTGTAAGTATAAGTACAAGCTAAAACACAGGTTAGGTGTAACATGATAATAAATGGAAGCTCCGCTTCTTCTGCTCCTCTTTTTCCTAATATCTGTATTTCCTGGGATCTTTTTTACTGCTGGCCTTTCCTAACCCCATGTCTGTGTTATGGCTCCAGTGTCCTTATGACCTTCCTGCCGTGGTTTGGAGTGTTTTTTTCTTTTGCTAATACTATGTTCCCATTCTAGTGTCACTCTTCAAGTACAGTTCTCAGCACACCAAGCAGCATTTCAGCAGTTCTTGGTGATCTCTGCAATACAGAGCCACAGCCTCAAGGAGTTTGTGGTAATGGAAAATTACAGTTTGTCAAGAAGGCAGGAACTTCTTAAGGTATTCCTTTTTACAGTCATGGGAGGAGAATAAAATAGTTTTTTATTTCAGATTCCCTGCTTGTAAGTTCATGCGTGACCATCCATGAGAACACAGTTCAGCAAAATGCTACCTGATTCCTGGAAGGTAGCAACTGTTATGTTTAGGGAGCTCCTCGACACCTAAAGCTTTTGGTCAGAGAGGTTCTAAACTCTACTGGTTATCCATACTAAATAATTTCTTTGCTTGTATCTCAGTAGGCACACAGAGAATTAGCACTTACTGCCACAGCATTCTTGTTGTTTTAACTTGATGTGGATTTAGGGAAAAAAAGCCATCCTGGAGGCTCTCAGATTCTTCCAGCATCCTGCTAAAGCTCCTGCATCTGTGCTTACAGCTAAAGCTAACTGAAAGGGTATGGTAGGTGTTTAGCCTTTTTAGGAGCCATTAAGTGTTTCTACAACATTTCCATAGGTGCTTTCCTTTTATGAAAACATACTGTTAACCTGGTTCGGCTGTGAAGATAAGCTTCCAAGTGAAGACAAGTGCAAGAGATTTAACTGATCGTGCAGTTTTAGGATGTTTTGAGTATGTGAGGCCTCTCAAAAATTATGCTTTTTTACAGTTTTCCAAGTATGAAACCTTTACTTATAAATATACCAGAAACAATTGACTCTTTAAAATTGGTCAACAATGTGTATGCTGTATTATTTTGATGTGGTTTGTATCTTGCTGCAACTGTAAAATACTAGGACTCCAGTAAGTGTTGCAGTTCTTCAGCTTTTCTGAAATTCTGGCCAGTCGTCCATATGCCCGGTTGCTCACTTCAGTGCTAATTTTGAACTGGTCTTTTTTTTTTTTTCCCCTCTGTGTTAAATGTCTGTTTATATTTTTCAGCTTCCCATCACCAATATTTCTTGGAATTGGACAGGTATGTTCCCAAATAAAGCATACTAAGTTTGTTGATTATGTTGTAAATTAAATTCCTTTAGCATAGAGATATATTTTAGAAGGATAGATCCCTGTTATAATGCACTGCTACTCTTCTGAATTAGTCACACTGTAAGGAAGAGTGATTTGTTTTAATGAGATGGAGGAAACTTCAAGTCAAAACTATTGCCTAGGAAAAGTCACATAAAGGACTGGAAATGCTATTAATCTTCACTTGTAGAATTCAGTAATTGAGAAATCTGGCCTTCAAAACTATCAAGCTTCCCAGGAAGTGCACAGGTCCTGGGAAAGTCCTTGAGCATTTGTGAAATATGTGAAGAGGCAGTGCCTCTGTAGAGGCAGTAGACAAACTGCCTATGTATTTCCTAATAAATCTTCTTCTTCGTTCCATTGCAGTTTTCTGTTAGGACTGCCACACAGTTTTGGTTCTTTGTTGCCTTATTTGCCTGTAAGCAATTTACAGTGCTGCAACAGAAGTAAGATGTTTGTTGGTAGATATCATTGTAAAACAAAGGTTCAAACATTTGTGCACATGGCCCATAAAAAAAAAAGAATGAGCAACTCTGCAAAGGGATGGCTAGGAAAGCTGGAGCCTTGAAGCAAATATTGTTTAGACAAATACATGTAAAAGAAAGGATTTATTTTTTGTCAAGGTGACATGATAATGAACAGGGAGGAAGAGAAGAAAACAGGCTACTGCAATTCTGATATCTCTGCTGTATGGTGTTGAAGGGAATAAAATGTCATATCTTTGCTGTGAAAGGTGGAGAGAAAAAGGGGTTGGTATATCAGGGTGTACTTTAGGATGACTCAGGGAACCACACATCTTTGGGGAGCTCATGTTTCGGTGGAAGGCAGAGTGGAAAATATGATAATAATTCATACTGCAGGCAATGATACAGCCTTGTTTCTTTGCAGAACCTAAGACTCAATGACATTTCCATGCTTTTTCACTGACCTGTCCCAGATTTCCCTAAACACTTTGAAAAGAACATATGAGATGATTTAATCTCTAGATATAGTCTCTAGAGCACTGTTTTACCCACTCCTTGCAGATTTACAATTATTGTATTTTTATATAAGGAAAAAGTAATAATTTTTTCCTTCTCATGGCCAACATTAAACTCTGGTGGCATATATTTGCTCAGATACTCTCCTTCATTCTGATTGTATGCTTATTGTTTTTTGCCCACTTGCCAACAGACTGATCCATGCCTGATCTCCTCTCACATTACCAAAAAAGCCGCAAGAGTGATTCCACAGACATGACATAACACTTCGCGTGAAACTAGCAAGATTATTCTGGGGTTGAGTCCCATTTCATTTTCTCAGCTACTTAATGAGCCTGTGTTGTTTCACAAGGTGCCACTTATTTTCTCAAGGCAGTAAAAAATATCATATTTATATTGCACTTTTAAATAAATAACAGGCAAAATTGGTAAGACAAAAAGATTATCCCAGTTTATTCATTGCATGCTGTATCATTCTTTGAAACACGTAATATCTAGCATTTGTCAGACACATATAATGATTTTGTCTCTGAAGCAGTTTTTTCATATATACATTAGGATTTTGCTCTTATATGAGTTCTTTTTCTTTTTGTTTAGATGACAGCCACCATACTTATCTTGTATGTGTCAAAATTGAATAAAATTATTCATTTCCCTGATTTTGACAAAAGTATACCTGTGAAGGTAAGGATTACTTAGGTCTTCATGTTAATAAGAAAATGTTAACTCTTATGATGGTGTTCTTTCTGCGGGCTTTTAAAAAAAATTTCTAATGGAAACAGTATATAAAAGAAAACCAGAATATAACTTTTGATTTGTTTAGCAATGTTATTGTCTGTATCTTTGTTTCATTTCCATATTGGATTGAATCATTTTAATTTCACTGTAATATTCTTGCTGTCTGTCTGTRGAGACATCTAGTGTTGCTTGGTTATGTAGTACATGGAAAAAGATGCTTTAGACACTGTATTTTCAGATAGCAGGATGAACTTTTTCAGATAGCTGAAGTATTTTTCAGCATTTATACAGCTCCCTGTGGGGTTGATGTGAGATCTGTGTTTAAGAGAGAATTTTGGTCAGATTCATAGGATGAAGAGAGGTGCTGCTTGGAAATGTGAATGGGCATTGTGAAAAACCAGTAGAAAAAGAATAAATCATTGATTAAAACCCCAAGCAGCACTTCACTCCAAAGGTACTATTTCAGCTCCATAGAAGGGGCTAAAATAATGCCTACTGAAAGGCATTAGGTAGGGGCTAGCTGAATTTTATAGACAGAAACATGTATACTATGTGGATATTACTGTATGCAAGGACACCCAAACCAAAATCAGGATTCTAGTATGTCAGATACTTTACATTGCATATAGGAAGAAACAGCCCTCATCACTAAGCATGTACAGTGTAACTGGGCAGGACTGAGAGAGTACAAGAGAGGGTCTTTTTGTATCTCAGACTGGAGACAGGTCTGAATTCACTGCAGCCCTGACCCTGCACGTAAGTAGATTTTTGCATCCATGTGCAACGTTGCTGATGGTTTGCTGTGGTGCATAAGCCTGCATGTGTATGTCTTGTTGCAGGATATTGGCCAGTGTTTTGCTCCAGGATATGGAGGCAGTTAGTTCCCAGCTCTGCTGCAGAGCTCAGGTCTCCCAGCGTTTCAGGCCAGAATCTTCACTGCAGAATCTTTTTTTTCTATCAGTGTGAGTTTTACTATGAGCAAGTTGCAACCTAGGTGCCTGATTTGGTGAATGCTGTGTATTTTTTAATGCATGTTGAAATTCCTGGGATCTCTGCTTGTAGTAGTCTTGTAGGAATATCTAATTGTCAATTATAAACATGGACAATTCTTATTTTTTCCTTAATATGAATGAGGAGGTTGTCCCAGTTGGTAGTTTTGAATTCCACATAAAAAAAACTTGTCTAAGCCCCCACATCCTCCCTAATCCTGTTACACTTCCTACTGGAGACTTCACCCTAACCTAAATACAAAGGCATTAAAAAATGTGGCACCCATTTTCTTTTTCCTAATAATATCTATCCTTTGAAAGACTTTACAGGTTATACTGGGAGTAATCAGCACTGCAGCATTCAGCAATTGCATATGGCTTGTAGTGCAGGATTTGGCTAGTCACAGTGAATCAGCTGCATTGCTCTTTGATTTCTTTACTTTGTAAAGTACTCTTTCACTGTAATAAATAACCACAATGTCCTGCCTTCACTGGCGTTAGGGTTATCATCCCTGTTGATTCCCAGACTGCTTTACAGCCTCAATGTTTTCAGCTAGAGTTTTAAAACGCTTATTTTAGTGAAAAAGCTTTGGAGTTTTTGACCCATTTTAAGTAAATATTTCAGTGATCTCTGAGGTTGTGCTAGATGAAGGGCAGGTGATTGTAATTTTGCCTTCACAACAGATGAATTTTAAAGGAAAGAGAATATAGTATCAGCTCTGTTTTCATCCTATATATGAACACTATTTTAGTCTGCAGAAGGAAGAGGCAGTGTACTATATTGTTGCAAGCTCATGTTTTTAGGCTGCGTATTTGTTGCTGTTCCTTCTCCCCTCTCTCCTCTTTGCTGTGAAAGAGTGGCATAATTTTTTCAGGTAGGTGAAAAGCAGCCCACTCCTCATTATGCTTTTGCAGCACACAAAGCTTTGAAAGAACCTAGCCTCTAACAAGCACGGTGTCTCCTGAGGACATACAGGTACAGCAACCCCAGCTATTGCACACGTTGGGGTATAGGGTGTGTTTTGTCTTTCTGCCAGCTCCACTGGCTGATATTGAATGGGAATACATGCACGTGCCACCTTTGTCCCTGTTACTTACCTTGGTTGATTTTAATCTTCTGTAGCTTTTCTGTAGTGGAAGAATATGGACTCGGAACTGTAGTTGACTCTTGCGGGGGATCCCTGTCTTCTTGGGCATTTTCTTAAGGCTGTGAAGTTCTATTATTGTTTATCTGTATTGTGTTAGGGCCCATATATTCCTGTGAAAGTCAGTGTCATTGTGCTAGAAGCTGGGAATGCTAAAGTTTTATCTAGCCCTAAATACTTATCTGTCCTTTTGACTATCTCAGATAGCGTAATTCATTAGATAGATTTAAAATGATATCTCTTCCAGGCATACTAACATATGTGGAGTATCCAGAGAAGCATAGCATACTTGCAGCTTATTCATTCTTTTACTCTTCCTGTTCTCTTGCTTGTTTTATTACTGTTATTAATATTACTTTTAAACCTAAATCCAAACATTAGGGTATTAATCTGAGGGTTAAAGTAATTAAAATAAAATATATAATTTAATCTAAATAGACTCTAAGTCTCATTAGAGGTAAATCACTGTTTTTCCACTGAAATCAGTGAAGATAGGGTCATAAATGGCCCATGACCAAGGGCTGCAGATCAGTTTGCACCACAGTTTTTTTTCTTTTAACACCTCCCTCTTTTTGCTGAAAGTATATCTAATATTACAGATACCAAATTCTGTCAAATAAAGCTTCTCAACAGTGCTTCAAAACATAGATCTAATCTGAGTTGTGCTTTTAATTTTATCACAGTTATTTCCTCTGCCTCTGATTTATGTTGGAAACCACATAAGTGGATTATCAAGTACCGGCAGACTCAGGTACAGTAAACAGAAGTTATAAGTAGACTCTTTGGCTTTCACCCTTTTTTGGGGAAGGGGAGTACAAAATAAACACTTAAAAGAAGCATTGCATAAGAACTTAAACACATAATAATTTCAATGGATGATGTCTGTCCAAACCCCTGATACTACTATGAAACTCTTACCTAGACATTTGATCTGTTTACAAGTTACATGCTTCTCTTGGGGGGGTTGAGCATGGCCTGTACCGAGAGAAAATCAAAACTGTGCTACAATGGAAGTGCTTTCCATTTTTTCCAACTTCTTTTCCCCTCTTATCCGCGTGCCCAGCTTTTCCTGGGTGACCTAAGCAGAGGGATTAAAGCTGTAAGAAAGACTTTTTTTTGAAGGAAGAAGAATATGTAAAAGATTCATGCTGTGATATTGGCACAAGTTATTGAGGACAGTCTGAGTGATGGAAGAAGTCCTGTGCAGTGGGGTGGTGGCAGTGGTGTAGCCCTACCAGGGGCAGAGACTGCTGATGGGCTGGTGGGCTCTTCCCTGTAAGCTGCTCTCACACTGTAAATGCGCTGTAAACGTATGCATTTTGTAGAGGACCTGCTATAATTGATCAAATGACCAAATTCTCCATGGAAGAGGAATGCAGAAGCATGATGACTATAGCAGTATCAGAGACCGTTGGGGCAATTTCTTGTACATTATTACAGACTCCTGAGGATTTGATAGTAAACTAAATCAAAATTGGGAATTTTGTAGGTTTTCAATACTTCATAACTTTGAGAGGCTGGAAGAGAAAATACATTGCTTTTTATCTAACAAATGAATTTTCTCTGACTAGCGACATGAGGCACCTGGTTCTGCACATCTTTGACTTACACATTCACAAATCACCGCACTGAAATGACTTTTTAAGCAGATAAAAGCTTGTGTTCAGCAGTGTTGTTGTAAATAGCACTTTAGCCAATATTAGATTATTTTAAATATAAATGCTGAATCTCCTCCTTCTACAGCTGATATAATTGTGTTAGATTTACTATTCATAACTGATTTTTCATAACAAAAAATAGGAATGGCTGCAGTGTTTCTATCATTAACATTTTGTTACATTATATGATGATTGTTTACGTTATGAAATTTTCCACCTTGTCTGAAGCATCTACAAGGTGTAGATGATCTCTGTGTAAGTTCAAAATGGCAATTTGTTGTAATTAAACTCAATGTTATGATTTGTATCATATATTAATGCAACTACTAATAGTTATCTTATAATGGAGGATTAATTTTTCCAGCTGTCCATGCTTTCAGTTTTCCAAAGTATTAGATGCAAGCGTTTTCTCAAATTGATCCAAAAGGTTTCCAACTTTGAGCAGACCAACAATATGTTGTACAAATGTAGCTATTTGTTTCATAGTTGCAGTTGGTCCCACCTTTCATGTATTTAGTATATTCTTTATTTTCTTCTTGTGGATTTATTTTACGTTTTCTAAAGTACAGCTTGTTTGCTAAGTGTATTTGCTTTGTATTTTATTTCTGGTATATGTTTTCAGAGAGAGGTTTATTGCTTGTCCTTTAAGTTTACAATAGAGATCTTCATTACTTTGTCCAGGATTTCTGCAGAAAGAATTATTTCACTTGGGTTGTGATAGGCAGAAAATAGCATTTGTTCCCTTTTTCTGATATGAAGGGACTTTTTAGGAGGTAGCCAGTTATGGTTGTTTTAAAAATTGGCAAATCTCATTCTTTTCAATGATTTGGTTAACTAATCTTCCTGTAGTGTCAGACTGACATTTTTATGTATGGTAAGAGGCTGGGAATTTGTTTTGATTGCTTATTGCTAGACTAATATTTTCATCCTCTGCTTAGTAAAATTAAATAAGAATTAGAACGTGTGAATGCCATTAACCTGACCCTGCACTTGGATTTTTTTTTTTTTTTTTTTTTTTTTTTTTKACRGTTTGCCGATGTTTACAGTGCTCAGGAAGTTTACCATTCCACTTACATTACTGCTGGAAATCATCATACTTGGGTGATCTTTTTTTTTCCATTTTTACGATACCTTTATTTTAGATCATATCAAATTGTGTACTTGTGGCATCTCATCAGGTTATTGGATGACTGACTTTTATTGTCAGATAGAGAGAAGCAAAGTGGTTTTATACAGCTTTTTTTTGAAGGCACAGATGCATGTACTTTAGTGAATACAGGAAAAAAATTCTGCTTGCTCTCATTTACACAAATCAGTCTCTTGACTGTTGCACAGGAATAAGGTAAGCAGAATGTGACTCAGATAGTCTTCTTTTAGGGGTTGCCGTTTGCTGGTTTTAGTCTTGGAGGCCCCTGTGCTGCAAACTGCTTCAAGCAGCCAGATCCTTATATCTCAAACCAATGATGATAGTATGGCAGTCTGCATATACAGAGCAGCTTTCTGGGTCAAGGTCTTAACACAGGCCAGTTTAATGAAACAAAATGTGTGCTTAGGTTCCTTCAAAAAATCTTTAATTATAAATACATCAGTTTATTTTTTATGAGAAATTAAGATTTTTAAAATATTGCAACTTGGGATCATTAGTTTCAGTTGTACTATGGCTTGCAAGAACAGATATATGAATATGTAACACTTTCTGTTACCAGCATAGCTCTATCCAGGTGGCTTGTGCTTGGATAAAATCAGGTCACAAGGGGAAAAACAGCTTGCTGAAGCTGAACCCAAGCAAGATGAGAGCAATGGTCAGAGGAAAAGCTTTCTGAAAAGCCCCCATTAGATTGCCATCTCCTTTCACTTGAAGCAGCAAATGGTCAATTTGATTCTTATTTCAGGATGCTCCTGGATTCTTTGCTGAGTATAAGTTTTCATAGGAAAAGCAGAAGTTGCCATCTCCTCCTCTTGGCCCAAGGATGCCCTAGCAAGGGAGGAAAATGTCTCTCAGCAAAGCTGTCCTCAGTTCTCAGGTGGACTGCAGCAGTGTGGTGCATGAGTGCAGGCAAATTCCTAACCTAAGGGAGGTTTAAGAGCAGGATGCTGTGCTCGTGCAAAATGCCACAGTGTATTTTCTCAGGACTGGAAACAAGAGGACACTGGAGAGTCTATACCAGCTTACCTCAGGATTTCAAAAGCAGTCATGGTTTGGGTTGTTACCTTCAAGGTTGATTATGATCAGAGTCTGGTATATCTGAAGGTTGCCCACAACTTTGTTGTTGAGACAGTGGTCCACAGCTGTCCTCCTTTGACACACAGGATTTCTTCGAGAGCAGTAAACACTCATTTTTGATGGATTTTTTTTCTCTCGGGCCAGACCAGAGCTATTGTTAAGGAACTAGGAGAATGCCTGTATGGACCATTGCAGTATGGTATAAAAATGCTTATGACATTTCTAAATAAAGTAGCATAGGTATAAGAAGCAGTATAAAGATATGCTTTGCCCTACTTTGCAGCAGGGCTAATGTAGACATACTGAAGAGCATCATAAATGTCAATGCTTTCCACCCCAGGCGCAGGGTTTCCATTTGACTTCAAAATAAGTATATATTTTAGAAATACCCCAGATGCTGCGCTATATAGCATCTTCCCCAGGAAAGGATGAGATGACAAACCACCCAAGAGATATGTAGTGATTTTCCTTTAGTGAATTACTGGAAGACACTGAAATATGTCTGTTATAAGTACTAATATAGGGTAGATGGCAATTTGTTCCAGCACTCATATTTTAAACCTTAATCTTTATTCTGAAAATTATTTCATAGCAGAATGTTTGTGGCGCTTTATCAGTCTCTGTTCTCAGGGCCAAAGTCTGACAGTGTAAAAGAGACAGAACTTCCCTTAGTCAGTAATGTCGCTTCTGTAAGGCTGTCAAGGCTGTGTCCTTCCATTAAATGTTCTGTGATTAATGATTGCATTGAAACTTTTCAAGCAGACCACCATTTAATCTCCTTTTTTAATAACAAAAATGTGAACTGTCCAATTTTCGTCTACAGGAAAAGATATCCACTAAGTATTATAGTCAGCGTATTAGCTATCATTCTCGGGGCCTTCATAGCAGCTGGGTAAGGCTTTCATTTGTTTATACTAAGTATAATGACAGGAGGGTTTTCTTGCTTGCTAAGGGCCAAGTGGCCCTAAATTGAGTTCAGTTACTCCGGGTGAAGCTGATTTGGAAAACCTCTCTACTGACATCACTGGGAGATGCAGTTACACAAAGGGAAAAATCAAACACCAGCTGGAAATATTTTGGAGCTTCTTTTTTTCTCCCTAGATATTCCATGTTTGCAGAAATATAAATGAAGCAAGTTAGAACTATGTGAGAACTACTGCTTTCCTTTTACAGTGTCAGTATATTTTAATGATCTTAGAAAAATATATTCTTGTTCTGGGTAGAAAGAGGGATCTTTTAGTTGTCAGATACTGTTTTGAGTTAGGCAATGTCTACTTCTTTATCACTTTGAACAAGTTCAAATATGAGATAAGTTCACAAAATACTCATCTGTTTCTTCTGCTTTTTCTATTTGAGAATTCCTTTACTTAAATGAAAATGTAACGTTATTTTTATATTTTTGGCTTTGCTATGTACGAAGGTAAATAATTTCCATGTGATGTGACTTGGACAGAGCCACTTCCTATTAAATAAATTACCCTATGTCCATGAGGTAACTAAGTCAAAACAGAAAAGATGACAATATGTCTGGTCTGACTATGAAAAACAAGTAGTCAGATTTTTATTTCCTACTTTTCGTGTTAAAAGAAATAGATAAATATATTCAGTAATAATTGGACAACTTGTCAGGATTGAGACATGAAAATTTTCACCAAATGAGAATCAAACATTTCTTTTCACCATACTGCGTTCTGGGAACTCTCTGATGACTTGTTTGTTATTTTGATGTGAGTGGAGAAATGTGAAGTATCTTGATATACAAAAAAGACTTCAGGCAAAGCCTGTAACTTGCTGGAGTTCTTAGAATTTGCTTTTCCTCATCTATGTTATTTTTGTAGGTAAACAAGGTAGTGCAATGTACTGTATACTGTTTGTTTATTTACAGTATATTATTTATTTTCAAGGTCTGATCTAGCTTTTAATCTGGAGGGCTACACCTTTGTATTGCTAAATGATATCTTCACAGCAGCAAATGGAGTTTACACAAAGCAGAAAATTGATCCAAAGGTAACTGTGGGGTGATTGGGTTGAATTTAGCATTATGAAAATATGGTAACCAGTTACTTATTTTATGACTTTATGAATGTACTGCTGTGACCTAATGAATTGTTTAATTTGCTTTCATATTTCACTTGATATATGCATCATTAATATGGAACAGTCTGGGGAAAACTTCTTATGAGTATCTCAGGCTAGGCTTGGCTAACAGTGTATTTTATTTTCTCCCAAGTCTTTGAGGCAGGGATTATAGTGGCTTTAAATTGTTGCTTTTGTTTAAAAATATATATATATCCCCCAAACAAAAGCAAATTATTTGCCTCTAAGCATGATATATAACTGAGATTGCAACTTTTTGACCAGACATACACTTTAAGTGAGGTTTATGTAAAATAAACTTAAGGTGAGGAATTGTGACCTCTCAAGTTTGAGTCAACAAGTATTAATATCATCACAGCCACAACAACTGATACCTTCGTTGGCTATCTAAAAGCAAATCTACACTATACACTGATATGCCAAAGAAATAGATGATACCTCATCCATTATAATTTAAATGTTGAACAGGCTGCTTTTCAAATACAATGCCAAGAAAACATAGCAAGCTGTAGCAAAGAGCAGTCTTTGACTGAGGTTTTGTCACTGACTTTAGAGGGTCAGTCTGTACAGTGAAAATATATATCTTCTAATAATCTCAGAATCACACTGAATCCAGACTCTGTACTTTGCTTTATGAGCAATACTTAATGGCTCCATAGGTTTCTGGAAAGTATAGGCTTTCATTTTAAAGGAAAAGCTAAGCCCCAGGGGTTTGCTAAGTAGCACGGCTGAATCTGGAGTAAGGAAAGGCTGCTTTTGCATTCTCCTAATCCCCCTCTGCCTTTGCATCAAGCAAGATAACCAACAGGGTGTAGAGGGTCCTTCAAGCTGCTTAAAGTGGCATCAGTTACTGATGACTCCAGATGCTCTGTTTAGGAGCCAGGCCTTACTCATTTTCCTACTACAGTGGCCCTAGGGAGCACCCCCCTGCTCTACGCTTTTGGGGTGGATATGAGGTATTTAGAACAGGTAATCCCTTGGCCAGGCTCTGCTGCAGTCTAACACAAAGCAGTTCTGGACCTGTGTCTGGGGAACTTTCTGACTAGCTGCTGCTCTATAGAAATTTTTGAAAGTATAGCAGAGCGGTAATAATTTGCTGAGCATGCAGACAGTGACTGAAAAAGAAGCTCAGCTCGGTATTAAACACTGAACCCAATTGTCACGAGCTTGTCTTTTAAATTGTAGTGCATTATGTTTTGCCTGTTCATTGACAAAGATGTCAGAAGGACTGCCAGAGCGGTGTTTAGTTTGTTGCTCTCAGATGGCTCATATTTCCAAACACTCTTCCATTTTTTACAGGAGTTGGGAAAATACGGCGTCCTTTTCTATAATGCTTGTTTTATGGTGGTTCCAACAGTTATTATTAGTTTTTCTACTGGAGACTTTCAACAGGTAAGAAGCAATATTCCGTATCTCAGATTGGTAGTGGTATTTGTTGAGTTGTTTTGGTTTTTTTTATTGTTGTTCTTTGTGATTTTTTTTTTTATGAGGTAATCTTCCATGTTAGAGGCTACTATTTGTAATTATGTGACTTGGACTTTCCCTTCAAAGGAAAGAACCTGTAATTATTCTCTCTAAGGAGAAGCTGAAGCTGTGTGATAGCCATAACATCAGTCATTGTGTAGAACTAACAAATGAGTGAGGACTCTCAGCTAGAGTGGTTGAGAATCCAGCTGCACCATGAGATTTGCCACATGCTCCAAAGTGAGGCTACAAATACCAAAAAACAGGCAGTTTGCAGTCCTTCTCTCATTCTGATATACAAAAGAGATTCCTATTTAGTCTCAGTAGTTTAGTAACCTACATTTCATGTCCTCATAGAACTACCATATGACCCTCCATAGGTAACCATAATACAGTATAATACTGTGAGTAATATATTCTGGCAGATAAAGTATCAGACCAGGAGATTTGTGTTCTTTTGCTGCCCCCTCACAGACTTGTTAAGTCACATTTTTCTTATCTCTAAAATGAGGCTAATGATTTTTATTCTTCCTTTGAAATACTTAATATTTGCTGCTGAAAATCACTGCAGAGCTGGTAGGTGTCATAAATCATTCCAGTGTCCTTCACTGTATGTTGTTGTGTCCTTAATTCACATGATGCTTTGTTGTTGTGTTCTTAAAAGTCTATTTTACATGGAAAAACTGTCAGTCCCTGAAAAAATGATGTGTTTTTTATGTATGGGAAATGCCTTCCTGTGACGTCAGTCCAGTATGACCTTGTGCCAGCTCAGGACAATGCAGCTGGTGCCCTTGTTGGGACTCAGCATAGGCCAAATTTATAGGGTTGTAAGGTTTCAACTATTTTCCGACCAAACAGGATTGGAGGCATTTTGGGAAGACTGGACAAGGAAGTTTACTTTGTTGCTAGGTTTATTCTGTGGGAAAAAATAAAGATTGCATTGTGCCCACCTGTTGATTTGGCACAAAGAATTTAATGCTCAATTACCTGAAAAGAAAGAATAAATAAATATCAAAGAAATGTGTAGTGCCTATTGCGTACATGTATTGGCTTGCTCACTTAATATTAGGAAGTCCCATTACATGATATGGATGACTGGTGTCGATGTGACATATATCAATTCAATCACAGAAAAAAAAGGAGAAAACAGAAAAATGCTATTGAATAATAAACAAATAATTTTAGATAACACCTCTATTTAGCAAATTTTCAGGCCATAGGAGTTGGCTTGCTTCTAGCCTAGAAGAGCTTTTTGCCTTAAATCCATCACAGACAATGCACAGCATGTTCCTGTCAAAAAATATTTGTATCCTGTCTATGTGATGGGAAGATTGTGTCTGCTCCTTTAGCTAGTTCTGGAGCAGTAGCTACTATGTCTTGTAAAGGCTGCGGTTGTGACCGTCTCAGTTACTCACTTGTCCTTTGCCAGCTGGCTGGCTAGGAGGACAGGAAAGCATGAGGTAATGGAACAGAAATGAACCCCACAATATCCCTCTGCAACACTTTGCAGTTTGTTGCTGCACACCAGCGCGGTTCCAGCAGGGTGAGCAGGTCAGAGGTGCCCAGAGTACCTCAGATCTAATAGCTCAGGTGCTGGAGGCTGAGCTAGCTGCAGCTCAGTGTGGACCAGCAGCCTTAGCACTTACCCTGTTTCTCAGGTAATTTTTCAGCCTCTGCTGAGCTTTGTGTTGATATAGGTGACCTAAATGGACCAGGTTAATATCAAATGTCTTTTTATTTGCTTTTCTCTCTTCTCATGTCATGACTATTTGTAATATAATGTTAATTGCAGTGCTGATATCTCCATCAATAAATAAAAAGTACAAATCCTGTATAAAATACATATTTGTATTCATTGCTTGCAGTGTGCAGTCTTATGTCTACCCTGCTATACCTTAAGACAGTTTAAAAATGTGTCTAGGTATCATGGATGTTGTTATCCTGCTGTTTCTGAAGCTAAATGCATCAAACTGCTTCTAGTAGTAATATAAACCTTTCTAATAGGACTCTAGTCTCTTTTGTAATTTTGCACGCTTTCACTTTAGCTGTGTTTACAGTTGATTATATAGCATATAATTCTCTCTATTGTTTTTTAATAGGCAACAGATTTCCAGCACTGGACAAATTTTTTGTTCATCTTTCAATTTCTTCTTTCCTGTTTTTTGGGGTAAGACACAGAATGTTCAAGTAAGAAGTTTCAATGATCATATTTCAAATCTCAAATGTAAGGCTTACTGACAAGTTGTGTGAGAATTTCTCTCCCATGCTTCTGTCTTATCTTTTAATGATTTCTAGTAATATAAGTAATTCTTCCAATACTATCTGTGTTGTTGTCCTCACAAGTGCAGTGGTCAACAACATGACATTTAGCTTTTCACCTTCTGTACTCAGTATGTCTGTCTCTGCTAGCTGTCTCTTCTGATTATCTGACTTTCTTTGCAGTTCAAAGAGTGTAAGGCTGTTAGTGTAGGAACTGTTTCAATGTATTTGTTCTTTGAAGTACCTGGAATAGTATGGGGGACATAAGTAATGAAACAAAGCTTTGTTCCTGTTGGCACTGCAGTGCCAAAAGAAGAATAGAAAAGTGAGTTGGTTCCTATTCTATTCTCTTTCACACGTCATCGACCAAGGGGTCAAACTAACTTCAAATATGGATGTTTCTATTGCTAGTAGTGATTAAAGAAGCACAGAGAACACATATAACTCTCTGCTAGAACTCTAGCAACATACAGAAAGACTTCCTTTTTAGGCTGAATTTTGAATAATCTGTACATGCACATCATAGACTTAAATTCCGGTCCACAATATCTTTTTTAGGGTTTGGAACAGGTAGGATTGAAGATCCCAGTAAAATATTGATCCTGAAAAATGTTGTTTATTTCAAAGTGCTGATAAACTTGTTAGTTCCTATGGGAGGTACTTCAAAAATTTGTTGCTTTACTTTAGGTTTCTCCTGATGTATTCTACTGTCCTATGCAGTCATTACAATTCTGCGCTTACAACAACAGTAGTTGGTGCCATCAAGGTAAGTTACAGAGCAGAAGAAGGAGAAGGGAACACTGAAGTGGGCAGGAAAAAGCATTGCCTCAGCAAGCATCCTGATTATGTTTTGAGCTGGAAACTCAAAATGAGGACTGATCCTGTGACACTGATCATGCCATAGTTGCATTTTGCATTATGGAGATCTACACTACAAAAGGATTTTGTTTTCTTTTCATTGAAACTCAGATGTACTCTAGAAAGAAATGGGACTTGATTTTTTCCTACAAGAGACACTTGTACCAGTTTTAAATAAAACTTGTACATTCAACCACATTTATCTCTATTGTACTGTCACCTGCTATTGTTCTTTAACAAGTTACTGCCAGTTAGCTGAGTTAGCCTAGGCAAATGCATGGCAAACTGATGCAGATTAACCCTCTTTACTTATTTTCATTGCTGCTGATCAAGAGGGCATTCATCGATACAAAATAATGGCTAAACTGTAGTAGGAAGTTTATTGCTTTGTGGTAACTTGCTTCTGCCTCTGTGTGGGAACTTGCATTCTCGCTGAATGGACTATTTCATTTTCATTTATGTGAATTCTGATCAATTTGATGATCACTAAAACAAGCCTCTCTTAAAAATTGAAGCTGTTGCCCTTGCAGTTTGTTTTCTTTCTGTAGCCCAACTTAAAATAAAACCAGTGCAACTTCCTTTGTGTTGATGAGGCCAGAGCTTCCAAGCTGGGAGGATCACTGACTGCACAAGCATTTTGTAGACCAGTCTGGGGAGGAGCACAGAGTTGTAAGCTGGAGGCGTTTTACTAAAAGATTTATCTTTTGCTGCTGTGGATGCTGACAGTTGTGTCACCCAAACTAGTTCAGGTACAGAAGTAAGAGTCCTCAGGGTGCTCCCTTGCATAGATGACAGGAAAACAGTACCTCCAACATGGCAAAATCTGCAAAAGTAAGATAGCAGTTCTCTTTTCACAGTTGTCTTTTTGCAAGCTGGCAAGATTGATGTAGTAGCCTTTCTTCTGTGGCCCTGAAGGTGTTCTTTTAAATTTTGTATGTCTGCATTGAACCATTAAGATAGAGCAATGCTATTTCTATTTTTCTGAACAATAATTACTTTTGAGAGGTTTTGGATTACTTTAAAGTTGAGAAGCACTTTATGACTCAGTAGTCCCCAAAGAAATGATGTCATTGACCATGCTAGCTGCTAAAACATATGAAGTCAACAAAGTGTTGGTAGAATGAGCATGCAGTTCTATAGCTTTCAGTCTGTCTACAGGAAGCAATTTTCATTTTCTGAAACTTGATGGCAGGGGAAAAAAAAAATTTTTGACTCAAAACTCTGCCGGCATTGAACTTGAGCCAAGTGCTTTCACTGCACTTTTAGGTGGCAAAACAAGGAGGTAACCCTTTTAGAGCAATAATAAAGAGCTTTTATTGTAACTTTACAACATACTCTTTTATGCTTGGAGAAACCAAAGCCTGCTTTTAGGAAATGGGATTTGGAATGAGTTTTCCAAAATCTTGAAAAGAAATGCATTTTCAGAAGGTGGCCTTAGTTCCATTTGTGCCTAATGCCAAATAGCTAATTTTCTTCTTTGTTTCTTCAAAAAGTAACTCTCAATGCATTGCTCATGTTTAGAAAACATGTTGATTTTATTTTGCTGTTGCGTTACCCATAAAGTTGACATGCCATGAAACTAATTCAAACACTAATTTTAGAGAGGCCAACAACTGAGTATAGCTATTTGCTTAGAAAAATGAATTAATTGGTATCATTTATATTCTTGGAGATGAAATAACTGCATGACTTTTACTTCTTTTTCAGAATATATCCATTGCTTACATTGGAATGTTGGTTGGTGGAGATTACATATTCTCCGTGTTAAACTTTATAGGGCTTAATATTTGGTGAGTGCAACTTGAACTTGGCCTTTATTTGTTAAAGCTGAAGATTTCTCAGTGAGATATAGTTTTATCTTTTGTTTGATTTGGCCCATTTGGCTGATGCAGTTTTGAAACTACTAGCCTGAGGAAGCACTATGTACTGCCTCAGGATGTAAAATTCATTACCATTAGTAATGTCTGTTTATGTATATTGAGTGTTATCATGGTAGGATCTTAACTATGGAAATATGCCTTTGGATTTACTAATTGGGGTTGTGAGTTCATCCTTTTTTTTTTTTTTTATTAGCAGTGTTGGATCTGATTAGTTCTGAACTCAGAGGCTTCCAAAAGCCAAGTGGTGTGGGAAGTGAGAACACTGATTCAATGAATTATGCTCTTCTATATGAGTTATTTTTTCTGAACTGTTATATTTTGTGTTTGGATGAACTGTTGCACCTGCTCATATGAATCCATTGGAGCAACTGATTATTGACCCTTGTGCACTCAGGGCTAGTTTCTCAGATGGCTTACATCTACACAGCTCTAAGATGCTCTAATTTATGCCGGTTGGCATTCCTTGATCCTTTGGAAGGAAAGTTATGTACCCATAAAATGACGACGGGTATACCATATCAGGTGTATCTGACATCTGTGTTAATTCTTTTTTCTTTAGTATGGCAGGAGGACTGAGATACTCATTTTTAACCTTAAGAGGAAACAGCAAGCCTAAGCAACCTGGAGATGAAGAGAATGCACTTCTTGAGTCAAAGAGTTAGCAAAAATGCCTGCCTTGAAAAAGACTGAAGATGCAAGTTTGTTTAGCGCTGCTGAGAACTTAAACAAGTGTATGCTGGAACATATTTGAAGCAAGAAAAAAAAATCTACCTCAGTTACCATAGATGTGAACACATCTCATCAGCTCAGAAATATTCTTGCACACTGTGGTTTTTCACATGTGAACAAGTTTCATTTTAGCTGTTTTTACACCACAAGCTAATTTACAGGAAGAAATGCCATGAGCAGTTCTCAAGTTGTGAATGTCTTTATTCTTCTAGACTTTGGAGCTATTTATACTCAACAAAATAGTTCTGTTTCTGAGGCAAAACTCTCTATAAAGATCATGAAGCTTGGTTTATCACTGCCTTATACCATATGTGGTCTTTGATATCAGTGAAGAGATGAAAGACACTAGTGACTCAGAATGATTTCACATACACATTTGCCTGTGTATAAGTGACCGTAGAATGCACAGGTCAAAGAGGAGCTGTACCCCGAGATCGTTCCCTGTGTATGTTTTGACTGAAGAACACGGGATATGGCCTTGGGTGTTTTGTATGCATTGGGTAGTCATTCTCTCAGTCCTTTTCTTATCCTCAGTAACATCATGGTCTTCTGCTGCAGTTGTCACTGTTGTTATAAGTGGATCCTTATAACTTTGCTGCAGGATCAAAGGAAGAAAGAGACTGAGAGAGGCATTTTAATGCTTAAAAAGTTTTTGTTTTTGTTTTTTGTTTTTTTCCTGAGCCAGTACCATACGGGTAGTTAGGAGAGGTAATAAAGGTAAATTTATTTCTGTTCAGGTACATTCACCTTTTGATATCAGTCCCCTCCTCTGACATTTTGTCTATAATTAGTTTCTTAACACTGCACAGAAGTGACACTATGATGTACAAATTACAAGAGGGGAAGTGACTGATGTGTGGGAGACTGACTGTTGTGTTTAGTTGAGGAAAAAGGATCAGTGTCCTGTTGTGTCTTAATATATGCAGTGAAAGCTGATCTGGTACTATTTTATGTGCTAAATTCAGAACAAGGAGTCATTACAAGCCCAAGGGGTTGCTACAGTGGGCAAGGCTAATCTAATCTCATGGTTAAAAAACAAGATATGGGGATCTGGTGGGCTGGGTTATTTTGGGCAACAGTAGTGGCACTGCACTGTATCTTTATTTCCTTCACTGCAAGTACAGCTGATTGATACATTATCCCTGAGTATAAAGCATTAGTCTTTGAAAGCACCTTAGAAGTATTGCATTGCTGGAGGACAGCAGAGTAATTCATCTTGCTGAAGTTTTTAATTCCAGGCAGGCATGAGCCAAGATTTTTTCTAAATAATCAAATTAAAAGAAGAATGAGATTTTGGAAGACTTTGACATGGAACTGGGTGTATGTCATGACTTGTTTTGTCTGAGTTGGGTTAAAATACAGCAAAACCTGAAAAGTGTTATTCTATGTGTAACGTGTGAATGGTCAGACTGGATTAAATCTAAGAAGCATGTGAGTAGCTCATACCAGAAGCTTCAGTGGAATAACCAGCTTCTAGCAGACTTGAGTTCTTGGTTTCATGGCCTCCTGTGGCAATGATTTCACAGTATGGTCATGTATGCAAAAAGATTTCATGTAGTGATGCTGCATTTCCTTCTCTTTTTTTAACATTCTTACAGTATTGCTTTCTTCTGTTATTACTGAGAAGGGACAGAAGCTCCTGATCTACTTAGGTGTACCATTATTTCATGCCTCCTTCTATTCATCTCCTTTCTAAAATCTGCATAGTTTGTAAAACCTTGTAAAATGAAACCACTGTGTTTTGAAAAGTACTAGGAGCTACCTTCTTTAAACAGGATACTTCACAGCTTAGCTATACTGGAATAATTTTATAGGCATACATCTACTGAGGTGAATGTCTTCGTATTGCCAAGACCTGATGCAGAAATCAGTATGTGGCTTCCATCTATTCCCTGCTACAAACCATTAAAAACTCTTTGGAAAAATAGGACAGTTGCATCGTTATGATGCTCAAACACCCCATTTGTCTCATGCTTTTAGAAACAATTCCTCTTTTGGAACTGACTGCTGAAATCTTAGACTGTGGGAGATGATGTGGCTGTTTCAGCCCAGGAGAACAGTGGAAGCTGTTTGCAATCCAGGTTTGGCTTTCAAGAGCCCTTCTATAGACTAGGTGTGTTGTTTAAGCTCAGATCTGCTCACTACATTATATAACGTAATTTTAAAAACCTCAAACCAGGTTGCTTGCTTGTGATGTGCATTTAAGCCACTGATCATCAGTTTCTATGTAGAATTGACATTAGTCAATGTTAGTGGATGCTTGCACTGATTTTGATGGATTTGGATCTGGCCCTGTAACAGCAATGTCCTGATGTCTCTGTAACCATATCCTGGCTCTTTAGTATTTGTACAAGCTGCATTCCTTAAGAAAAAAGAAGATTTGGGGGTTGCTTCTGCTTCCAGCCACTAGAAGTCAGAGCTCTGACCAACCTCAAAGAAAGGACTGGGTTCTGGTGGACTGCTGGGCTGTCCACGGATTTAAATGGCAAAAGGAGGAGTGACTGCAGATTATTGGAAGTGGAAGATCCTAGAAATGGAAACAAAAGTCTGGATTTTCCAGCTGCCCAGAGCTGGATAAGAGATGTGACTTCCATTTTTTTTAACTATTAGGGGGATGGGAGGGTGAGGGTCTGTAAATATTTTGGAGAGATCTTTGGTTTAAAACTATTTCCTTTGTAATCAAAAAGCCTCCAATATTTTTGAGTGTATTCTTTCGTAAGACTCCTCTTTCTCCCAGTCACCTCTACCTCCAAAATCTTAAATACTGAGCCTCAACTCTCAGTAGTGGAACAAGGCAATAGGAAAGTTTTCATCAGTTACTAAAAGATTATCAGAGCGGTTTGATTGCAATACTTACGAACAACCTAATGGCACCTACTAAATAAAAGATGTAGTTCCTGCAAAGGAACAGCTACCAAATGCATTTTAATTGATTATTATTTTGCTGTACCTTTTATAAATAAATAGATGCAAAGTATGTTTTTTTAACTTGCTTTTTATTTCTGTGGGTATGGACAAGGAAAAATGCTTTCAAGCACACCTGTATAGCATAAATGTGTTGTGTACAATGAGCTTCTCTACTATAGTTGAAGTAGTTTTGTTCATTCTGTATTGTAGTGGAAGTAATTTGATTGAATTCATTGTTTATGTCATGTTTCTGAAGTCCTTCTGGCCTGGACTTCTTAGCTAAAATACAGACCTCATTATGATAGTCTTTATGATAATATTACTCAGAATGGTTTAAAATATAATTTAGAAATAACCCAAAATAGGTACTAACAAAAAGAGCTTTCAAGTGAACTTAATGTTGAGTGTCAAAATGGGCCAAGGAAGAAAAAAAATTTCCTGTCCATCCTTTCAAAGAGCAACTCGACTTCAATCTGTTAGTATTCTTCCTCCTTATCTACAGAGAAAATATTCATTCTTCTGAATTAGCTGGTTGAAACTCTGATTATACGGGCTCATTCAGACATAATTCTCGTGTTACAATTTAAGCAATGATTGAAATGTCCATTCAGAACCTCTTGTAGAGTAATTATGTCTTTCAGCAAATAAAGTAGTACAGTAATTTAAAACTGATTCGTCTTAGGAAATATCTGTAGATAGTCCTGATTTTAGTTTTCTACAGACTTCATGTTAGCTTAATCATATGCTAAATTGTAAAATTGCATGACTTAGTTGCTGTGTGAAGCCTTATTTTCTTTTCTTTTTGAATGGAGGAAAAAATAAAGCATTACAAAGAAGCATTAGCCTTCAAAATGCATATTTAGGCATTAATAAGTGGGCTACTTCTAAAAATATTGGATTGACTTCAGAAAATCATGTTCCCTTACTTAAAGGTCATGTAGATACATGTTGCTAGCCATAGAACTTGATTTTCATAAGTCAGTCTAATGTTTTTAAAACTTGAAAAGTCCTACAGATGGTAACAGGTATCTTATGTAAGGGAACATAAGAAGAAGCTTTACAAAAACCTGCAAACGGGTTCCAGTTAAACAGTAATTGTTTTGGAAAGGAATATTAATCTGTACAATAATCTGTACAAACTGTAATATTATAAGGATTGCTTAGCAGCTGACTAGCAGTAATGGGAGGGGATTAAGTGAAAAAAAATACAGAGACTATCACAAGCAGCTTTCTAGCCATGCAATGTGTAAAGTTCTTGAAATGATTCCTGTGAAAGTTAGAGAAGCAATACCTCAGGGGAAAACTTGGACTGGGCTCAACAACTAATACTTCACATTCATAAGAATTTATTGGTTGTTTCTCTTGGTATCTCAGCCTGTTTTAAGAATATTAGGCACAGGAAGTATTGAAAGACCAAAGTCTCTGGAAAAGAAGATGGCCAGGGTGGCTTGGGAGCACAGGCAGAGCTAGAAGTGCAGCAGAGGAGGCTGACAGTTACAGAAGTTTGGGTTGTGGCTCCATAGTCAAACAGAAGGGATTTTTTTCAATTAAAGGAGGTATTCAGCATCCTTGTTGCATGTGAAAAATACAGTGCATCTTATCCAAATTTAAAATATTCCTTGAATAGTGAATGATTCTCTAGAGAATTTGTGATTGTTTGTAAATACTTTGGGAAATTTAATACTCAGACCTTTTTTATTTTCTGACTGACCTTACTTATGGAGTAAAACAAGAGCTGCTAGGGTGTTGAAATTTATAAGTATACTGAAATCTTATGTATGAAGAAACTGAGTTCTTGTTAGGCTAAATAGTATTGTTTTTTATATCTTGTTACAGATAGACTTAGTGCTACATTCCTTGTGACTCAGTCCTGATATTTTCTCTGCAATGCATCTGCATATTGTGGTTTTCTGCCTGACGTGTGACATGTGCTGCTTCTCCTCAGTTGAAGGTTACTGGGTGTCAGAAGTTGAGATTAAATTTTAAAGATGCCCCATGTGTTAAAGATAGAGGAATATCATTAAAGCATACACACTACTTTTATCTTGCTTTATATTAAGTGCATATATAAGCATCAGTATGTTTCTGCTCCAGTTTAAACTGATCTTTGAAGAATGAAAACTCTTTCAGATTACTACAAAGAAGAGTTTAGGTTGCTTCTGTGTCTTCCCTGAGAATTTCTATATGTTAACTTTTTTTGATTTTTCTTTTTAATTCACTTTTTTTCTGAGTTTCATTAATTTCAGACTATTTTTCTTGCAGTAGGCATTCTTGTAAATGGTTTTTCCGCTTAGGATTTTGGTACCTGTCCTCGGCTTTGATACTAGTTCAAGCAGATTTTTTCAAAAGAGTTGAAAGTCCTATTCCTCCTTAAATATATTACTGTACCTCCTCATGCCATAATTTCCCCCTTTGTAAAATGGGTATAATAGTATTAATCTCTTTTCCAAAAGCTCTTTGAAAAGTTATATGATATTGCTTTCTCTGTATAGAAAGAATTAGGTATTGTCATTACTCTTAAAATTTGAAGATAAATCCATTTTTTTGACCTTAGCACAAGTTCAGTGTGAAATTGCCCTGGAAGTATCCGGACTAGGGAGTTTAAGTCCTCAGCACTGTAAGACATAGCGCTGATGTGTATTAACCCCAAGGTTTGGAGTATTCTTATCTGAGGTTTTGGTTTAGACCTGTCTAGTCTCTATGAATCTTAAACAACTACAATAAAAATATTTTTCTTCTTTTTTTTTCTTGGATAGTTTCCAGAAAAGGAGCAAAACCGTGCCTCTAAAGCAAGCACCAGAAATCATTGTTTAGTTTGGATTTTTCAGTAGTTTACAAATTTGGGTGTATTGTACAGATGTTATTCTAATCTAAATTCCGGACACTCCTAGAAGGGAAAAAAAAAAATCACATGATTTGATTAGATGCCTCACTTCTAGGCCAGCGCTCAGAGACCAGCAGTGCACTAAGAGGCATTTCTCAGGGAGATAAGGACTGTTTCATCTCAGCTCCCTGGCTTTGCCTTCGCCATGGAGGAGTTCCAGCATCAGCTACTCACTGTTTTTGGGGCTCTGATCTGTTTCTATACTCTGGTAAAATGCATCCGATTTCTGAAATATATTTTCCCACATACTTGGAATGCCTTGCCTCAGGCTTTCTTTCGGTCGCTGGGAGAATGGGCAGGTAAAGGAAATTTCCTCACATTTTTCTTCTTGTAACCAAGTGATGAACTGTTGTGTTACTAATTGGGAGAGGTTTTCCTTGCATTTTCTTACCCCATCCTTTCAGAACAAAACACACCTTCCAGTAAGTGTGGTTTCCTTCATTTCTTTTTCTTTTTTTTTCTTTTTTTCTTCTTTTTTTGTCTCTCCTAGTAACTTCGGTTTAAGAACCAGAAAGTTCTGCACACTTAGAGAGAGAAGGAAAATAACCAAACTGATAAAAGCTCACACACATGGTGAATAGATGTGAATTCCTTCCCCATTCCTACTTCTGATGTTTTTTCTCTACTGGAAATGCTTTAGTTTTAATAACATTGCCTATATCCTCAGTTTCCTGATATGTGAAGCGACTAGTTTGTTTAGCATATGGCCTCCACTCTTCAAAGCAGCTTTTCTTTGTTCCTGTTGACTTTGCTCCTGTCTGTTTTTCCTGAACTGGTGGCCTATCCTTAATTGTATCATTAATGTACCAAATCTACTTTTGCCTAAAAACTTCAAAGGCTGCCACTTGGCAGTTCTATTTTAGAGATATTACAAGTTCTCATAAAAATAACAGAAATACTTATTAAAATACCTTCTTCCTACTGAATGTCGATATTTTTCTTAGGCTTGTTAGATTATTGGAATGAAGAAGGAATGAAAAGTTACTGCATTTTCTGCCACCATCGATGGTGGCATCTTGCTAACAAGGGACCTTTATCAATACTCTTGTACTTCCTTCTTGCCCCCACATTAGGGCATTGAACTCACTGGATTTAATAAGCATTTAATAAGCACATTTCACAGTGGAATAATGAAGAGTGAAATTCACTCCTTTGCAGAAGAGGTGCCTAATGATCAAGTATTTCTGAAATAACATGTAGGCCCCATTTTGATTTAAGTGAGGCATGGGCCTCAGATCTGTGCATAAGGAGAGGGTCACTGAGTAGAAGTTTCTATACAAAAACCTTGTTTCCACTGAAGTTTGAGAGACTATTGCTTCTTTCAGTGGACTCACCTTTTATGCTCTGCCCTTTTTAAAAAGCATCTTCTGGATGCAGTGAAATTCATAGGTTTGAATGATTTGCTCTATCACATGGCACATGAGATGCTGAGATTCACGATAATTAAAGTTGGCAGGTGGAAACTTGTTTCCCAATAGACATTTGCTTTGTATCTGCTAGTCTGCTAGGAACATTAAAAAAAACATCTGCAGCACAGAAGCATTTTTCAGATACTGACTAATAATCCATTTTGCTCTGAAAACTTACCAGGTTTACCTTGGAATTGTCTTAGTGTTTTCCTACTGTATTTCTTCCTTATCATGATAAATAATGCTTTCTTTCTCTATTTCCTCTTTGGTATTTGTTTGCATAACTTCTAAAGTTCAGGGTGCTTTACATATGCCAATACTTGGTTACTTTCCCAGTGATACTAAATCCAGAAGTAGACTGTGAGTAGGAAAACTCTGGAAGAAGAGCATTTCATAGATGGTGGTAAATTTGCTGTGGTGTTTCCTTACAGACAGATTTCTTGTGAAAGAAAGATGTTACATCTGCTTCAGGGACCAATTAGTGCTTATCTCCTGCCATTCTATCACCAAAATATAAGTAAAAAACTTGCAAAGCAAAACTTGTAAAAATATGCATATGGAAGAAATTTCTACCACCCTGTAGACAATTGGTTTGTTGCTGTGTTTCTCCCTACTGAAAATGAGAAAAATAATTACCTGCTGTACTAGCTGGGTTACAGTTGGGAGGAATTTGCTAATATTAGTAAAATGCTTTGAAGAGGAAAACTGCTAAATTACATGACAAAGATTGTTAGATGAAAAATTCACAAGGAAATAAATTTTAAGAAAAGGTTGATTCTGTGCTTTAGGAGTACCATTTAGGTAGCAATGGTCAAGAAACTCAGAAGATGACGATTAACGAATCCAGGAAAAAACGAGCTAAAGCAGAACAACAAATGTAATCCCTCTTTTTTTTTTTCCTTTTTACTTTCTCCAGTGGTCACAGGAGCAGGAGATGGGCTTGGAAAAGCATATTCCTTTGAGGTAAGATAGATTACTTACCCTTTGATTTATTTTAACTAAATGGCAATTGCTGCCCCTCCACCAAACTCTGAAAGTTAGTAAGGTTATTCTAGGATTAAGAGCAGATATGAAAAACATGGTACTAATCCTTCTCCTCTGCATGTGCAGAGTAACAGTAATCAATTTCTGAAAGGAACGCGGTATTGCTTTTCAGAGGAAAATCGTTCAGGCCCCAACACTCACGTCAGACCAAGAAAATCAGATGGAAACACTGAGTACTCCAAAAGATTTTATGTTGTCTGTCCAGAGCAGGAAGTTTCCTGAGTTGGCTTTTTTTCCTAGTTTTGCTGCTGCTCTGCTGCGTGTCTTTCAGTGCGGTTGTCTAGCATTAAGCCTACAAAATGTAGAGTCATTTTGTAGCCCTCACAGTTGCAGAGAAAAGCTCGATAGATGTGTCTGAAACCACAAATAAAAGAGAAATCTATGTAAATGAAAAACAACTTCAAGTTATGAAAATTATAACAAAAGCTAAAAGCGTAAGGAAGAATCAGTATCTCTAAGAGCAGGAAGAAAGTGAAGGGAGGAACAGTGAAGCTGAGAGCTGCCATTGGCTCTGTGGTGATCCGTCGCTGCTGCTGTGCAGAGTCACTAGGGCAGCCCCTTTCTATACCCCTAATCAACATCCAGGGCAGGGTGCCCTCTTGGATCATCCTTGCTAGTAGTGATAGCAACTGAGTGGTAGATTTTGTCTTTGATGTCTTCATTCAAAAGTGGCTTTCTTTCTAGAAGCTGCACATCAGTGAAACATGAGTTATTGCCTTCAGTGCTGAGATGTCCAGGTGAAAATTAGCAGCCTCTAATATGGTAGCATTTAGATTAGATGTGATCCCTTCTGATCATAAGTTATATATAAAATAAATCTCAGAAGAAAGGAAAATGAGTTTACTTTTGAATTAATTGACAGGAATTTTAAAGCCAATCTTTTTAAGCATATGCATTATTTACTTTAAGCACCTACCTCATGATTTTGATTCCTGGGAGTGGCAATATGATAAGTACTTGTGGAAGTGCGTTGAATGTAGAAAGCACAAGGACAAATGCCAAGTATTATAGCTTAACATTCAACATTCGTCATAGCTGTGATAAAGATCACAAGCTCTTCTGTGGGAGAAAAGGGAAAACAAACATTGCCTTCTGTTTTTTCACTGAATTGCTCCAGTGATCAGCAAATGGAAAGGACTTGAGGAATGAAGAGGTTGGGGAAAGATGGGATGGGTGAGAGAGGATTTAGTATAAGTGCTTAATTGTATCTTTAAAGCCACACCTCTGGGTGTAGCCACCTGCACATGCAGGTTGCTGAACTAACTTTTTAAGTGAGCACCTGGTGATATTTCATCCAGGTGAAGTTTGCAGGCACCTATGAATGTCTGGATCAGAATCTCTGTCATTGTTCTGCTTCCTTCATGCTATTTGGGTGGTTCAACAGTAACTCCCATTAAAAGCCAGTTATTACAGAATGGCTGCTTTACACCATGAGAAAGAATAAAACAACTACTATGTTTTCTTGAAAAACTTGGCTGGAACTGGCAAGTTTTTGTGGAACATTTGTTAATTATTTTTGGCTTTGTGGGATGGTGGAGAGCCATCCTTTATGTATGCTGAGACGCACCTTCCTCCCCAGGTGGTCTCTTTGATTTAAGCTTTGCTCAGCTACCGCACTGTGGGGGCAGATCCCAAGCCCACATCACATGAGATCATAGCTTGGCACCTTCATCTTGTTGGCGGAGGTCAAAGCACACACTTGTGTGTGGCTCATGGGTAAATAAATCTGACCCTGCTGTTTTAATGTCTGCATGCCTTTGGAGTTTCTGGCTCAGCTCTGCTGTCTTGCTGGTCTGATGTCAGGGCACAAAATGCTCTGATGTTCTTCTGGCGTAGGTCCCTCTGGTGTCAGGGGCTGCTGTGAAGGCAGACCTTGTGATGTGCGTCTTCCCCACAGCTTTTGTTTGTTGGCCATAAGGCTGCAGGTAATGCCAGTTCCTCTAGAGTCTGTGCTCTGACACTAAGCGATGGATTTCTGTGATATCCTGAGCTCAGAAAAGGGCTGATAATTCACAGACTAATGTAGGGGCTCCACACTTGTTGGTAGTGTATAGGACTTCATACTAAGGAGAACAGTTCTTGGCTTTTGGAAGGCCAGTGCAACGTGGCTTTTTCTGTTCAGTGTTTTATGTGGAAATCCCAGTAGGTGGCTCATTAGGTACAGCTGGCAGAGGTCCAGGCAAAGAACATTACAATATTTACTGGTTCAGTACCCTTCTTTCCAAGGTTTATAGCTAATAAAGCTTTCTGCAAAGCTTATGGAGCTCAGTAGCTGTCTGAGCTTGTATGAAGAGCCAGATAGCTGTGAGGTGTTCCAGACAATATATGCACATTACATTGTTGCTTTCAGGACACAGATTTTTCAGAGCAAATTATTGTCCCTTTAGTTTCCTGAGCTTCTGTTGACAGGCAGGCACACAAACACCTTGAGCTTATTCTCTTCTACAGGAAAGTCCAGGCTTCTATGAAGGCAGTGTCAGTATTTCTAGCACATCAGGGTGATTTTAAAGGTCTGGCCTTCTTGAGCACATAGACTCATTTCCTTAAACCAGCTGTGATCTCAGGGTACTGAGATGTTGGCTCTGATTTGCTATACCTATTTCAAAAGCCAGGTTTCTGTTAGATTTGGTCCATTAGTTCTTGGACTGATGGGATTCAAACTCTCCAGACTTCTAACAAGGCACAAAAATATGTCATCTGTGAGTGTGCTGCTAGGCTGTCACATCTCAGAGCTCTTTGACATCTCTACTAAGCTGTTAGCATTTCACGGAACTGCTGCAGTCTTGACAGTTGTTTTTTTCTGAGGTAATAACCACAGATCTGCTTTACTGACTGTCACTGGCTTAGCACCTCAAGCTTAGTGGTCTTATGGAAGAGGCCATACCATACTCCAAGATTTACAGTTTATCACCTGCAGACATCTCATTTGATGTCGAGGCACAAGCAGGACATTGGTCACTCACATCTTCACCTAGCTGGCTGGTTTAATGAACATTTGGATCACTATTTTTGTTATTATTAATAGTGCATAACTTTCTTACAAATCAAGCCACTGCTTATGTTAAAATCAATGTTTCAGCAGACCTTGTTGAGACAGGCACTGCATTCATTTATTAATACAACATTTTCTCAAATCTCAAATCTTTGCACAATTTCAGGAAATGAGACACAGTATTACCAGCAGTCTAATGCAAGCTAAATGTGATTTGGGTTATCCTGCTCCAGTTGCATCCATATTATAATTTATCCACTTGATCCTGGATTTATTCCTGCAGATATTGCTATCCTAGTACTGTTGCGCAGGTGCAGGGCTAGCACAAAGTATGCAGAATCCTACTGCTCTGTGGTCCAGTCCTGGTCTGCTGGACCAGAAAGATGTGAGAGGTTTGAATCACAGAGACCCTGCAGGTCTGAACCTCAGGGAAAGAAAATGAAAGAAGCACTGAGATGATATCAGCGCAATTCTGGAGAAGACAGAAAAGTCCCACGATGGGTAGAAATGTAGAACTACAGCTTCCATAAAACATTATTAGGGGTTTTAAGTTATTAAATCTTAATGGTCTGTGTAGAGTATCACCAATTTGTGAGTGAAATTGCAGTGGTTACATGCATGGTTTTAATCCAAAAATGTGTGTCTTGTCTTGCGTGTAACTTCTGTTGTTTGAAAATTTGTCTCAGACTGAGCTGCAAAAATGCACTAGAAGTTGCACAGTGTTTTTTTTTTTCATTAGTTTAATGTGGATTTAAGCTTTTAAACAGTGGCTTTGCAAGATTCTAGAAAGTAGACCTGCTTGACCTTTTTTTTATTAACCCAGCTTCTAAATGCTAAGTTATTATTTGTTATGACTGGAGGCAGTAATAATCTTACATTTTAGTAGTCTCAGAAGTTCAGAAGCATTTTAATCCTTTGCCGCTGGGAGTCAGGATTTCCTAATACATGCGGGTTCACACTGTACAATGCTTGGAGGCAGTGCTTACTCTTATCTGTGATGGGAAATTCCATCCCCTAATGTCAAAGCTTTTGTTTGGTAGCAAAATGCTTTGTGCTAAAGACATCTAGACTAAAAGTTACTTTTATCTGGAATGCAGTAGTGTTAAAGCCGATTTAATCATTAGTGTGGATGGCCAGGAAATCACAATGCTTTTTGCTTACCTTGAAGATGCATTTGAATCTCCTGGTAGTTAAAATGTCCTGTGAAATCTGTTTCTGAAAAGGATGCATGTTTTCTATGTGGGTGAGCAAGCAAAAGAGTAGACAAGTGTAGCTTCTTTTGCCTTAAGAAATGGCTGCTACAACCTTATAGTTCTGGTTAGCCTGGTATACAGCAGCAAAGGAAAGTCTGCTTCTCTCACCTGACAATTAACAATTTTATAAAATTGCCACAAACATTTGCTTTTAACTAAGAGACAACTCATTAGGTCTTAGCAGTAGGAAATTTACTTAGTTTTTTAGAAGGTGATTTTTCTACCAAATGACACAAAAATATAGTTGAAATGATATTAAGAAGCCCGGAAAAATAGATTGCTGCTTTTGTTTTGTTTTTTAACATGGCTGATATTTGGTCTTGGGTCTGCATGCTAAAAAATTAAAATAATCCCTATCTGAACATCCCTAAGTTAGAAGTAGGAATAAGTGACCATGGAAACAGAGACCATGTCTCCATTGCTTTCCAAATGGATTTGAAACAGCTTGAGTCAAGCTCATTGTGGACAAAGGGAAATTTGCCAGTATGTAGACAATTAGAGTTCTCTTCCTGAGTACTTCAAATGCAGCCCTTAAAATGAGCTTTTGAAACTCCAGAGTGTCTAAGTGTTTGCATGTCTCTTTGGAGCACTGGACAATTATGTAAGAGGGTCTCCAAAAGCCGAGAATTGTGAGTATGGTCTTTGTGCTGAAAATGCAAATGGTTGTGGCCAATACATTTAATAGACAGTCTGCCCCTCATACTCTCGATGTAGCGAATTTTTAAACAAAGGTCCTTATTTCTTAACATTCTTTTCATTGTTTCAGAAGAGCTCAATAGGACAAACTGTTTCCCTCAAATAGGTTTAAGGAGAAAGCGTTACAGGGAGTCAGCGACAGCAATGAATGGGTGTCCAGTGTGTGGGCTTCACCAGTTCGTTTCTTGTTCTAAGCAAACTTGGTACTTTCAGATGAAGTTGGCTTTATCCTTTGTGCTAACTAATTTAACTCTCTTTCTCTTTGCTCCCATGGGCATTTTTCTAGTTTCAGCTCTGTCTTTCTTTTCTTTGTGTGCACAACTCAGTTCGGCTGCTGCTTGTTAATAACCTAGTTTCACAAGTTGGGGGCATATTTCTCTCTCAAGCCCTGCCTAAAACTCAAACTGATGGGAATGGAAGGCCCAAGGAAAAAGGGAGAATACCCTTCTCTGTTTGTTCTGCATTTGTTCTGCACATGGTAATAAGAAACTGACTACAAATGGAGTGCTGTGTTAAATAATGTTCACAGCTGTAAACTGCAACTCTTGCCAACATCTTTGTGGATGTATCTTTGTGTGACTGTATTTTGAATTTTTATGCATGGACTTCTTCATCTTTTTTCCTTCATTTTTTCACTTTGCATCTAATGAAACAAGCACTTGAAATTTAGCTATCTGATCTGCATGAGATTTTATTTCTATAAAACACATAAGTAAAGTCCAAATCCTTTCAAACTCTTTTGAGACTTCAGTTCAATGTATTTAATCTCCTCAGAGATTCCTCCTCAGAGGAAAAAAAAGAAAAAAGAAGAAAGGTAAGGATGGAGAGCAGTCTTGTAAAATGACTAGGAGGTCATCAACATATTTGGCTTTCCCTTTCCAAGCAAAAATCCTTTTTCTGGGAAATGTCAGATTGTCTTCACTCCCTGTAGACATTCATTCATTTGAAAAGTGTTTAGATTATTTATTTTGGGTCATATTTTGGGGGTTTTGGACAACAGTCCAGTGTACTCTTCTTGTAAAGGTCCAAGACTATGTAGTAAAGGAGATGTTTAGGCAGACTGTAAGAACTCTGATTAATGTTTGGCCTGGTTTTAATATTTGTTGGTTACCCAATAGGCAGGTGATGGGTGAATGAAAGCAATTACAAAAAAATCCATAATTGTTTTTATTGTAAAACTGGGAAAATTTATAAAGATTCTTTGTTTGTCATTATCATATAAAGATTCTTTGTCACCTCACTGTCTTCTCTAACAACTTTTATGTTCCTCTATTGCAGCTGGCAAAACGCGGACTAAATATAGTTATGATAAGCAGAACTCTTGAAAAACTTCAGAGAGTAGCCACTGAAGTTGGTAAGTGTTTGTCTCAAACTTATCTTCAGGTTAGCAGGCTGGCTTCACAGGGATCTGGCACAGTATCTAGCACAGTGGGGCCCCAGATATAGCTACAGAAATAGCCCCAGGTATGACTGCAATGCTACAAATTATTTGTGGTAATACTCCCTTACTTGAACCTTTCCAAACGAGTCATGGATAGCTTTGAAAATACATGTTGGAATTCAAACAGTGGAATGGGTTAGATGCAAAAATGGATGCAGATTCTCTACTGGCTTCACCTGACCTTAAAAACTGTAACTATAGGCAAATGAGATGTAATACAAGCTTTGTCTAAAGAATCTACTAATCAGTTTGTGACTGGTAAAGAAAGGTTACCTTTAGGCTAGTTCTTTTAATCTAAAAAAAGTAACTCACCTAAGAAAATTAACATAAATGGAATGCAGCAAAGTAGGAGTAAAAATCAAATGAATGTATTTGCTAGCTTTTTCTCTCTAAGGTTTACAAGTTATATTGAGCATTTGGTAAAGCAGTTAAATAGAGTGTCTTTAGAATTAACGTTCCCTTTCTTTTCTTCAAAGGAAATTAGTTTAAGGAATGGCTTGTTTAAATACATTGAGATCCAAGGTTGGGATTCCTATAGGAGTCAAAGGAGTTTATATCCTCCACTGACTTTAAAGATTGCTGTAATCAAGGCTATTCTTCCCACTGTCTCTCCTTCTATCCACACAGAGTGTTTGATTTACAGATTCCTGTGTTAAATGTGTGTCACTCCAAGATTACACCTCTGTCAGAAAGACTTGCCTTTAAATAGGCTTGGCAGCTGGCTCCAACAGAGTATCAGGTCAAGGATACTTATCTTCAGAGAGAGCAGTGCATCTCTCAGGGATATGACAGACTTTAAGTGGGTAAAGAAATCTGTAGCTTCTGAACCTGAAGCTACTGAAGTCAAGAACTGAGCTCCTAAATTTCCTGCCCATTTCCCTCCCTCAGTGCTAGGGATAGACCTGTTTTCCCTTGAGAAGCAAGGAGTTTCAGTGGAGGAAAGCACCAGCTCCCTGTGAGCAGTCTCTATAAGCAGCCATATCCATAAGGCCAATGTGACTATAGCCTACATTAGCTCCTCTTAAGTAAACAGTCATAAAAAATTAACTTCCATGGGAATTAGGCCAGCTCCACTGTCATTGTTGCATTTCTTTCCAGCTAAATATTAAAGAATTGAAATAACAGAATCCTTAAAAAAGGCTAAGGAGTTTTTATAGTTTCTTTGTGTTGTAAATTATAATCAGAACCAAAGAATAAAAACAAGAAGATTCATGAGACTGACATAGCTAAGTAAAGAGAAGAAGTGGTGGAGGGCTGGAAAGATAACATACTGTAAATTCCTCTGTACTATGATTTATTTAAGGCCATCCAGTGGCCCCTTTCCTAACTGAGGCCCTCCTGTGCTGAGTTCTGTAGAAACACATAACAGGAGCCTGGTCCTGTCCTGAAAGGTATTGCTCAAATGGCCTGTCCTGCAAACACTCCTGCATGTCCTGCAAGAGCAGCCTATCACTTTTTGCATGTGAGGAAACCTTGCTGACTGCAGCAGCATTATTCATGTAGTCTCTGTTGTGGGGAGGCGGACAGTTTGACCCTAGGAGCTCAGTCTATGCTGATTAGGTATCTGCACTATATTCAGCTGGGTTGTGGGCAAAGAGTTTTCCCCAAAGTCTGCTGAAATTGGTGGCAAATCCCAGCGAGATCTTTCCATTGTCTTCCGCGGGTTTTGGCTGAAGCCTAGAGTGACTCATGTGTTATTTATTGTGTCAGGTTGGAAATGAGTACATAACAAGTAGATGGCACAAACAAAAGGAAGGAGAGGAAGAGAGAGTGAAGAAAAGCACAGTGTGTATGATCTGGAGGCCATTAAATCAGCAGGGAGCTCTGGATCAGGCTTTTAAATGTGTGCTTATGTTAAAGCTTTGGAAATGTTCCCCTGATTTCAGCTTGCAAACTTCATCGTAGTTAAGCTAAGCAGTCATCAGAAAAGGAGAAAGGTTAAACTTACTGTGATTTTATGTGAGTAAATACACTGGAAACCAAAGCTGAAGCAGAAATTTAACCAGAATGATTTTACTATTTTCTAAATTTTCTAACTCTTACTGATTTTTTTCTTTCTAAACTGCTTAAACAAGCAGTGTCTCAGCCTGAGCAGTTATCATTATCCCTAAATGACATGCAAGGAGATTAAGGCATAGGGAGATCTAGACAAAAAGTTTGTTTTAGGCTACATAAATAAGTTGTAGGACTGGGCAGTTATTCACGTTTCCTCTTCCTTAACTGCTATACCATGTATCTTTTTTCAATGGGTTGGACATCATAACTAAGAGAGTCACCTCTCTCTTCAACCTGACAATATTATTTGCCTAATCATAGTGTTACATTCAATTTTGATACTGAAGAATATAAATGAAAGGAGATTAAATTGTGGATAAGTCCAGAGATCTCAGTATTTGGCTTTCAAACAGTCCTGTGAATCATAGGTGTTCCAGAGAACATCTTTCAGAACTGGAATTTGGAGTGGGCAGAAATCCACAATAAGAAAAACATTTCTCTAAAGAAGTGTTCGAATTGAAAGCAAGATTTCCACCCATTCAGACAGGAAGGCTTTTTCAGAATGTGAGACAAAAGGTAACAAAATAAGTCCTGCGGCGAGCAGACAAATAGAACTGTTGCATCTGGTATACTGCTCATTTAACACATTTTGTATTCTGGTGAAACATTGATCAAGCCATAAAAACAGGAGATTAGCAATGGAGTTATGCTATTAACTGCACTCCCTTAATTTCTTCTGCCTACACCTCCTAAGCAAGCTATACAGAGGGGGTTGATCCTGATTGAAAAGTTGCATGCTAGGATGTGTTGATGTAATCAAGGTCTGTACTGTTTAGCTGTTACATTATTACACCAAACAGATGAGAAAATGCCACTTCTGTAAGACACTGAAGTTATTCACAGTAAGCTTTTTGTTTCTAAGAAGAAACAAATCTGTATTTAAGGAAAGGTAAGGTGTCTGATCCTCAGAAGGTAGTAGAAATAGTGCAGATACTTTGGTTTAGACCAGCTGAGTGTGTGGCTCATGAATTTGGGTTTGGTAATACAATAACTAGTTTATAAACCTCTGCTGCTGAAATCATGTCCATTAATATGAAACGATAGAATGAATCACCCTACATCCTACAAAAATCACCCTACAGAGTGGTCTAGAACCAAATGTGGTTTATTTCCACTAAGACCTGTAAAGGTGCTAATTCATTTAGCTGCCCTTATTCCTAGAAGTTCAGTTTCCAATCTGTTTTACTTGTTCTTCCATCCCTCATCCCCCCAGAAGACCTAGCTCCCAGAGCTGAGCAGATAGCAAGCTGAGATGACTGCATAACTTAAAACACTTGACACATCCTTCCTTTTCCCTCCAAAGTTGTTAAGTTACCTACTGTTAAATTGTAGCTACTGCCTATTGCTGATGCCTATTGATGAGGCATTATTGCTCAGGGTTGTTTTTTCAATAAATACAACTACAGAACCAAGAGGTTTAGGGCCTTGACCAATGTTTCCGAGTGCTCTGGTGGTTAACAGTATTTTCCATGTTTTTTTTTCTCACTGAGTTTGTGTTATCTGGTATTTTCTATCATCTTCTGTTTTATGTTTTTACCATCTTTCTTTAGTTTTTCCCTATTTTCCTGTTATTTCTGAAGTGTTTTTACTCTATATTTCTGAGAGGATATATTTCTTGAAAAGCTAGAGCTGGAACTTGTGCTTTATAATATTATAGAACTTTTTACATGTATCCCCAGTCTTAAATTTCGTTTTTATCTCCTTCTGTTGTTAAAATAGCTTACTCAGCTTCTTATTTTGCCCTGCTCTCTGTGAAATTCCTCTGAATATGAATGCCATTTTAGTCTGAATGCTCTTCTCTTCATATTCAAATTCTGCTATAGTTACTTCAGAAGGGTCTCTTATTCCTACAAAGACCAGTTCTTGTGCCACTCCAGCCTTCAATATTTTGCTACCTCAAGTTTTTGGATAACCTTTGTAACTCTCTAAGCCTAAAGGAAGAGTTTCTGGCAGAGTGCCTGTTCTAACCAACTTCATGCTTCAGCCTGATTTACTCTCTTCTTGGTAAATTTCAAAAGGCAGCATATTATCCTATCTGACAAGCAGGATTCCCAAGTGGTCTGAGGTCAGAAGGAGTTAGATGTATCCTTCTTAATGATGCATTTTATAACACATCAGATTAAACAACTCAATTCAAGTTTTAAATTTTCTTTAGATTAATCTTTCCTTCATTAAAAAGAAGTGTATAACCTGTGCTCATGTTTGAAAACCTAGGCCCTTTGCTTCTGGCACACTTAGGACTTTTTTAAAAGGTTGGAATGGCTTGTGTCTTCAAAGACTGTCATAAATCTATGTCACAGAGAGGGAAACATTGGAAAGGGTTTTTTTGGCTCTCTCCTTTATGGAATTATTATCATTTTCTAAAGAGCTATCCCTGAATAATTCATTTATCAGCATGATAGTTTTATTGTTTTTTAATATATTGTTTCATTCTTAAATGAGACAGAGTAAAGCCATCTGGAGTACTTGTTTGTTGGCTGGCAGAGCTGGTTGCAGCAGTACAGTTCTGTGCAGACGAGGGGATGCAGAGGAAGGCCAAATGGTTTGTTTGATCCTAATTTTTATGTTACTGTAGTTTTGGCTGCCCTTCTGATTGCCCGCAAGAAAGATGGTCACAACATCACTACACTTTTTAAGACCATCTCATTTTGTTTATAGAGCTCTTCGAATCCGAAGGTCATTACAGGCGCCTGCTCCAGCTGTTGCTCTGTTCTTTTCCTTCCTTGCATTTACGCTCACAATGGCCTTATTCTTTGTAGTGATACCATTCCCCCAGTCTGGGACCACTAGGGGGTCATTTGCCACTAGAGTTGCTTTTATAGGTTGAAGGTTCAAAGGGTATGTTTCGTCCCTTTCATACACATAACCACAGCCTGGAAAGAGGCAAGAAAAAGGGCACTTCTTCCCCCTCACCCCTGTCATGGAGACAGATGTCCTCTAAAATTGCACATAAGATGCAGCCCACTTTTCAGACCTGGAGCCAGAGAGTCTGCTGTTCCTCAGGCTGCTTGTGTTACTTGACTAGCGTGAGGCAGTGGAGACTTGCAGTGTATTGTGAGACAAGGAGGGAACAGCTTGGAGATCTGCCACTCTTGGGCCCTGTTTTGCTGCAAACTGGCCCACTGGACCTGAAACTGCAGTTGGCTTCCTGCCAGCCTCACCATCATGCAGGAGCTGACGCAAGGAATAACTGTCCTCTTCCTAAATCTGAATGTACACCAGGAGATACAAGGCAAGATTTCTGGGTAGAAATCAGTGTGTCTGATTCACACCTGGTGCAATGTGCTCTCCTGCCTGTATGAAATTAGATATAAAATCAAGCTCTGAACAACCACAGGCAGTTTCCCAAGCAGGACTCAAAGGCAGAGGAGTAGTTTGAAAAGGAGGCAGAAAATACTGCATCACAATGCCTGTTTCCCTCTCCTCCTACATGAAAAGATAAGCTCTGCTTATTAAAATGGTCATCTTGTACAGGAAAACACTTTGAAACAATTCTGCAAAACTGAGCTTAGGCGGAAGATCTGGCACACACATTCACTTATCTAACATATGCTGACAGTGCTCTTTTGTAAATATTATGATAACTGGGGGAAGAAATCCTGTACTGTTTATTTCTGTTTTTTTCTTACTTGAGGACCAAATGTTCAGGTTTCGTGAGGGAATTTCCATTGATTTCAGGGCATAAATTGATCCTATATTTGTCAGGCCATTTCCCTGAAAACAACTGGTTACAATGAGAATATTTTGCTTGTGTTGTGATCCTTCTCAAAGCTAGAAAGTTGAAACAGTTACTTATTCTACAGTGGACATTATTACATGGGACATCTGATTATTTCTCTCATTACTCAGTTGCAGTTCTCCCTCCCTTTGTGTAGATGCAAAGGGATTTTCTCCTTTTTCTTAATTACAGAGCAGGCCACAGGTCAAAAGGTGAAGATTATACAAGCTGACTTCACTAAAGATTCAGTATATGAGAATATTGAAGAAAGTCTTGAAGGCTTGGAAATTGGTGTTTTGGGTGAGTCATTAAAGCCTGTTAACTGAAGGGTGTTTTGTGGCTGCAGTGTATTATACGGACAACTGTATAAAATGATGCATGTCATAACAACTTGTTATACTTAGCAGACACTGCTAAAACCAAGAATGCCTAGTGCATTTGAGCATTAGTTATTATGAACAAATTCTAAAAGTGAATTAAAATTCTCCAAGAGCTTCCCATTTCTCTGCCCTGTACAGTGACTTCTTTCCTATGAAAGCTTCTCTGCCACTTTATAAGCAGCATCCAGCTTGTGGGGTGACTTCTTCCCCTGTCTAGCCTCAGGGAATTAATTTTTACTATTGGTTGTTTTACAGCTGTGTGCAATTTTTATATTCAGTCTGAAATGAGCCTGTGGCTAACCCTAATTGGTATGAACCACAYAGGAACAATGAAAACTTTTTTGTTTTTGGTAAAGAAAACCATCCTTTCAATAGTGAAACAAACAAAAAACCCCAGCCAAACAAAAACCCCAAACCCAAACTATAGAAACAGACTGTTTTTCCATTCTCTGAAGTCAGTACAGATGACTTCAGTAAGAACAAGACTCAATGCTAGATGGCATCTCTCTTCACATACAGCTTAAAAACTTCTGAGTCTTACGGAGAACCCGTTTGTTTAACTAGCTGAACTATGTACTTTGTCTAGATGTGGTTCTTATCATTATGTTTCCTTTGATTAGTTAACAATGTTGGAATGCTTCATAATCCTCTTCCATGCCGTTTCCTTAATGGACCAGACATAGATGAGGTAGGATTACTCTGTAGTTTTCTACTTGCACTATAACAATTAGGAACTGTAATTCCACTTAACAAGGCACAGATTCTGCCCTCTACTACAATCAGTGCATGTTTAACTGTTCAATTGTGTGGGAAAAGAACTGGGCCTGAAGGAGCATAGTTTGTTTTGTTTCATTTTTAATGTTCAGAAGAGCTTGCAAAAGAAAAAGAATGGTAGATTTCAGGTAAATTGGTGCAGACACTTAGCAACAGATCAGAGAGCACAGTTGGCCAGGGTGCAGCAGAGATCAGCAGCCTCTCTGGCTCACTGATCATATGTAATGTACTGTGGTCCAGCCTGGTCACAGCCACAACTGAAGTGTTGGGTTCTTATTAATATTATTAGAACTTCCTTTATTTGAAACACTGTTACTTAAGTATGCGAAAACTGAAAAAATAAGACCAGTTTAAATGAAATTCACTATTTTGGAAAGTAGATTGTACATGTAGAATAGTTTTAGAGGATTAAGGACCTGATCAAGATTCTCTTTGCCTTATTGTTGTTTACCTATATAATATTAGTTGTGGAAAAAGCAAATTTTCTGAACATCTTTCTTGCTGGCACCTGCCACCAGATTCATGCCATCTATACACCCTAATCTGGTACAAATTAGGGGTCCTCAAGCAGGCTTCTTCCTTTAGAGCTGCAGCCCCAGAAGCAATATAATCATATGAGAGAGGGGCTCTCCTCACACTAATTGCCATGGATACAGTGCCATATGATGGCAGCTATGCGGAAGCTATGACTTGGGTTCACTTGCTGGTCTTAAGAGGGTATCCCTACACAGCAGCTTATACTGCATTGACAGGCTATAAAACATGTTGCAGCGTCCATCACTGGGAGACATCCAGTGTCTGCCAGGCACCATTTAGTTTGTTCTCTGTATCCATCTGGCTTCATTCTCTGCTGCCTGCACTGCTTGGCCACCAGGCTTCCAGGTTTTGCCACGTGCAAAGACTTGGCTGGGCCAAACTTGTGTGCACAGAGTCAAAGGAATATAAAATTGGGGGGGGGGTGTTGAATGTCATGGATAGAAAATTGAATCCAGGGCTAACCTACCTTTGAGTAACTCAAATTTTAGGCACAGTTAGTGAAAATCCAAGGCAAACTTAGCAGCTGCAAAAGCAACTGCTTTGCTAAATACAGTTTTTCAATTGGAATTTTTATGTATATTATCTAGATAAGCTACCCACTCTTAAGTTAACTATGTACTTATTATTTTCTTTCTTCCCGCAGAACCTCATCAACTGCAACATTATTTCTGTTACAAAGGTATGTGCCACACACACATCTAATCCATAACATTTTTATTGGAAAAAAAATGTATCTCCATGCAAGAGTGACCAGTTAGCTTTCCTGTGTATTTTCATTTCATTTATTCCCAGATAGTCATTTACGCCAGGGACGTCAGCATTATTTTAGGTACTTATTTAGTAGGTCTGGTTCTACCGCCTGTGAAACATTCCGATCAGCACTGACTGGAAACTGTTTGACACAGTTGCTTTGTCAAGACACATTGTTACACTGCAGCTGAAACATTTTTCGAAAACATGTTGATTTCAGTAAACAGGAACATCTGTTACAGAATCAAAATCTATAGAAGATACTCAGTCTGGCGTTTTGTACTGGAAGAACACTTTTTGACACGTTTCTGTTTTGCAAAAATGTTTTTGCATCAATGCAGGCCAGAAGCTAAAGGAGTTGAATCCCAATTCTCTATTGTTACCCCTCAGCGTTCATGTTGGTTGACTACTTGCTTACAAGAACAGTTAATGTTTCATGTTTTCCACCTCTGATTAAGATTCGTATTGCTGTGCTGTTTGCAAGCAGCATGTTAACATGAACAAGAGCAGAACACTTTATAGTTCATCATAACCTTGGCTAATGTCTTTCTAAACACGGTATAAAAATTATCAGCAGATGTTCCTCTTTCCTTGTCTAGCAAACTTTACCTCCCAAATTTGTACTGCTGCTTAATGACTTCAGATAATAAATCATGGAATATCTGTCAATTAAAACACATTTTTTTTATAAAATGTTTTTTTGGTGAACTTTCTGATCCCAGGTTTTATTCTATTTATATATCAAAAGAACAGAAACATCTGCAATACTTAAGTACTAAACATACATATCCCACACAAACAGGCCTGTAACAAACACTTTGTACCAACACAGTCTGGACACAAAAGGGTTTTTCCCTTTGTGTCATTTCATACTTTACACATGCCACAAAATCAGCCCCTTCCACTTCACTGTGATCTGGGCTTCCTTTCCCTTGCTATTGCAACCACTTCATTTTTGGCCTTTTACAATATTCACTTTCCTCCAAAATACTGAGATGAAATCATGCTCCTAGCCAGCATTTCTAATGGCTAGCTCCAAGTTATCTTGAAATCTTCTGTTGGCTTCCTCTTCCTGGCATGATTCCTGGAAGGATCCTGCCCACTGCTCCCTGCTCCATTCAGATACCCAACCTCCAGGTGTTTTTGGCTCCCACAAGTCAGTGGGACTTACAGCATTTTGGTTAGCAGAGGCAGAATAGAACCTTTTCCCATGTTTTCCACCATTTTGTTAATTCCCCTCTACCCAAGCTGGCATGACCCACCTCCATCCTCTCTTTTTTTAACATCCTTTCTGAAAATGAAGCTTGTGAACCCAACCCTGCTCCTACTCATCCCTTGTGCACAATTGCACTTCTAAAAAATAGAGGGAATTAACAAGGGTTGAATTAAGCAGCATCATTCATTTGCACTGCTTTTCATTACTGCCCTTTACAATTTAGGTCATACTCTTATTCTGCGAAGATTTATACACTATGTGTGTTTATAACAAGTCAATAGTCTGAGTATAAATTCCCAAAGGGCTTAGGCTTAATGTCAAGAATACCCCTCAAGTAAAACAACCAGCAGCAGACTTCATACCTAAAAATGGATTTAATTATGCTCTAAAAATTATAAACATGATTAAGTCCATTGTTAAAATAAGAATGGATGATTAAATAATTAGCATAAATATGATCCTAAAGCTATTTTGCTAGCAGAAAAAAAAGTTGTCTTTTCATGATTTTCTGCTGTTTCTGATCCAGGTAGAGCCAGAAGTGAAAACACAAAAACACTGTGAAACCTACTTTTTCATTAGGTTTCTGATCAAATATTGAAGATTCAGGAAATTCAGATACTCTTGAAAAGCTTTTGGATAAACATTAGATTTTCACTGCTTAGCAGATTAACCTTTGGAATTTTTTGACAACAATTCAGCCAATTGGCAGGCCATGAATATTTCTAAATCTTTCCCAAAAGTTTCAAGGTGCCATATTTTAGTTGTTTGAATTGCATACATATGGCTGGGGCTTGAGCAAATAGAAAATCTTGTGGAAAAACATGATGAGTCAAAAAATACATTCAGAAGCAGTGAGATTACATATAATTCTTAACTTACTTGTCTTACAGATGACACAAATAATTTTGAAACAAATGGAACCACGGTAAAAATCTCTTTTAAAAACAATTTTTTTTCCCCTATAACTTTCAATAGGTTTTAGCTGCTACCTTCAGTTTGTTCAGTGCTAGCTATGCTTTTTCATGTTTAACTTCTCCACTTTATGTTACTTGGTGAGATTTATTTCTGATGATGTTAGTGCTGTGTGAATGAATGATAGGAACTGCTACAAACCACCAGTCACTGTAGAACAAGACAGAAAATATAAAATACTGGAGCCTGTTTCCAGGAAAAACATGCGTGTGTTGCAGAAATAAAATTGCATGGGATGGGCCTAGTTAGGCAAGTAATTGCATTTGAAAATATTGTAATATTTTGTGGTAGCTATGCTCAGAGTAATAAAATTCAAGTACTGGAGATACCTGTACTTCCTCTGAGAGATTAGTTCAGCTATGTAAATGTGGATTTCTTTTCTCTGTTTAATACAATGTGTATTTTAGACATGGAGGTTATTAAACCAGAAGTTAAGGTCTTCGTATGGAGTTTCTAGAAAACATTGTTACTACTGCATGTTAGAGGACAGTATGTGCTTTTTGTCTGGGCAACAAAATAAGCTTTTACTATTTGTTTGGGTTGTTTTTCCTGGTTGTTGCTGAATGAATTGTTTTTACTGATTTGTACGGGGAGCTGTGAATAGGGAAACTGAAGCAACAGATGCAAGAAGCAGGAAAAAGAATGTGCTGGTTAAAAAGCAAAGGAGACCTACCAATTACATAGGAGCATAAAATCTTTCTTCTGATGGCAGATTTTGCTCTGTTAGATGTACAATAGCATGTACAATGTTCCCATGGTTCTGGCTGCACTAGGCATTTAAATTTCACTTATGACATTACTCCAAGCTGTTTTGGACTTAATTGCACTTAACTAAACTATAAAGATTAGGCTTTTTGAGAATGTAGTCTACTAGATAATAAGAGAGCTCTGTCTTCTGAGGGAAAAAGTTGTTTTCAACTTGCATTGGTTTTTACTGCAATGCCATCAAGTATAATTGAATGTAACCATATTTAAATTAAATTTCAGACAGAAAGGTCTTATTCTGAATCTGTCCTCTGGTCTGGGTACTTTCCCTTGTCCATTATACACAATGTACTCAGCTTCTAAGGTAAGGCTTTCACATTGCTTTATAAAGAAATGTCAGTCAAATGTTCACTAAAATGTTTATATCAGCAGCATATGGCCAGGTTCTCAGATGGCATGAATCAACGTTGCTCCATTGAAATAATGGAGCAATGTGAATTTGCACTAGCTGAGGACCAGGAATTAGTGAAGCTATACCACTGAAATCCAGCTGAAGGTATAGCTCATAATGAGAAGATTTTTGCCTGTAATTTAACAGTATTATACCAATGCTCATAATATGTCTTGATTCAGGGCAATGATGACTTTTACTGGGCTGACTTATCTGGCTTACTCAAAACTGTAGATGCACAAGACTGTTGATAGATTTTAGTTATGGAATGAAGAGAAGAATCACTGTCTGGTGGGTGGTGAGTTGCCTGACTCCTAAGATTTCATTTTGAGATACTATTCTGAATTAAAACCTGAGAGCTTATCAAAATAGGGAGTTACTGCCTTTCACTGAAACTCCTAGAATGTTCCACTCAGCTCAGATTTGTTTCAAATGAAAAACTCTTAAGGAATGATATTTGCTTGAACATAGCTAGAACTCAGCTTGGTTAATTAAAAAAAAAAAAAAAAAAAAAGGAAAGAAAAAGATAAAATTCCTAGTTTCCCATTTCCCTTTTCTCTTTTTAAAATAAGTTTCTCATAGTACTCAAAACTACATTCAAACCATGCAATTTTAGTTTCTTAATTTCAAAATGATATGCTATATTGGTTGTCATCTTCTGACTTTTCTTTTTCTTGGGTATCTGTTTCTGAGCACTTTTAAAACATACTTCATTTTACAGTGCCCTGAAAGGAAGCTATTTAACTTATCAGCATATTATTGTTTCATGTCATATCATGAGACTATTGGTGTTTAAAATTGTAAGACCTCGCAAATGATGGCTATGAAATGCCATCAGGTTTTCTCCTTAATATGGCTTTTGTACATCTGATTACTGAGGTTTGATTCAAGGTTGTCAAGTTCCTGAATATTTCTCAAAGGTCTAGCTTCTAAAATGACTCATTATATCAGAAACTCAACTTTTACACAAAAGAATTAGTATATGTCGCTCTTCATGGTATGGAGAAAAAACTTGGAAACATGAACCTTAAAGGCTGAAGATGGAGAAAACAAACAAGCTCCTTATGGTGTTTCTACCCCAATGACAATGTACCAAAATCCTCAAATACATTACTTTAAAAATCTTATTTGTAGGCTATGCTAATAGGTATACACTTAAGGCTTGAGTTGGGTTTCGCTCCTTTTTACTGCAAGAGAAAACAGCAGCATAAACCTTGGATTGGGAGGGTATGTTTCAGCCAAAGAAGAGAGCCACATGCAACAGTGCCAAGATCTAGTATAAAGAGGACTCTGGTATTTATATTTCTGGATTTTCATGAAATGTGACAAAGTTTTCAGTACAACCTGCATAGTAGTTGTTTCAAGTCTGCCTTGAGCTAGTGTTGGGCTATGTCTTTTCTAGTGCAGATAGAGTCAATCCTGTCATTGCTAATGCAGAACAGCAGAGATGTGTCTTGAAAAGATCATTTATAGATTTTTCACCACTGCACTGTGACTTAGGTTTTTTGATGCTTGGTCATTTTTGGTAAGGACCACCTATGCACATACTTGTGACTATATGTACAAGTACTTACAGGTTCCTGTGCTAACAAAATTCCTTTTTTTTTTTTTGTTCTAGGCTTTTATATGCACTTTTTCCAAAGCACTACAAGCAGAATATAAGAGAAAGGGAATTATCATACAGGTGATACTATATCTTACCATATTTGCTTTCATTTTAATGAATCCTTGAATACGGTCTGGGATGCTCAAACCTGTAGTGTGTAGCCACCCTTAGTGAAGGGTGCCCGTGCCAAAGCTTTCTCTTCTCCCTGTGTGGAACTATAGGTTTTCTTTCTTATTCTACTGCAGTACCATTTCACTGCAAGTGCCTATTATAATTTGTCAGATGCTGGGGTATTCTGCACAGTGAAATGAAAGCCCTTATGAAAATGTTTGATCCCATTACACTATTCTTTTGATTTCTTATTTTAGGTAGTGGCTCCTTATGGTGTTTCTACTCCAATGACAATGTACCAAAAACCCAGTCTTATCACAAAGACGGCAGAAGAGTTTGTTAGTGAATCACTGGATTATGTCACCTTTGGAGATGAGATTTTTGGATGCTTAGCCCATGAAATATTGGTAATTGAATTTGATAGTTTGTAAATAGGTCCCCAAGGCTGGACCAAGGCTGACTGGCAGTAGGGGTCTATTCACTAACTTCAAAGACCTTAAGATTAGGCTTCAAATGAGAAATGTTGAATAAATTGTTAAGGCTAATAAGGCACCAAGAAACTATGAAGATGCAAGTAACATGCACTGGCCCTCAGCGAAGTGTGGCTTACTATGCTTTTGCATCTTGAGCCGAGCTCAAGTCTGTTCTCTGGTTAGTCTTTCTCCTTTCTCCAGCTGCCTGTTTTCATGACCCTGTTAGGAAATACATTTGAGACCCCTACTCCTTTACAGAAATTGGCCAGCAGATTCAAGCTATTAGTGAGGGAAAGTTAGTGGGGAAAAGAAAGCACAAAGTAAAAAAAGGACTGTGCTGTCACATGAACTTCATTTTCTTAGGAAACCAAGCTAAGAAAATAGAATATTTATATATGGCAGCTGTGATGAGCACTAAATAAAAGTATTGGGAAGAGAACAAATCTGCTGAAAACTGAGAAAAATGAACATTTTCTTCTAAGAGAAACATTCACACTAAAAGTATAAAGTAGAAGCTTTTGCATTTACTATTTTCTATGACCTTGTGGACCCTGAGTTAATTTCTTTCAAGAGGCTTCTGTAACCTTTTGTCTTTGTATTGTTTTTGCTTGATTGTTTTGAAGGCATGCATCCTGCAGCTCATCCCTTTATGGGTATTCCACAGTGACAGACTTCAAGAAACAGTCCTGCATGCATTTACCAGGTATCTGAAGAAGAGGTGGAGGAACCCCTAAGAGAGTCATTTTTTGGGAAGGCGTGCAATTGACAACCCCAGTGGAATGCATTTTGCAATGCCTCTGTGCATGTGTGTGTAAGGAACCAAATCAGTTTGAGGTATAACTCTGTCCAGATCACTTACCAAGGATAATTTGATCCAGTGAATCTACTGAATCTATTAGCATCCCTCTCCAAAGACCATAAAATCTGCAAGAGATATTCCAGTGACTTCTACGGGCTCTAGATAGGTTTTAAGAAATGCTGCTGCTGCTGCTGTTACTATTCTAACATAAGCTTGGAGGCTACAGATACCTGCACTTATTTGATGTTCACAAATAAAACAACCATATGCTTTATTTCCAAACTTGTTCATAGTGTATTTTTGTTTTCAGAAAGTATTTTGTCTTTGGTTTCTTCTGAAAAGACAAAGAGACAAAGAGGAGGGTAATGTACACACTGAGGTTTTGGAAGTCTGCAGCTATAAAAAATGCATTACTGTCAAGATCCTATGATTGCCTTCTTCCTCTACAGTATTTGATATGAGCTGGAGGAGGCAGGAGAATCAGCAAAAGGTAGGCAGTAATTCTCTTTTCCTGGATGAAACCAGAAGACAACGGTAGATAACTATTCAGCTGTACTTCAGTTTGTTACAAATTAGGAAGTTTAATGTATCTAATTTTAATGTAAGCATTTTGCAGGCTTATTTTATTTCTGCATTCCAAAAAGCTTTTTTGTAAAGCTGCATTAAGATAGCAAAGGCCTTACTCAAAAAAGTATATATTGGTTGACCAGATATGACCTGGCAAAGTCTCTGTAATATTTGCTACATGTAATGGATGTGAATCACTAAACATAGTCTACTGACTCCAGAAATTCCTGTGTGCTGTACTGAATCTAGTAACAAATATAGGTGACACCACATAGACTTATAACACAGGATCATAAGTCCCAACTTTCTCCACCTGTCTCTTATACTTGTTATTGTAATTCGTACAAGGAACAATTAAGGACTGTGCTGAGATCTCCGAACTAAAATCATGAAAATGATTGTAAAAGAATATCTGCTTTTCCTATTATACAAGCAGATTTGGTCCAAGTCTGCAGACAATCACCTTAATCACATGGGCCACCCAGTCCTTCCATTAAATACAGTGAGGCTGCTCATACACTTATATTTATTCATGTCAGAATTGGGGAGGAAGGGAGAAATAGGTCACTTGCAGGCAAGCATTGCTAAACCCCAGCATTAAAAAGGCCTGCCTCACTGCTAAAATCATGAGATTTTAATATATAGCAAGTACTTTTTTGTTTGTTTTCTGAACCTTTGAAATTTGCATGTTCAATGCTTTCTCTATAGGCACAAAAATCTAGCATTTATTTTATAAATATTTAACAGCATAAGCTCCAGTTCTTACATAATGACAAGATTTTGGAATTTGGTGTTTTAAGGGAAACAGAAACAAATATGGATCTTGGTACAATTATGTCACTGGCAGCATTATCATTTCTCTCTCAAGATGGGATTTTATTTGTGCCTTTTAACTGCTAAAAAATGAAATACTGTCTTTGGAGAGAAATAATATCGGAGCCAGACTCCTGAAGGGTGGTAGCAAAAGCACTGAGAGGTGGGAGCACTGTAGTGCAGCACTGGCAGCGAGCACATGGGAGGCAAGCCCTGTTCGGGACCTTTCTCCAAAATTCCCCTGAGATTATCCCCTGCAATTACATCTGCAGGAGATAAAGCTTAATAAATGTCACTTCTGGCACCCAGAAGAAATTTATTTTTAACTGTCTGTAAGTGGAATTTTTAACATCCACTTTGTGCATGTGGAAGCATGTGTATTTCAAGATCATTCTGCTGTCTTTTAAGGAAGAACCAAGGAAGATGTTTCTTTTGGGTGTTCTTAATCATCATTAGAAATAAAAGCAGTGGGCAAAGTTCTGTGGTTCAGGAGCAAAAGTTTCATTGGCTCTTAGAGCATGAAATCAGTTCAGTCCTTTCAAAATGTTGTCTAACTCACTTCTCTTAGGTTGTGTCTAGTCACAAAACCATTGCATTGTCCACTTTGGAACAGGAAAATATTTCTTTCCATGCTTGTAAAAATACCTGAAAAACTCTGTTGTGCTATATGCTCATTGCATTTCATAGCCTTTTTAATTAAATGGCCTCTACATATTGCTTGTATTTCGTAGCCTTATATAAAATACCTTTAAAATAAAACTACTACTGATTATTACCACCCAATGTAGAAAACATCTGCAAGTGAAAATGAGACATCTCTGCTGGACATTTTAACACTGCTGATTTGGAAAACAAGGAATAGGAATGGTTCGTTCATCATTTCGTAAAGACTGTGTTTTCGAGTGATTATATTCTCTTAAATGTGATATTTGTGCAGCTGTTCAACAAATAACTCGGGATATAATATATGACAAATATTACAAAAGCTGAAGTCCATGGGGGAAAAACTCATTCAATACCAGGCCTAGGTGTGGAAGGCAGGGTTTGCCTTGGCCATTGGTGTAACTGCACGTTTCTCCGTGAATGTGTATTTTCAAGCAGTACCTTTGCAGCTATGACATGAAATGCAGCACACTTGCCTTTGCCCTCTAAACACGTGCTGAGACCTTGCCAGTGAGCAGCTCTTTATATGTTTGATTTACACATGTGAGTAGCTGCAGCTGGGCGAAGCAGCAGCAGCACCCCCAGAGCCCTCTCCTCTCTGCAACTCGGGCTCACATTACTTGCTTTCCCTTAGATTTTCACCTGAGTTACCTACCTCAGGTTAAAGAGCACCCTTTCACCCTCCCTGCAACGATAAAATATCTAAATGTTTGCCACTGGAGATGAACACCGGCTTACCTGATATGCAGGGACCCCAGGCACGCAGACGCCGTGTTGGCACGAGCAGAGGTTAGTGAGCAAAGGAGACCCCCCTTCCAAGGTTTAAAAGTCTCATAATCTATGACAAGCGACATTACCATATTTCTTGTCTCACGTTTGTTTATGCTTGGGCATGCCGCGTGAGCCAAGCAGGCTGTTACTGAAGTTGAGCAATCGGCTCAGCGCAGATTTGCTTCCCTTGGAGCACAGGAGGATCTTGTTACTCGCTGCTCTCGCCTGGTCACCCCCTTAGAGAAGCCATGTTTTGACCTTGGGGCTCGTTATTTTGTTCGGCATGGGGACGGGATGCATTTCCTCACAGCACTGAAACATTGCTGGCAGCAGTGCAAACATGCCGCTCTTCCCGCAGCACGGGGACGCTCCCAAGGCTTTGCAAAAGGATGCAGCGCTGGCCCTGTTTCACCGATGGGGAAGCTGAGGTGAAGCGCCCGACCTGAGCCGCTCGCTGAGGGCAAAACCGCGCAGGGTGCTGCAACCCCCACCGCCCCTCGCTTGACCCACCAGCGCGCCTCCAGGCCGGGGAGGCTGTGCTACCGCCCGATTAATTTATTAATAGCAGAATAACTGCTAAGCACCAAGAGAGCAATCCTGTCGGGTTTCTATGTTCATGCCCCGGCTCCAACCGGGAGAGACGGAGAGAAAGCTGTCCCCGCGGCGCAGGTCCTCCCCGGGAAACTTCGCTGCCCCGCGCTGGCCTCTCCCGGCAGAAGCGCTCCCCCTAGCGAGGCCGCCGCGGGGCCGGCCGCCATGGAGGGCCAGCAGCGGCCATTTTGTGCGGGGCCGCCGCCCAACGGCCGCGTCGCCGGGGCGTCGAGAGGAAGCGGCGACATGGCGGGTGGTGGGGCGCGCCTCGTGCCGCAGTTGTCCTCAGGAAGGGCTCGTTCGGGAGAGGTTTCACCTGCAAGGCTTCGGGGAACCAAGCGGCCCCCTGTTTTTCAGAGCGATCAGCGTGTGGAGCGGGCGTCAGAAAGAAAAGCACTTAACCAGGGGTCGTGTCGGTGGCAAGAAGCAAGCGGGATCTCAGAGTGGGCTGCTCCAAGTGGTGTAAGCGCAGGATGGTACACAAAGCATTTTAACCGTCTCATTTTCTTCTTTTCACACGCTCGCTTGCATTTTGTTCTTTTGCTTTGCCACTCTGCATGCGTGCAGTCACTCACATGTGGCATTAAATTAAAGGGATAGGTGATTTGGACTGCCTGGAAATTCTGCCTGAACAATATGAGATTCAGTAAAGGGCCCCAGCTTACAGAAAATTTCTTCAGGCCTCTTTTAGGTATGTCAGTATGACCACTTGCTAAGGGCTTTGGAACAGGTAGGCCAGGACACAGCTGTGGGTTATTTTTTTATTATGACTCCTCACTTTTTTTAATATTTCTGCTTATTGGATAAACAGATTCTGAGCTAAAACAATTTACAGTCTTGAAATGCAAACAGCACATTTTTGATTTACACAGATTTCAGTTATTGAACTAGTCCCATGTTCAGGCAAAGGAGACAGTCTTTTAGGAAAAAATGCAGTTAGTCTGTTTGCAAGACTACTAGATTAAGGAAAATGGGAACTATGCAGTGCAAGGCTGCTTTTAACAATATGATGTACTCCATCAGTGGATTACATCAGTAATTGAGTCAAAGTCTTACTTTTAAAAAGATTGGAGCTGCAAATCTGTCTAGACAAGCAATTTACAGCATGGAAAAAAAATCTAAACCATTGAATCCTAATGTTGTAAACAGTCTGTTATCAAGACTGGTAATACAGACAGGGCCCTACTGTTCTCAAGGACCACCCACAAGAGAAAGAATTTGATGTGGCAGCTTGCCTGAAAAATTTATTGCTGGTATGTGGTAACAGCATGAAGGAGCTGTAGGAGCGAGGAGTGCTTTGCTGAGGGAGCAGCTGATGGGATTGGCCTTGACAGAGACTGCAGTACGCACGTCAGAAAATGTCAGTCCTCTAAAACACAGCAGAAGGGCAGCGAGACTGCAGATGGTCTCCCAGGATATTCTGCTGTGTCCTTGTGTCTTCCCAGTTCAAGGATCATGGATGAATCATCATCTGTGTGCAAAGGGCCAACTGGCTGGTTTTTTGCAAGGAACCTTCTTGGATATGAACATTCTTGCAGAGCCTATGCATGGTCCTTAAGCCATGATAGCATATTTCTTCATATATTTGGGTTTCTGGGGGTGAAGGCAGAGTTCAGTATTACATCTAGGATTTTTCCAGAGTGAGGCAGACATCAGTCACTGTCTGTGGCTGCAGCAGAAGCATGGCAGACATCTGGAATAAGCTGCCCCTTGACATCCCCCTGCATCTCCTGGGACAGCCGTGAGACAATGAGAGCTTTCTAAACCTCATTTTCAGTCTTGGATATTAAAGCTAAGTACCTAAATCCACACCTACACACTTATGTGCCCATTTTAGAGCAGTATGTGTGATTTACAGTCAAATCACTGGCCAGCTTACTCAGCAACTTGAGAAAGGAGAATGATAACAAATAATCAAAATTTCCTGCTTTGATGTGGGTGCACTTTAGCTTTCAGAAATTAACAAAAACAAGGGTAACTGTAATGTATATATATAAACATATATATTTTTTATATATGTATAGTATTTCAAACCAAAACTGTCTAAACTTCTGACGTTTCAAATCTGAGGGAATTTGGACATTTGTCATGAAAAACTATAGCAAATGGACCAAAAAAGAAACAACCTGCGAAATAGTTCTACTTCCCCAAAATGTTATTTTTTGGTTGCCAAGAAAGAATGCTGAATGAAAACATTTTTGGCTAGTGTTACTGCCTACTCGCACAGTGAAGGAAAGCACAGGAAAGGCAGCTGGCCCAGGAGGACTATTACATTCCTCTAGCTCCTTCTCTTCCCTCTGCCACTCTGTGCACTTTGAAAGTGAATGGTACAGAGAGAAGGCATGGGAGGCAAGGTCAAATGTGGCTTTACACACCAAGGTCCCAGCTGGATAGCCTTGCTAGCACAAGGGGAGTGTAAAATCTAGCAGAGGTAGACCTAGTGCAGTTTGTACCTCCCTGAAGTACCAAGGGACCTTCAGGGTTGTTACTCCCTGTGAACTTCTTAAAGATCTGCTGGGCTTTCCCAGGGAGCCTTTCTCAATGTTGAGGATGGCAAAGTTCTGTGGGGCCCAATAATGACTCTTTCCATTGTCAGAGATGATAAGGGCAGACCTGTTTCAGTGCAAACAGAGACTTTGCTGAAATGCTGCTGTGACATAGAAGGAGCCATTTTCCTGATGCAAAACCTTGCTGCATTGTGAGCACAGCATGAGCTTGTGCTGGGGAAATGTCCTTAGTGAATAGCTACATGAAAACCAAATAAATAGATGTCAGTGCTCTGTTCACTACCTTCAAACAAACAGGTGGCCTGGGGAAAGAAACAATGGTGAAAGCATATTCATGCAAAAATGCTTGTTAAAAGAAGAAGTCCAAAGGCAGAATTGCCTGAGGTAGACAAAATACTACTTAAGGATGAGCGAGAGTGACTGTGCCTGAGCTGGACGATGAGGAGTGAAGTGATTTAGGCTGCGTTCTGATGCTGCACAGATTCATTATGTGATCAGAGGTGATCATGTGGGTCTCTGGGGATCTGTGTCCAGCTGCACAGATAAGAATATTCACCCCACATCAGAGATAGTAAGATGTGAAGCCTCTTTCTTGGAAGGCTTATTAACACAAGTGTAAAGAATGCTGGTTAGTATTATCACTGCTGAGTAACTGAGAATATGGTAACACTGCAAGTGCTGGAAAATGTAATTCTTGCCTTCAAGGATGTACAGGCTAATATAATTGCTTGAAAAAGAAAGATGCATCATAAAGTAGTATTAAAACTGCTTCAGTTTCCTTAAGGAAGTTAATCTGACTTCTGCTAGTGTGCTCTAAAAAGTAATGAACTGTCATCATGCAAAGCAAGATGGGGGAAAGATTCCCATTGACTTCGGTGGGCTTTGACTGGATCCATAGTGAAACAGAATGACTGTTTGCAGAAAAAGAGACCTCTTTTGCCAAATCTGTTTGTTGGATTTCAACCATAAGTACAGCATGATAATGCAGGTTACTTAGTTACTCAGTGTTAATAGGGCATTTGAGATAGCACAGATTTCTGGTAGGGAAGTGAATGAAAGCTTTAATCAGGCCAATTGATGTTTCTTGCTGTATATTGAACTGCTGTTACTGAAACTAAGAGAACAAAATCAAATCTTAAATGCTAATGTAGGCCAGAGCTGCTGATCCTTTTTGGGATCCATGAGAGCGAGGTGTAGATTGGCCTCCCCCTTGGGACGGACCTGAGCGTGGCAGGGATGTGTTCTGCTGGGAATCGAGCAGGTGAAGCTGATGAGTGCTACAGGGATGTCGTTGTGCAGGTGTTTCAAGGCATGTTCCTTTTGCTGTGTCACACTGAAAAATAGAAACATTGTCTGGTGATTGAAATTCCATCTCGTGCAGCCATAAATCAAGAGGTGGTTTCACCACTAAGGGGTGCTACAAGAGCATGTAATTGAAACACATGTGGCAACATAACTGCAGCTTGTGTACAGAAAATACAAATTGCATTGTTTTTAAAATCTGCAGAAACTAAAATTATTAAGGAGTACACCGAAAACCTGACTTAATCCCACAAAAAGCAGAACAAGTCAGGGTTAGGAGGACAAGTTAGATCTTTAGGTTTTATGTGCACTACTGCATAAATAAAATCATTTAAAAGTGATGGCGAGCCATGCAGACATCTGAACACACACACTACCACAGGGGGGCACTATGTTCTCAAAATAAATCCCTGACAGATTTCCCTATTATTTTACCTTTTTTTTGCTATCATCCTGGTATGTCATAGTAAGCTTCATACATTCATTTAACTTATCTCTCCAAGAGTAAATACATTTTATTAAAAAAAAACCCACAAAACCAAATCCTGAGTGTTTTGCATGGGCAAGAGCTGAGTTAAGCCCAAGTAAGGACATCAGAGTTTGTGATCTTTGTTCTGAATCCAGCTGTACACAGAACACAGCAAATTTCAGCTCCATGCAGAGCTGAAAAGTCCAAAAATCCAGCAGAAAGTCCTGTCTTTCATACACCTCTCAACAGCGTGCTGTCCACATTAATAACTTCCAAAAGAGCCAACTGGGCATGCTCACACAAAAAGCCCACTGATGTCAACACAGTATTGAAGAAGGATCAACACTACAGGAGATCAGCCCATAGGGGCACACCTGGTTCTGGTTTATGTCTGCTCTGCTTGCAGACTTTGGTCTAAATCCCCTCTGTTGTTCTGTTCCTATCTACAGGCTAACATATGGCTAGGAGACAGATCATCTGACTATTTTATGGGCTCTTATCTTTCACTGTGCTCCACACAAGCAGAAGTGCTTCTAGATCTTGCTCTGGGAGAGCAAACAATGGTATAAGTGATGTTAGGTAAATAAAATATCTTTTTGCCTTTGAAGAACATGAAAGAATGTTGTATACCATCTTGCTGATCAAAGGTAGTTATATTGCCCTTTTTGTTACAGATACAGAGTTATTGTATTCATCTAATACCTACAGCATGTAAGGCTGCTTTAATCTGTCTCTCAGATTTCCTATTTTCTCTGGCTATGGTTTAACTTCTGCCTTGACCAGTAACGTTTAGTGTGAAAGTGTAACTGAGTGTTTACTCTCCTTTTTTATTCTAGTCTGGGGTTTCACCTGCATCTCCTTTTTAATCCATTCCGTTCCCTCCCCACCAGCCTGTGGATATCAGTGGAGCAACACTGGTGATTTCATATTAAACATTTCACTTGAAACAGAATAGAAATCCCTTAGATGCTATCAGAACAGCATTCATCCTCCTGCACTGGGGGACAGCACCAAAGGAATCCAAGTGCGAGTGGGAGAAAGAGAAGCAGAGACAAGAAATAGGTTGAAAAAGGAATTGAACTTTGCAGAAGCAGCCAGAGGGAGAGTGGAGTTCCCCAGGTACTCCGCAAACTGCAAAGTTGCCTGGAGGCTTTTCTAAGCAGAGGCAGGGCAACAAAGGCCTTGGAGCAAGGTTTCACACTGCCCTCACCAGCAAAGCTGAACAGTCACAAACAAACCTCTCAGCATCAGTTTTAAACCACTTGATTCTAAATAACTTTGAACTGAAAAGCCCAGGGCTGACTTTCTAAAAATGTAAATGGAGTTCTGAGTCCCTGTGAGAGTTACAAGACAAGCAAAACTTGTAACATGAGTTGGTTTAAGCCATTTGAAGACGTAATATCTGTTTTAAATGTGTAGGACCTGGTTCCCTAGTATTTTGGTGTAAAACATCCAAGTCAGCTTATCCAACTACAGGGTCCCATCCCAATGGACCTAGAGGCAGGGAAGGTTTGCTGCAGCTGGGGCTATGCCTGCTTCTTCTCTTGTGCTTCCTTGAACTGAGGTGGATCATTCTGGGAAATGGCTTCTTGAATTCCATAATTTGTCTTGCTCCTTGGATGGGACCAATATCTTGGAAAATGAAAGCCCCTTTGAGAGGAAGTTAAATTAAATCTTCTTTTCCTAACAAGAGCCCAACACTTCTTACCTTTAATTGAGGTCCCGTGTTTAGTTAGTTTCTCTCTTCTCTCCTGTATTTTCCAACAGCTAAGTGTCTTGGTTGTCTGGATAGGGGGCCTTCTGCTGAAGAAAGATGTGCATGGTAGGAAGGCGTCCAATGGAGAGGGAGGGAATCTGGAGGCAAGAGGTGGTTGGGGAGAGGAATGAGAGACTTAAAGTAGGAGAAGGGTAAGGAGTGGACCTGGGTGCAAAAGAGGCTTGGACAGATGCATGGAAGATGAGAGGTGTGGACACAGCCTAAGATGGGATAACCTAAGGTTGAGGGCTGTGGACAGAAGGATGGAGAATGTGTCACAGCTGAGGGACTAGAACAAGGAGATAAAGAGAGGAAAAGAAATAGGCATAAAGATGGGAAATAGCTTCATTCATTTGCATCAATGTTAATGCCCAAGGGCAAAGGGATGGAGTTTCTCCTAGAGGAGAGATTGGAGAAGCAGCAGCAAGGAAGAACATTTGTTTCTGGCTCCTGTGCTTTAAGAACAAACAAAATCTGTAAACATTTCAGTTATTGCTGCCTGTCCTGTAGCCTCTCTTTATTTTGTTCACTTACTGCATTTTTTAGTGTCATGCTTTTGCAAAGCCTCCATGGTTCAGAGCAGGCTGCAGGCTGGTTGAGTTCTTATAGCAACTCACTCATGGGCTCTCTTTTTCCCTAGGGTCCTGAAACTCCTCCCTGTTGCATGGTTTGAAGTGTATGTCCATCATGTGGCCAAAAGCACAGGTCCGTCCCCTTTCTTCTTTATCTGCAGTTTTGGTGTATGTCGCAAACATGACTTCAGTCACATGGTGGAAAAGGACTGGAAGCATGTGGCCCCTGTTGCTCTCAGCATGTTCCTCCATGGCATGACAACTGTTGTGATGATGCACTTTGAGAAATACTTACTGCTTTGAGAGCCTTTCCCTTTTAAAATAAGTCTATTCATCTGAGCCATTGAAATGAGCTGTTTGGATGTACAGCTCTGATAGCATTAGGGCAGTTTCATGTTTAATTCTGTCTTCTAATTTTGATAGTTTGTGCTAACCCCACCTTGCTTCTAAATGTATTTCTTTCTGTCACTTTTCTGGGGCTATTTTCCTCCAGGACAATGTAGCACAGCCCTTGTTTTTAATTAAAACTTGTAATTTCTTGGTAAGAAAGTTCTCCAGACTCTTCTGATTCGGAAGACATTTTATGTATATCACTCTTAACCACTTGCACCCAAATACAGTATATGAGTTGCTCAGAGTGGGTAAACAAAGCACATTCTGCTGTATTTCCAGAGCAGTGACAGTTTTGAAAAGGGCCGTGTTTAAAGACGTATTACAGACAAAGAAACAGCAGAAGCTCTTGCTGTCTGACACAAATGTTCGCAGAACAGTGTCTAACTATCCTCACATGTTGATTTTATAGATCCAGGCTTTAAAAGACAGTTTTCTTCCCCTAAAGCCCCCCCCCCCATCATAAATCAATAAATAGGTCAATAAATAAAGTAACAAAATATCTCTGCTGCTGGTACACAGTAGATGCCAGTTTCTCTTCCTGTTCTGTTTGGCAGAGCCGAATGAATGGCACAGAGTGAGTGGCCTGTACACTGATAATCACCTTGATTTCCAGAGCTGCCTCTGTTATTAAACCATGTCACTGATCCCATCTGGATTACAGAAACCCATCTTGCTGATGAAATCACAGAGGATTTCAGTAAAAGTTGAATAATATTCTTTTAATATTGAATAACTGCGTGTAGACCTGGCAGCTCTTGCAACATGAGCGTATGGCAAGCACATGAACAACATGTTGTACTCTGAATCTATTGTTTTAATTTGTTTCCAGCACAGTTTCGGTCCAGACAAATCCATTGCTAATTAATGACTTGTCATGGTTTTCTGGGAGAGAAAGATGTTATAGTAGAGGAGCCCCTCCCTTTCCCCCCACCTTAGGATAATATTAAAACAATTTTAAATAGATGTTGTACACAAACAGTAGTTTCTTTAGTGTAAGAGAGCCTAGCAGAAAGAAAGAAAACTGTGTACTGTAATGAAAATGAAGCAAAGTTTGTCATGAGAGGTGAAGTCTTTTATTAGATTCACTGTTATACTTGGAAAAAAACAGGCAGTCTTTCAGGCACATATGCACTTCTTCATGTGTTAATGTAATAAGACATACTGCCTCTTCTGACAGACCTTGACTGCTTTTATCCTTATATCATCACAGCTACATCAGCACAACCATTAGTATAATGAATTCATATGCCTGTAGCCAAGAGATACAGACAGCCATTTGTTAGTTGAAAAGCTCAGATTTTACTTTCAGTTTTTCTAAAGATACATTCTCAATGAAAAGTTTTCCTCAGCCATCTCTTACTTTTATTATTTTGATCGCCCACTATGTTATCGGCTTTACAGTAAAAATTAAAACCAATGTATTTTTAAGTTTTTTTTATTTCTACGCTTCTGGATATTTTCCAGTGGCAGTGCAGACCTTAATTAACACAGCAATAGGTTTGCTTTTCTTAGTTGCTTCTTAAGGCCTCTGTAGAGACAGCCTTTGGCTCTCCCGGGTGCTCTGAGTCCTTCCAGTGGGCATATTCTTAACCCAGGTTAAACATGAGGTAACTTACTACCTTTTTGCTCAGGGAAAGGCAAAAGGCCGAGCATTCTCTGATAGGATGGGGGTGTTCACAAATGCAGCAAGGGATAAATTGTTAGTCAGTGTGTTTTCACACCCTTTGATTACTTTTGACATCCAGCTGATGCATCCATGCCTACACTGAAGCAGACTGATGCCTGCTCCAAAGCTGGTCCTGCATGTGGATTTTGCGTTTTCTCTTTTCCTGCTCCCCACATCCTTCTGCAACCTTCCTTTCTGTCACAGTATGTCTCTTCCCTCTCCAGGGAAGCAATGCAGAGAGCAGGTATGGCCCCTTGCAGGATTTGAGGTGCTGCCCTCTGGGCCTGGGCACCCTGGCATTCCCACTGCTGCTCCCAGGGCCGGCATCCACTCAGGGCTCCTCTCCTCTCTTGTGAGAGCTGCTCTCAAGACCCAGTGCTCAGAAATTGTGCTGCTGGCCCTGGCCCTGGGCTATGTAAAACTGAGCTGTGTAATTCCATGTTAAGGTGATGGGTGCCCTGGGGACAAGAGCTCCAGCACTATGCGAACTGTGGTGGCTGAGCCTGGTGAGGGAGAGAGAGAGAGAGAGAGGGACAGAGACAGAGACAGAGAGACAGAGAGAGACCGTCTGTGTATGTAAAAGTGGAACTACTTTCTCTGCTGATTGTGGTGGTATAATTTGGAAGGCAGGCTGAGTCCCCCCAGACACTCTGCACCCCCTGGCAGGTATGCAAGGGGTAACTTGCTTTCACCCCGCGGTGACCGTCACCGTCGTTGGGTCCAGCAGCCCTACATGCAGCATCGATGCAGGGCCAAAGCTGCGCCTCAGCTTGGAGGTCAGTGTAACACCTGGCTAACCCTGAGCAGTTTCAGGGCCATGTGAGTCCTTTTCCTCTTCTGAACAAACACATAGGCACACATGTTGCTGGAGGACTAGTCCTTTTAGCATTCACAAGAGTAAAGTATGTGTGAAACATATGTCATATCTCCCCCCACACACACATGCATGATGTGAATGCTCTGAGGCTGTCAGGTCATTTATAATGCTGTTTGGTTTTTATTACTAAGCAGACACAAAATTATTCATCTATACATCTTGCATATTCACAAATTATTTTCAGCTGTTATAAAGTAATAAATACTCTCATGCACCTGGCCAAAATGGACTGCAATTCTTATACCTCCCATTTGCCTTCCTCCTGTCATTTCCTTTAAAAGTACAATGTCAATCCATAAGATTTCACAAGTGTGACAATTTTTTTCCTCTGATGGAAGAAAATGAACAGACACTTCTAGATAAAATATATGCTTATCGAATATGTCTTGAGCTCAGAGATAACAATATTACAGAAATAGTTGGGCTGCTAATCTGTGAAACTCAGCTCTTTTCTGTAGCTGCTGTAATCATACCTTTGATTTGATAATAAGCTGCAGGGACCATATATCTCTGTTTGTGTGGCACCATTCACATTCCTGGCACTCCGTAAGTCGTAAAACCCATACCCGTTACTAGTGAGACAACAGAAGCTGTGAAAGGCTGTCACAGCACAGACTATTTAGGAGGGAGAAAGTGTTTTAAAGTAAAATTCTGGCAAAAATGAAGGCGTAAGTGACCCAAATGAGGCAGATTCCACAAAAGTACCATGACACTGTGGCAGCCCCGAGTTGTTTTGTTTGAAGCGCCTGGCGCTTGTGCTGCTGGCTCCCGAGGAGGAGCCTCTTCCTTTAAGACCACACATAGAGCTCAGTAACCACGGCAGCGCTTATCAAATCCAGAATTCAAAATGACTGGGGCTGCAGCTGCAGTTCTGGTGCGAGTGTGCAGGGAAGCTGCTGTAGCTGCCGCTGCTCCCCATGCAGCAAGATTAGGGAGCCTCCCCGCACAGCACAGTGCCAGGGAATTACAGGTGGTTTTGTCTGAGGTTTCAGCTCTGCTGGTAAAGCACAGCTTCAAATGCTGCTAGCTGGCTGGCCCGGGAAAGGGAAATAACTCGTGTTGTTTTCAGCAAATATTTTCCATGGTGCAGTTCCAAATACGTGTGAGATTTGCAAACAAGAGAACAACAGCAGACCTGCTATTTCATTGCCCAGTAAATATAGCTTTCTGCACAGTGCTTCACCAACAAAATTACTGATAAATGCCATTTCTGCCTGAGGTGTGTTTCTAACTGCTTCCCCCCTACAGCTGGCTGCGTGGTGCAGTGACAGCAATTTGTAGTTGTGGGAGTTCACTACCACATGGGGAACAATTGTTGCCTTTCAAGTCTCAGCTCTTTTTCTTTTGAGACCATTAGCCTTTCCTATCAAGTCCAAGCACTGGAAAAAATGGAGAGAATAAATCCTACAATGATGCAATTTACAAAGCGTGAAGCTTTCGGTTATTAAGATATATTGAGAAGGGTCTTCACTTTGTTAAGCTCACTCATGTCCTCTGCTTTGACCTTGGCTTATGCTAATCAACATGAAGTTTCCTCTATTTAGGAGGAAAAAAAACAACAGTGTGAAGCATAAAGGACACATGATCAGGAAAATACTGTCTCTGGTACCAGAGGAAATCAGACAGCATTAAGAAAAATATGTCCTGTTTGATCATAGTAGCTTAAGAGTATTTTTATGCTTGTAGAAGCAGGAAAATCTTTTAGTCTCTATTTAGATATATTTCAAAGGTATATTAAAACATTACACTTTTGTTTCTTAGACTGTGTCCCCTGCGGGTCCTGACACAGATCAGCATTTTAGAAATGGCATTTAAAATCTAATGTGAAATGAAACATAATTCTGCAGATTTACGAGCATGGTTTATAAAGACAGTGAGTGATGGTCTGGCAAAAAGATCCTGGCAGGGAGGATTACAGTGGATTTTAATAAGACTTTGGAATGTAATGAGGGTACTTTTGATGTCTGTATATTTTGGTATCTACTCCTCCTTCCACATGTTCCAGGACTCACACTGCAGCATAAGAATTGCTGAATGGCTGCGACTTTGCATACATTACTCCAGTGTTGTTACTACTAGATTGTCCCTTGGGGACAGAAATGCAGTTTTACCAGATGGCCCTCATCGTCTTAAGGACAAGCTATTGAAAAGATGTTTTAAGGGATGCATGGCAGAGAAATCACTACTTCAGTTGCTCATTCAGAAGTGCACAAGATACTGTTGCCTTGGGGAGACATTGGTGATTTTCTGTTTGTGCTGTTTCTGTCAGGTAGATAGAGATCTCAGTCTCCACAGATGCTGTCTGACATCTTTTGCCACATTGAATTTCTTTTTGAAAATGGTTAGGAAAAGAACAGAAATGAAAGCAAAGGTACAGACGATTGCTGGTTTGCACTGCTTTTCTCTGACAAAGACTCTGTAGTGTCATTAACAGCTTGCACCGTACAGACAGTGGTTTCCTAGTCCTTTCCTTTAAATATGAGTTAGCTACAGACAGTCCATCTGGAAGGGTATTTTCACAGCCCACAGTAGTGATCACAGAACTTCCTTCAAGCACAATTTTTTTGCTGCTATTCCAAAATTCAACTCAAGCACAGAACTCATGTCTCACTGCTAAAAGCCACTGAAGGCAGCCCTGCCCCAAACAGAGTATAGTCTCCTCGCAGCAAGGGAATGAGTGATAAAGGGAACATACATACCCAGAGTGTATTTGACAGTGTATTCTGGTCAGCAAAGTCTTCCCACTTTTTTGCATCTGATGAGAGATCCCCTACCTCCAGATCATTGAATGCCTTTCAGGATAAGGCCCCCAGGTGACACGCTGGTGAAAGCATTAATTGTCCCTACTGTCCCCCACTGCTGTTGATACTGCTATTGCAACAGCACAGGGGTGAGGAGCAACTTGAAGCCTTTCTTGCTGGCAGATGTCCAGGCCATCACAGAAGGGATTCCTGGTAATGTAACTATTAGCCAGAAAAGGAGATACCCTGGTCATCACCAGCAGCTCCTCTAAAAACCATTACGATATTAATAATAATTAAACTAAAAATTCTTCTTCCTTTTTTTTGGGAGGGAGGGAATTGATTTGTGATGAGGAGGTTGCACTGCTAAACCCAGGCTATGCCTTTTGTTTTTCCAGTAGATGAAAGATGAGAAAGCTTCTTAGAACAGAGCTTAATCTGGGGAGAAATGGGGAACTCAGCTCACCCACTTCATAAAGAAACCTCGAAGGAAACTTTCCTTGTTAAAATTCCTCTTGTTAAAAAGCTGTGAAGTCATAAAATTTTACTGAACAATGGCTTTCCATACAAAAGGGCTCTTCAGTCAATAGTTCCTTTCTAAGCTGTTCCAAATCACCCTGGCTTCAATAAGCTCAGCTCCTCAAACAATCAGTGCAGGAAACACTGTGGCTTCTATAGGTTTAGGAGCTGTTCAGCGTGCTCTGTTGTGGGTCTGTCTGTCTGTGTGCAATTTTGTCATGTTTTTCAGAGACTTTTGTTATTGTGGCTGTTAGATGGGACACAGAAGAGATCAATTTTTAAAATAGTTTGCAGGGGGGCATCACCTACCTCTCTCTTTTTSATTGTGATATAAACAGGACCCCCAGTTACTAAGACTGGAAAGGGTCTTTCGGTAGGGTGGTGATTTAAAAAAGGACTATCTGAGCTCCATGAAGCAAGCAAGTGATTTGCAGTCCCATTTGACTATTTAGGTCAGCTTTATTTATTTATCTAATGAATATCTATGATGAATTCCAAAAATGTAGCCCAAGATTTTCTGCAGAAGGTGCTGTCCTTGAATTTCTTTCAACACAAAAGAAAAAGAATATAATGACTCACAGTCTCAATCCTGTTCTCCTTTATCAGAGGCTCAATGAAGTAGAAAAACAGTGGAGATGAAATGTATTCCCGCTTCATACAGTCCAAGCCTTGCTTTCTCGAATAGAAAGCACATGTATGGTGCATTCAGTACCATACATCCTTGGTATCTCTTGCTAAGAGTGTAGCTGGACATTCATCTGTGTGCAGTTTTCTTTCCTAAAGTACTAATGTGTTCTGGTAGGATTTGGTCTTGTCGTTTCAAGAGCTTTCATGAAAAATCTGCATATTCCTGCATTCCAGCTGTAGGACCAATTGAGTTTTTGAGTCCCAGGCAAACTGAGAAGCTGGAAAGGCGTTGTTGAGGAGGAAAGACAAGGCATTTTGTTTAATCCCCCCCAAAAAGTTTGATTTACATCTTTCATTGCAAAGATATATATATATATTAAATCAAAGCTGGGTAAATTTCTAAATAGAATGTCTCTTCAAAATGACAAAATGAAGTTCTGGAATTTAGAACATATAAAGGGACTTCTGGCTTTTCTCTGTGTGGCTAAAACAGCTTGATAAACATCATGAATTCCAGCTTACTTGTCACAAAGTAAACATCAGCAAAAAAGAACTTCACTAAAAATGTGGTTTGTCCTCTCTAACTATATTTATTTCTAGATTTATTTAGGTTTAATGGATTTTAAGGCCCAGGGGGACTGTTGTTATCATTTATTTTGACCTTCTATGTAACTGAGGCCATATAATTCCCTGGAAGGAATCCTGCATCACTTCCAATACTCTGTTTCCCTATCTGGAGAATTTTTATATACATAGAATTGCTATGAGAATTTTGGTGAATTTGATGATGACCAGTCTCTGCCAAAAATTTGAAATCTAGAATGTCAAAATAGATGTGCGTGGCTTGGTGAACAACAAGCTACTTTCTGATAGCTAGGGTGGGTGAACTGTATCTCTGACTGCAAGCGCCTGAAAAAATGGTACACATTTGCTAATACTGTAAATCCATAATAGAGACATCAGTAGTATAACACTGGTGAGCTCAGATGATTGACATTTAATGTAACCAAATTTCAGATTACCCAGATGTCAGACACATCCTTCAGTTTTAAAACTCACGTGGAATTCAATTTTATTTGAAATTATGACTCTTGGATTGTCCTGGAGGTACTTGGACAGTTGGAATTTATCGGCATTCTACACAGAGTTCAGCAGACTTTCCACCATGTTAAAATCTTCAGAGTGAGAGCTGACAGCTCATTTTTACAATCACATATTCTCATGCTTGAGTGACAGTTTGTGTATTAACATGATGTAGCTTCATTTTGTTCTAAATATTTTAGGATTAGGGAATTAAGGATCTTCTTATTACATGGGAGAGCTGTTCATCATCTCTGTCGGTATCTGCTCTACTGTTTTTTAGTCAGATTTTCCACTCTAGTTCCAGAATGAGTTGTCAGGGTTAGATACTTTGGCCAGCATGCTATCTAAGACATTTCTGAGAAGCACAGTGGCCAAAACACCAGGAGACTGTCTACAGAGGTCCACTGATGGATCTGCACTCTGAAGTGTGCAGTGATACATTGGAGACCAGCACTTGTCTCCAGATCACCCTTTCTATGATCTGTCACTCCTAGCGATATGGGCTTGTTGTAGGTAGAAGACAATAGTTTATTGGGATGTAAATGAATTCTGAGCATTGGTTGCCTACCTCTTTCTTCCTTGAGGAGAGGTGTTGATAAAGGACTCTAGGCACAAGTGAAATATGTGCCACTGGCTATGCTAACTTTGAGGTTTGTTATTCACTTGAGGTTTGTGAGCAACAGGATTCCTGCTGTTTTTCATATGATCACTTTGAAATGGGCCAGAATTTACCAACTAAAACATGTGTCAATCGGCAGTTGTTCAGATTCAGTCATTACCTGTCAAATAATGAGTGCCTTCTCCCTGAGGAGACCCTCAGTCTCCTCAGTAGAAACGCAGTAGAAATGTCTGTTTAAAAATCTGGACTAGCTTCTCCTTCTCCATCCCTCAGGGGTAATCTGATACTCTGATTAAAATTTTGCTGGGGAATGATTACCTACATTTTATTAGTGAAACCTAGAAGTGCTTATTTGCTGTAGTTCAAGTACCTGACCACTTAAGTGTAATGGTGTAATGTTCAGAGCAAATGTATTCCAGGGCCCAAAGCAAGGCAGAAATGATTATAAATGCCCTTTGCCCTTTTTTGAGAGAGCATTTAGCAGTAGCTTGGTGCTTCTGTGATGCAGTGTGAGTTCTTATCTGTAGCACAGCAAATAGCAACTGAAGAAAGAGAAATTGGAGTAACAGTGCAATACCCCAAATGCTCTATCAGTAGTGATTTCATCTCTCAGTGCGTAACATTAAACCCTATTTGCAGGGATGGATGCAGGGTTATTTCTCCAGGCAGACACTTCGATTATGCATATGATCAGCCTGGAGACTACAGAATAGGAAAGTTTGTTGATGGTAAAACCAGGCACCAGTTGTCAACTGTAGCACAGATGATAGTTTTTCTACTTCTCACAAGAATAAGGAACAGAAGGGGATCTTTGCGTATGGTTTGCTATTATGCCAAGGCTAACCAGGCAAGAGTGTCTTAGGCAGGCTGTGTGTAAGGTAGTAGAGCTCAGATCCCCAGAGCTATCTAGCCGCCCCATGGACATAAGCCAACTAACAATTGCTATTGATCTCAACCTAAGAGTTGAGGGTGGAAAGAGCAGTGTTATCAAGCAAGCATAAACATTTTGAGACAGAAGAAGAACCAGAAAAAGGTATTTCAGTTAAAAGGGAAAAGTGAAAAAGACCATTCTGATGTGGTCCCTTGACTGAGATTCATCTTTTCAAATTTATTTAGATAACTGCATTGCAGATGCATCTGAATATTGACTGACATTTTCTTTGGTCAGTGAAGAGAAAAAGGAAGTTCTAGGGCATGGATCATCTTATCTTATTGCAGATGTCTAGACAAGTCACAAAAATTTCTCCCAGGAAGGAGGAGGACCCAAGGCTTGTGTCAACTCTTGCTGGCAAGAAGGATCGATTTTCTACCACCTGTTCCCATATGCTTTGGGATGCTTTCACTGGAGAAATGGCTGACTCATGACCCAGTGTTATCTGTCAACCTATGATTGTGTTTCACAGAAAACGTTCTGCAGGAGGTTACCAGGAATTACCTGAAACTTCTCCTTGGTTCCCTGATCTCTGCATCAGGCATATGATAGGACCCAGAAAAAATGGCATGCTCTTTCACAGCATGCTCAGGGGTTGGAAGAATATTTTGGCCTGGATCTGGAGGAGCTTATGCCACCCATTAGGGGTCCTTAACAAGAAAATGCTCCCACCACCTCTTCTTTTAAACTTAGCATCTGGAGCACCTCTGCTGGTCACAGCTAGCAGAAGGAGAAAAGCTTTCAAGTAGGAAAGTCCCAAGCTATTTAGAGCTGTGTAGGTCAAAACCAACATCTTCTCTTCAATCTGGAAAAGCAGCAGTCGAGCAGCAGAGATCACAGAGCACTAGTGTCACACGTTGCCATGCTGAGGAGCTGTCAGCAGAAATCCAAGTAAAGGCTTTCTAGACAAACAACAGATACTAAAAAGTTTGTTTTGCTTCATTTCAGCTGGGTTCTGAGGTTACCAGCCTTTACAGAATGACAACAACAATGTACATTTTTATAGTCCAGCAGAGTTCAGAGCCCTGGTAAGAAAGCAAAGCACTGCTTGGTCAGCTCCACGCAGGCACAACAGTTCAAGGGTTCGTGTTTGTTCCCCTCTCAGTTAAGCTGTTTTCCCAAGAATGTCTTTGTTACTTTTTGCCATAAAACAAAAGGTCAGGTTTGATGTTGCTCCTAGAAATGTTCTTGTTGTTCTGTTTGTTTGTATAACCTCCTTCTCCTTCCATCTGATAGAGAATGAGCTGTGCTGCTTAGTGCCAGCTGTATGCAGGATGGTGAGAAGAATGACAGACCCCCAAAAGGGGGGCCAGGGGAGCAGAGGGGCGAAGGAAATAAAGGGAAAATGAACAGAGTTTTGCCTCTGGCCATTTGCAAACAGCTTGTGAGATCCTCGCATCACACACATTGTTGGGTAGCCTGTGACGTTTCTGAACACACAAGCTGTCATTTCCTCACAAGGAGTCAGCACTGCTAAACCCTTTCAGTCGACGTGGGTGGGCGCTTTAGAAGACATACTGTCTCATCCCATTCAGGAACCGCCCTCTGTCACTGCACTCATGGCATGCTGGATGTTTGTTGTTTAAGTAAATAAACTGGCCGATGTCTCAGGCTAGCTGTGAATGCTGCGTCCTCCCACCACCACCCTTTCCCGGCCACTCCAGGGAACAGGAAAAAAAAAAGAAGCCAAAAGCAACAACAAGATGAAAAAGTTCACAGAGAGCTCCAATGCCACCCACTAAGCCCCAACCTACAAATAATCAGTGACCAAAGGGTGTCATTAGAGGCCCCAGCATCCTGTCAGCACTCGGCCTTCTGATGAGAAGTCCATCGTGGAGGTGATTTTGAAACTACATCTTTCCTGTCTATTTCAAAAAGAAGATTCTGGGAAACTGCAGTCATAGGATGCTTTGGTTTTCCTTGTTTCTTCCAAATGAACCTTTCACATTCCAAGTCAGTGCTCAGCTTCAGCAATACTGAAGGAATATTGTTTGCCGCCCCGCTGCCAGCCTTACCCTCTTTCTAGACTAGAGGCTGTGTTTGGTGTGGAAGGGAGATGCAAAACTTTGAATCTGCAACTGTTTCGTCAAGGGTGCACAAGTAAGACTGTAAACCAGTTTAATTTGTATTTTACTTCCTCCCCACTTCCTCTTTTTCCTGCTTCCATGTCAATCTACAGCAGGGAGAACAGATGCCTTACAATAGATATTCTCTCTAGAGTTAACAGGAACTTTTCTTTTCACATTGGCTAGCAGAGCAGATCAAGCATATAATTATTCATACATGTGTTGAGGAATCCGCGGGTATTCACATCTTCCAAATTTAGACACCTGATTAACTAAATCAGCTGCATAGCAACCCTCAACTCCATATATAGCCAGTGAGAAAAAAATAATAGTCTACAAGGCTATTCAAAATGCTTCTAGTATTTCCACTTTGAAATCACCATCTGTATCATTTTCTCTCTCTGTCTTCTCTCTCTCTCCTCATCTCCACTGCCTATACTGGGAGCCTAGGAAAGTTGGCTGAGTCTACAAGTGCCGGTGATTTAATAAAATGAAATAACTTTTTCCCACATTAATCCTTGTGCCCATCTGCTACCTGAGAACAGAGTTTCTAGCTGAAACACTGCATCTGGTGAAATTGCTGATATTCATTGCTCAAGCACAGTTCATTAAGGGAAAAATACTGCAGGGTGACAGAGACCTCAGGGTTTTGCTCTAGTGGTTCTTCTCCCTTCCCCAAACATATCCACCTATTTTGAGAGTGGATTAAGGAACCTTAGCCACAATGGGAGATAAGGCATGGATGAACTCTATCACTAGGTGCATCCTGCAGATAAGGACCATGGCTAAGCTGAATTTTTTTGTAGGGTGCCTAGCATAAGTGGCTATCAGAAGTGCTTGATTCATTGAAGATGTTATAAATCCTAAGTTAGCTATAGTGAGGAAGGTGGTTAGTTTGGCCCCATGATTTTCCAAGTCTCTTAATAAATAAAGTCTCTTCATAAATAATTTGAAAAAGACACTTCTTGTGGTTAACAGCATCTCTCTCAAAAAGGCGAACAGGGCAATCAGGGTAAGACCACAGGCTGGGGGAGCTCAACACCTGGAATATATCAAGAGAGCCAGTGGCAAACACAGGTTCCTGGAAATGTCCTCTCTGGACCCCAGGTCCATGCGAATCATGCTGTGCCTTATCATACCACTTTCCTCTGCTATTCTGAAAAGGCCCAAGATTTAAAACTCAGAGACAGAAACTCAGACCTGAGTTTCACCTGAGTTCAGCAGTGTTTAACACCATATGAACTCCATCAGTTTGCAGCTGAAACTGATCTTTAATAGATCTTAAAAAAAAACCAAACCAACAACCCTTATGTCTAAGACACACTACTATCCTTCCATTCAACGTCTTTATTTTCCCACATTCTTCAACAGGGGTTTTGCCACCACTGAGGTGTTTTTCACTTCTACAGATAGGCAACATAAAAGAAAATCAGTTTAATTTCAAATTTAGGACACTCCATGGGAAAGCACAGAGAGTGACAGCAGAGTCATGAGTGCTCAATAGCAGCGTCTTTAATGGCATTCCTGAGGGCCTGCTTTGAACTTTGCAAGATCCGAGTTGTATATTTCATTATGAAACCAAAGCACATCCTGCATTTGCCAATGATTCCAGTAAATCTCAGACAAGCTTTTAAATCACAGGAAGGAAAGGCCTGTTGCTCTCAGGGAGAAATAAAGTGATTTCATGAGATCACATTTCTCCTTCCTGCCTCCCTTCAAATCAAGCAAAGTTTAATATTTCAGTTGCATTGACCTTGATTAAAACAAAAAATCAAAGCAAAAAAGATCCACAAAAAAGGTTTCATTTAATGTCTCAAACTGCCAGCACAACCTCCCAACTTTAACAAAGGCACAAAGCAAATCTCAGCGCTCAGATTCCCTCATGCAGAAAAAATCCTCAGGTGGTAGGTTAAGCCACTACTGCACTACTGGCATAATTAAATGAGTGTAAATAAGTGAGAGTATACCAAATAATATGGTCCAAAGTGATTTAAAGTCTTTTGGAATAACACTGGCTATGGGAGTCAGGCTTTCACAGCTGTGATCGCAAATAACTGGATTAAATATCCCTCCCATTGGAAGAGGCAACCACTTGGTTTGGTTTCAAGGTAGCCATAATCCTTCTTTCTAAGAAATTCTCCATATATGCCATTTACAAGCTCTGAATGCTCAGCGTCTTTGAAAAGAGAACATGTGTACATAGGTGTGTCTGTAAGTGGTTGAGTGAAACACCATCTCGGATCAAGCACGCCAAGATCTGCTGCCAGTTTATATTTTGAATTTTGTTCTAGGCTTCAGCTGACAGTCACCCTGGGAATGGCGGGGTGCTGGTAGCACAGCTGATGATTTCTCCACTCGTTCCTGAGCCCCTTTGGAGTGGGGAGACCCTGCTGTTCACAGAAGCCACATCCTCACTACAGAAATGGCGAGGGCTTCTGGTCCCTGTCCCCTGCCAAGTTCCTGTCTTTTTGGAGCTGGGGCTTTCCTCTCCCAAGCAAGCACAGAAGCATCTTCTCTCCACTTGATTTTAAGGCTCATCAGGAGGCAGAAGCTCTTGACCCTTCCCAGAAGTCAGAACCTGCAGCATCTCCCAGCTCCCCCTGGCCTCGGGGTGCAGCGGGAGCTATAGAGCAACCTGGCAGCTTGTCTGCCCCAACTGATAAGCACTAGCCATGTCACGGCCTATATAAATGCGATCTTTCTCCTTTTTTGAGCAACATGTTTCTCTTCCTTCCTCCCTTTCCCTTTCCCTCTCCTTTTCTCTTTCTCTTTCCCTTCCCTTTTCTGTAGTTCTTTTCTATCAGGTTTAGCTCTGCTTTGGAGAAAGACTTAAAAATGGAACTGTGTGTATCACGTGTCTCCCAGATTCAAGTCCAGCGTGCCGAGGATGTCTCCAGGCCTTGCAAGCACAGCAGAGCAGGCAGCCAGAAAGCCTGCTCTGTGCGTGCACCAACATGATACGGATTGATTTAGAAACACAGAGCCTGTTCAATGCTGTGTTCACACAGTCACTTTTTAGGGCAGAGCTGTGATTGAAGGCAGTGGTAATGATGGTGAATACTGATGAGACAACATGTAGTTTACTCGCAGCTGAGTTTTGAGGTTGTCACTCATAGGAACCCTGAATTTTTATTTAGTTAAACCCCCAGCTGTATTCATACTGTAAATATCTTATTTTACTCCTTGTACAGTTTCTGGTGAAAAAGCAAAGCTACACTGTAGGCTGCTGTAAGAAGTATAATAATATTCTGGACTGGGAATTACCTTTTTGTGATTTGCACCATGCATGCAGAGGAAGCTTGAGTGTTCAGTAGCTGCACTTAAATTGTCTCATGCGCACTCACACACACACGCACAAAAGGAATGTCCCTCCTCTTGCCTTTACATTGCCTGAAACAAAGTTTTATAGAAAAACAAATCAGCACAGAAAGTATGTCTGTGTATCCATTTCTGTTTAATTAACACTACACTAGTTACAAATGCAAACAGCTTCCCAAGCATGCAATTTGGCTGCCCTCCGCTCTGTGGATTCACATTTGACTCTTTGCTTTGTTCTAACAGAACAAAGAAAGCAAAGAACAATGTGACCCTGACCCGTCTTTACCCCTTCACACACAAATGATCCCTTTTAATATTCAGACGAGCTGTGACATGAAGAGGGCCCATGAGAACAAACACCTGTCATTTCTCTGGACAGCATTTTGACCAGACATTGCCTATCTAGTTTTTAAACAACTTTATATTCCTGTGGCTGTTTTGTGGAGAAGATGCCAACACTTTCCTTCTCATGGTCTGTAACTCAATGTGGATGCACACAAAGCACATTCCCTTCCCCCCATGCCACACAAATACACTCCACCTGCAACCTTACAGCAGTTTGCCTGCCCGGGGGACCAATGAGATGGCTTTAGAGACAGGGATAGTCCAATATCTCAGCTGCAAACTTCCCTTGAGTGTGTTGGCATATGTGTGTTTGGACTGAGGATACGAAACCACAGGCTCCCTGTGCATCTCACCCCGTCCACGGCAGGAGCATGGCTGGACACAGGCGAGAAGAGTGTTAGGAAGGTGTGGGTACTGTCTAGACCTGACAGGTGGTGAGGGAATACCTCAGAGGCATGGGCCAGGGTGGCCTTTCGGTTTCTTCCATGTGCTTATGTGTGTAACAATATGGGGACGTCATTAGGGCTCGCTCCTGTGAGAGCTCTGGCAGTGGCACTGCAGATGTGTGTGAGCAGTACGAAGGGCTGATTTCTCTGTGTGCTCTGCCTAAATTGCAGCAGTCTTGCTTCTGCATCTGCTTTGGCAACACTGAGAGTGAGGTAAAGGCAGAGCCTGCCCACCTGGGCTCTGGTGATGCCGAAAGTTGGCATACAGCTGACCAGATTTTTTGTGAAATGATTAGAGGTTACTATTTTCCCCCAAATCCTGTTCCCTTTCTAGTTGTATAGAGTAAAGGAGACTTTCACCTGGCTTACTTTTTAAAAGGCTCAATAATAGGCAGAGAAGTTTGGTAAGTGTCAAATATCTCACAGAACTATGTTATTCCTCACTGACATTTGTCTAACCTGTTTTTAAAACCCTGCAGCTCTGGAGACTTCGCCAGCCCAACTATTAGAAATGCTTTCTTAAAACCAGATATGAATCTCTCTTGCTGCAATTTATGCCTGTTTGTGTCCTATCTCTCTTGGACATTGAGAGCAGATTATTTAAAGTAAAGATGTGACACTGGATGAAAATACTGCCCTGCTAAATGCTGCAGCTCTGTGTCTGCTCTGTAATCATTGTATTTAGTGATCATGCAAAAATATTTTTGCCAGTCTAGAATTCACTGTAACATTTGGTTTTACATTCAGATTGTCTTCCAAAAAGGGAGCTGTGTTGCTATATCATTTATTGACAGAAGGCACACAAAACAATACAGGGTTAGAGTCAAAGGGAAACCAGGAAAGCCTAAAACAGACAGTAGCAGGCTTTGAGAGCAATGTAGTCTGAACGAGACAGATGCCTCCACAGTTTTCATCCTCTTGGTGAAAGGCGATGGTCCTAGCTAAGCAGGGCAGGTCAGCAGAAGCAGAGCAAGCTCCTGCCTGCCCATGAAAGCAATGGTGACCAGGCACTGAAGTATCTTTGAGATTTGTCAAGCAGTCTCAGCTCTGGATTTCTGCTAACCATTGCAGGAACACTCCCAGTGCTTGCTGGGAGCAGCAGCAAAAGAGCCAAACTCTTAATATCTGCTTAATATCCTGTCTCTTCTTATCTTATCTCTGCTTAATATCCTGTCAAAGGCTCAAGCTACAGAAAAGATAGGCCAGCTCTTCAAAAAAATTCAAGAGTCGAATTCCCACAGAAACCAGTCACATCATTGACATCAATGGGAGTTTGGTACTAAGCACTTATGAGCAGCTGAGCACCAGTTAGTATTCTTCCCAGCCACAATCTTAGCTGACAGTTTTTACTTTGTTTTTCTGCTTAAAACAATAAATTTTTGACATTTTTCCCATTGCCTTGGTTCTCAAAAAGAGGTGCAAACTTTTCCAGGTTAGGTAATGCAACAACCAAATATTTATCATATTGCATAAGCCAAGCTAGAGCTTTTCCTTTCAAAGTAAACAAATGCATTTTCAGAATATTTAGATGCAGCTCACCACTCACCCTGACATCAGAACTGAGTTCTCACCCACAGTGTAACAGTGGAAAAAGATTTCTTTCACAGCTTAAAGTGACAGCCTTATCCTCTTTCCCACTGCGAATAAGCAAGTTCCCAGCAGCCGAGGGCCTGGCTTGGGCTCTGCATTGAAGTGAGCTCTCCAGCCATATTGAAGATGGGAGGAGAGCAAATATCCGTCCAAGCACTGTACCTGGCACTGCACAGGAAATATGGGGGGGGAGGCTGTTTGTTCAGAGGTAGTAGGGACTGCTCTCAAGCCACTTTCTCTCATGCCGGACCAAAAACCCAAATATTTTATAACATTGACAATATTGCATGACTCTGAGGAAAATCTATATGTCTCTAGTGAGAGTTACTGCCTCTCTGAAAAGGGTATTCCTGCATTCACATTTAAAAATCAAAATTTGAGATTTGTCAATACTTGTTGCTTCAATTAAGTTTTCACTAAAAAACTCATTCTCCAGAATATTTACTGCAAGTCATTATAAATGTGCTGCCAATTGTTTATAAATTAAAAAGGAGGGTAGCAGCTTTGGCAGTCTTTACCCCAGTTCTGCTTTCAGTTCATATTTTCTGCTTCCAGGGAAATTCGAAGCCTCATAGGAGGATATTTTTGTTCCAACCAAGTTTTCTAAGCCTCAGCACAGATATCAGTAACATTAAAGAGTTTTAAAACTGTGCATTATATTGACATCGCCATATAATTCACAGACCCATGTGAGTGGCAGTCAATGGGACCCCTTCATGTTGCAAATCAGAGAGCTGGAAAATAGGTGGCACTGATGTCTGCGTCTTCAAGGGCTGAGCTTCTGAAGCTGAGAGGATATGCGTATCTTTGGTTATGCAGAGATGTGCAAAAACCCAGCTCCCTAGCTGGCTTCTGAAGTGATGCTTGACCACTGCACGTTGCAAAGTGCAGTGTGTGACTGGCATAGCTGTGTTAGAGACCAAATTAGAATTAGGAGCATCTGATTCTCATTCTTTCTCACTTAAAAAAAGATTTGGATGAGACTTTCTGTGAGCTTTGAACAGAGGTTGAGACTTCTTGACACTGTTCCTTTTTTGAAAGGAGGTGGTGTTCTGAGCATTAAAAGGCAGGCATCGAGGAGCTTGAGGCTCAAAAGATATCACAGATACTCCTGGCCTTTGTTTTCAAATGTCCCCTAAAGTATGGCTGAGTGACATCCAACGTTCCTGGGGATAATGGGCAACAGATCCTGGGTGGTGGTAAGAGCAATATATACATTCCATCAGAAATCTAAAACATGTAAACAGACAGACAGAAATTGTCAGAGGGAATTGAGAAACTTGAAAATTAACAACAAATGCAGGGAGAGGAAGTCCAGAACAAATGCACTGGTGTTTTTCACAACCATGGAGGAATTTAATCCACTGGTTTAAAAAACATATGGTACACTAAACATTAGATGGGTAACAGGCTGAGAGATACTTGGCAGTGGCCCATGGAAATATAAACGCAAAGCATTTTGTTTCATTGTGTTTCTTTTTCTTTAAATATTTACTTTCTGTGTTTTTCCAGGATACAGTTTTTCATCCCATATGCATAACAAGCTACCTTTCCAAAAACAGACTTGGGAGGCATCACACTCAGGGTCAATAGTTTTGTTCCAGTGGCTCCTTGTTAGGATTTAGCCTCTTTCCTGAAGGAAAGACAGCCATAACTGTTTTCCCTCCACCCTCCCGCCACACTTCCAAAGAAAAGTCCCCAAATGCCACCACTAGATTTCATAGCCTTGTTGGCAAAGACTGTCAAGATTGAAGATTGAATGGATCTGGAAAACAGCAGCTGCTTGCTCCTCCCTTTTTACATGGGTCGGAGCATCTAGAAAGCAGATAGGCTTAAACTCCATGGCTGTGTGTAGTGGGAAAGTAGATACATATCCTGTTCTCACTTCACTATAGTACTGCCCCTTGGGTCCTGGAGACAGCTCAAATGGTGCTCAGCCCTGTGAAACACATGGAAAGGGACTGGGAAATTGGAAGAGGCAGTAAAGTTACAGACACCTCTGCCAGCATATTCATTCTGATTTGGGGCACACTGTAATTTGTAGGTACTGCTGTGTGAATTTTCAGTTCTGGGCAGGAAGACCAGATGGATGTCTGTGTACATGCAGGGAGAGAGTGCTGGATATGTCATGAAGCATGAGGTTGGGGGGGGGGGTGCTGGGACGGGAGGATGAGTTAGGAGACCATGAGAAGTAATAACACTACTGAGAAGGGCAGGAATCCACACAAGGTCCCTCTTGGTAGTCCTGAGCCTCCGTAGCTTTTGTTACCCATTTGCTTTCCCAAAACACTTCACGTGTGGTGGAATTCACCACCTGGCACATGACTGACCACAACTACTTTCCCCTTGGCTTCCCTGCCTCCCCCAAAATGTCAGGCAGAAATAGGAGCATTTACTTTTCAGGATGTTCTCACATTGAGGTGGGTTGCCATGAGTCATAGTTAAAGCATAAGTCTGGGGCAGAGAAAGGGAAATTATTTTGCTGTGCTTTGCATGTTGTTGGGTTTTTTTGTGTGAATAATGTAGGGCTTCAGTCTCCCTGTATGCTAAGGAAGTGCCCTGTAGCTGCACTGATGTACTTACTTACCTTCTATATTCCTCAGCAGAGACCCTGAGTGTGTGGCCTTGGAAAGAGGTATTTCTGACAAACCAACCAACCAACCAGAAATGTCTGTTGGGGGAGTGGGGGTGTGAGAGATGACTGCTGATAAGCTGTTTTTTGCTTAAAATTCAACCAGCTTACAACCCTTGTATTTTCTTTGAGATTGGTCTGTGCTATATCCAGGACAGAAACTGACAATCATGAGACACACCTGGGTCAACTTTAGACAAGCTTGCTCTGATACTGCTGACCATGTAACAGAAGCAGCATCATGGTCAGTGATGCTAAACCGTTTTAGCAGAAAACTACAGATGTCCCAGGCAAGGACCAGGTCTTTGCCTCTGTTCCCACAGACTTCTATGAAGCAATGTGAATGTATCTCTTAAGACTCTGGGCCTGCCAGCAAAAGTGTTAAATTCAAGACATGGTATGAATGTCTGTGAATATAACAGACATGACATTTTTGAAGACTCCTTGTCAAGGAAACAACAAGAGGCAAATCTGAGGTGAGTGTGTGTGTGCGAAATGGTGAGATGAAGAACATTCATTTTGTCCACCAAATGATTCCCTACAGGTTGGCAAACTTTCTTTGGTTAAGCACATTCCTCTGCATGGCTAGCTGACATTTTTCAGTGCAACACAAATTTCTTTTGTATACATATTTTCTTCTATATTTTACTTCTAGGGAGGTTCAAACAACATTTAACAAATTTAGATATTACTCTGCTAGTTGAGCAAGAAAACACTGCTTGTGCCAAGACTGGAAAATAAGTGAGTGATAAATAAACATAGGAGAAGTATATTTGTTAATATTTATTCCAGCATTCTTCATCCATCTCACATCTTGCAGAGGGAAAAAAAGTTAATTAAAAGAAAGGACTACAGAAAATGTTAGACTCTGTGGGGGGGATTTCTTCTTCTCCATTCTCCACTTCATCTGTATCTCATAAAAGTGGCAAGATAATCTAGTCCTTTCTTCTATTAAATTTATGGAAAATTGCAGAAGGCATAGTGAAAGTGGTTTAGCTGATGTAAAGCTAAACACTGTAATGTTCAGACAGAGATGGAAGAAGCAAGAGGAAATATTCCTCAGCAACACCCATTGAGTATTAATTTACCAGCACTTTATTGTCTTACCTTGATTTTATGATCATCTTCCTCTCAGACCCTTTGTTCATTTGCAGATCATGTCTTCTTTCATAACAATTATTTATGGTGGGAGGAAAATATATTCTAATACATTGTAATGTTTTGCTTTTAAAATTTGGGGAGGTACAGTGATGTGAATAAACACTAAATTCTCTTAAAAAAAAAGTGTAGACTGTTTACTCAGAGCTTATTTTGAGCACATCTCTACAGGACTAATTGAGTCATTATTTATATGTCTATGGATGTTGGAACTGTAAATCCAAACCAAAACCCAGTTTTATTCTGCGTGCAAATGATGCAACTTTTAGCATAAATTAAATGCTATTTTTTTCTTTGATTGTTGCTGGGATGTATTTGGACCATATGTAGGAAGACTACTGCATCCTAAATATAAACCCTATAGGCACTGAAATGAGAAAGGATTGAAGAATGTGCCAATAAGCATGAGCAGACTAATCACTGTCAGAAGGACAAGGAATAGCAGACAAGTTTACAGAACCAGCCTCCTCTACTTTTCCTATAATAAATTGAGTCAGTTCTCCCAGGCTGCCATCCACTTCTTCCATCCTTCTCCATGGGAAACTGTCTCTGGGAAATGGATTTTTCTTAAAGCAAGTTATAAAAGCCATCAAGAAAATCATTTCACTCTTAGCCATCATTGACTGGCAGTTGCTTTTCTCTGGGTAGCTCCTGCAGCATTTGTAGATGCTGTTTGCATGCTGGTGTTGCCAAACCATCTGCATTCTGATACAGGCAGCTTGTGAATGTCAGGCTAATTAGCCAAGGCTAATGTCTGGTTTCCTGTAGAGAACTTTTGTGGAGTAATTACCTTCCTCGAGGTCAAACTGCTGTAATTACAGGTCTTTAACTAATCGAGATAAACAGCCTTTGAATTCTTGCAGTGACTCAGCCAATCACTCTAAGGAACTTTTATCTTGACCTACAACAATATAGGGTATTATGACAGGTGATAGCAATGCTTTTTATTTATATGAGATCTAAACAATCACAGCTTTCACTAAAACCATATAAATTATTAACCTCTCTTAAATGCTCTGCCTAAGATGAATGTCATTGTTAGGTGTTTTTCAGGGTAGATATTCATATTTAAAGAAACCAGAAAGTAGGTATTTTCATAGAATTATATGAGACAGAGAAATAAGAGCAGGGAGAAACTATTCTCACTCTAATTTCTCACTTTATGTCTGTTTTGATTCCTTTCTCTTAATTGTAACATTGAATTGTTCTTTGAAGCAGAGCATCAAGGCCATCTTAAAATAATAACCTTCCAAACAGCTTATTTCCCCTGCTTACATGTTTTCCTTCCTCTGTGTTCTATTTCCTCCTTGGACCTCTAGCTAGTCTAATATAAAATCCCCTTTTAAAAAAAACACTTCTAATATACCTAGAGTCTGGACTGATGAAGAAAGGGAAACTGAGCGGAGAAGGAAATTAATGGAGGCTTGACCCCCATCGTCTTCCGTAGGCTTCAGCTCAGCTTTGGAGTGTATAACAAGTTTGGGTAACGTATTTCACTTACTTATATTAGTAATTGCCATGCTACTAGAAACACATGTAAGTTTACTTTGGATTCCTGCCACAGATCAAAACCAGTATTTGGGAATGGCCTTCATAGCAATCCAATCTATCAGCCAACTGCTCTGCAAGGAAGAAAAGAATATCCACAGTGCTGCTACCACTTAATTGAATTTTTAGATCTAATCATTAAAATTTGCGAATTTCTGTATTGATTTTTTGCAAGAGTAAAACATAATTAAAACACTATGGTAAATCAACAAATGCCTAAAATACAGGATTATCAACTCTAGATTGGTAACTTGTGACCAGACAATATTCAATGTCATATTATGCCGCAAGTAAGGAATGAAGTTAGCAGAAATTCTGTAGTCATGTATGTAAAGTGACAAGAAAAAACACTTTTTAAAATTAATTTTACATACATGACACTCAGTCTGAATCTACTGTTCTTGCTTCTGGTAACTTCTGTCTCATATTGTGTCCATGTGTAATCATGCTATGCTAACATTGTGCCATCTCTGCTGGCATAATGACACCGGTAAGACATACAAGACCAGTAAGGGATAGATGAGCTCTTACTAATCAAGAAGCTACTCATTTACAACCCTTTTTTCCAACTGAGAACCAAAATCTGACTTTTCATTTCACGTTTGTATATATGCATGTGTGTGTGTGTATTTTATATATATGTATGTATGTATGTATAGGAATATTTTTTTTTATTCAATCTCTTCCACTTAACTCTTTGTTCATTAGGAGCTATGGAAAGGTCATGGAACTCAACTCAAACACCCAAGCAATAAAAGAGTTACCATTTGCCATGCTGGCATCAAACCAAAGCCTTCCCCTGGCCCCGCCATGAGAAAGCTTGCACAAGAAAGCTTGGTGAGATCAAGGGATATATGAAGCAATGCTGAAAGGTGTCTGTGCAGTGCTGAGTTATTTTGGGTGGGATTTCATTTGACCAACTAGAGAAGGTCTACAATGTGGGCATCTGCCTGTGAGCTAGTCACTCCAGCCTCTTTTTATAGTCAATAGCTATCAAATCAATATAATCATTATGTAGTAGGGAATGATTAATTCCATTTAAAGTAGATTCTAAAATAGGTGTGATATTTCTGCAAGAGTGCCTGTATCTCTCCATCACCTCTAAAAGGATCATAGCAATTACACTGACAACATATACGGGGTGGTAGTGGTGGTGGAAGAGAAGAATTCCCTCTCTTTATCAGCCCTGTCCATCCCATATTTACAAAAAAAAAAAAAAATCCTCTGCGCCTGTTTTTCATAGCTTCCACGTTCTGTGAAATACTGGGGACTTTTCTGCATTTACACACTGGCTCCATTGCAGTACTCTGGCACAGCAATGCAGCCTCACATTGGGGACATATTATAACCACATCACTTTAAAGCTCCCAGAATTTGCCAGCACAGGCTCTGCGCCTTTTTAATATGCATTGTTTAACAGCAGCCATCCTGTTCCAGCTTTTCACAAGCTATGTAATGTGGTGACTCTTCTGCTCTCTTTCCCCTTCCTACCCCGTATACGCTCTCAGTCATTGACATTATATTCAAAACAAAAGTATTCCAGAAATTAAAACCAGAATGAAATCCTCAAGGCCAGGATTCAGAACCCAGTTGTAAAYGAAACATCTAGCTGCCTTTACACCGTTAAAGCAGTGTAAGCGTAAATAAGAGTTCTTATTCACAGGGTGATTCATGTGCCAGGGTAGACTGGGGGCATAGGCACAATGATCCAATTTGCGTAGGCTATAAAATGCTAAAATGTTCCAGCCTTAGACACACGCAGGAGTTAGAGCCCCTGTGACAAGTCACTTGGGACTCTTAAAAAGGCAGGGATCCTAGGGAGCTGGCAAAGCAGAGGAAACAATGCTGCGGCATCCATGTTAGCGAGAAATTGGCTTGATTATGAAGAACTGCCCAGAGCAAGATTTTTGCGCATGACAAATCTGAGTCATCCGCAGCAGAAAATTTCTCTTGTCCTTTGGTGACCATGGTTAGTGCAATTGTAAGAGCAAAATTAATTCCAGCATTTTCCAGTGTAAAGGCAAATTCACAGAGCGTTTATCTGGAAACAGCCACAAAGCTCATACAGTGACTGAATATAGTCTTTGATTTCTACCCATCTGCCTGCTGGCAAAACCAAGAGCCCTACCAAATGTGTAGGCCCATGAATATCACACAGTATTTGGGGCTTCTTCTTTTAATCCGCCTGTGCCAATTCCAAAGAAAACCTATGAGCCTATTGTTCTCTGGAGAGGCCTGGGAAAACATAGCAAAAGCATATTCCCAAGTAGCTCCATTAGCAGGGTGGGTAGTTCTCTTCTGAATGACTGTTGTTAATATGAGAAGCACAAGGTTTAATAGTTACAGCAACATGTTAGTGTTGAGATGAACTGGAATTGTTTCTTTACATCTGCTCTGACTATCCTGGGGTCTTTGGGAACCTAACAGCTCTATTTCTCCCTTCCCACTTTTCCATCTCTCAAAGGTATACAGAGACTTTGGCCACTTCTGGAAATTTAGATGGAAATTGTTATATGTGCAAAGTATTATTTATAGAAGAAGACGGTGATTCACTTTCTGGAAGCAGCAAGAAGTGTTTTTGTTTGGCACTGAAACAGATGTCCAAGCAGTTCATTTATAGATTGATACACACACTTACTGATAGTTCATAGCTGAAGAAAACACTGGAAAAACAAGTCATTCTAACTGATGGATATGAAAATTTAAAGTTCAGTTTAAAAGGTTAATATAGCTAGCTGATCCTTCTATTTATGTAGTGCATTTGAAATTGTTAATTTGAGTCATATTTGCATTTAGTTTTGTGTTATACCAAATAATTTTCTTTTACCAAGAGTGAACATAAGGGTGCAACTCTTCAAGTTTGGAACTTTTTTTAAAGCCACTTGAAATTAATTATTTTTCTTCTCAGTGAAAAGATGGCTATATCATATGCCTTCTTCCTGCTAATAAGCTACTCCTTGAGGATATTTTTAAGTCAACAGAGTATTTTCCTGCATACCATACTAAAATATTACTTCAAATGTATAGCTCATTTTTTGAAAAAGCTATGAAATAAAAACATATATTTGCAATGTTGGGCGGGAAGCATATATTTGTAGACAAAAGTAGTAAATGAGTTACGTTAATGCCCAGTGCCTAGTGAACTGTAAAATTCTCAGAGTCTTTCCTAAGTATCTTTTAGCTCTAAGACAATTTGCTTTGCTCAAAGCTAGTGAGCTGTGAAAATCATACTTGCTGTCTTCTGGAGCCAGTACTTACTTGAGGAGCTAACACTTAATATGTGTAGAGTCACACCTGCCAGAACAACTCTCTAAAACTCACACCACCCTAGGACGAAATGTACTTGCAAGCCTTCCAGAGTTTGGCCAAGGATCCCCTCAATTATGGGAATGACAGTGTATTTGGATAAGAGAGCTGACAGTCTTGCTCACCCTTCTAGTCTTCCCTCCCTTTCTCTCATCTTAAACCTATATCCTTGAAAAAGCGCAGCTGTTACGGGGGAGTGGGACCTGACAGGTATTTTCTGACTGTTATTTCTGGGTGGGGTAGAGATTTAAAAGCCATCATCACTAAAGAAACATATGGAACATGGCCCTGTTCCTATCAAAATGAAAGGAAAGTAAAAAAGGCCAGCTATTGAGGACACAATAATTAAAAATGAAAACTGAAACAGTATCTTTGGACAAATATGATGTTGTGACTGAGCAACCTGCTTTACAGACAATCCATCATGAATGGGATAGTAATGAAAGGTTCCAAATCAAGGACAATACTGAGCAAAAGGTGCTGCTCCATCTGGGATAGTCCAAGTCTGCCTCCAGTGGGCAGGCTGGAGTGAGGAGAGGAAGGAAAACAGTGTTGACACAAGGATCCTACCAAAGCGTTTTCACAGTAGCTTAGCACAGGGAAGTGGAAGTCAGCTTCCAAGAAATATCTCGCTCTCTGGGTGGGCCAGCCCAGCACCACACATAACTTTATTGTGTAGGGCTGCAAAGTTCAAAGGAAGCTCTGGGAAAGGGGAACTGTGGCTCACAGTGCTGAGCCCAATCTGCTGCACCACACATGGCTAAAGTACACACTATCAGTAATCAAGGGAAGGACCTCCCTGAAGCACAAATGGCAGTGGGGGTACCCTTCTATAAATATCCTGAGAAATAGCAGAGTTTCCCTTTCCAGTTGCCTGAGTTACTCCACCTCCTTTGATAGCTTGCAAATGTTCCCTTGGTTTTAGTAGTTACCACCGTCGCATGCACCGTAGATCAAAAACAAGTGCATGGGAAAAGGGAGCTAAGCACAATAGGCATGAGTTGAATTGCATGCAGTAGGAGCTGTTTTGAGGTTGTGTCTGTGTCCCTTTTTTCCATCCTCCCAATCCCTTTCCTGTTTCAGTTATGTTCTGATTTCCTACACTTAGTCAGAGCAACCTAATGCCAACCCCAGCTCTCAGAGCCAAGGAATTAAAACCATATCCAGAAGCTGATAAAGGGCAGTTTTAATGTGGCCCTTTTGCTGCAGACAGCAGGGAAGCAGAATCCTGCAGGAGCTCCCAAGGTGACGATACCACCCCAAAACCTTGCTGATGTTGTAGTGATCTTCATGGGGCTGCATATTCCATTCTGAGGTCTGGATCTGGTTGATGATGACCACAGTCCATAGGCCTGATTCCATTTGGCCTAATACCTTTCCCCTGATCTTTAGAAAATCTGGTTTAGAGTTCAACAGCATTCTGTGAATTCAGATGTATTTAAAATGATGCAAAGCACCAATAGAGCGTGAAATAAAACACAGGTTTGGCTAAAGACACTTGAGTTCTTTAGGCAAAGAAACAATACCATGTTCCACTGGAACTAACATCTTTGTTCCATTATTTAAAGACAACTAGGAAAAATTAGTAACTATATTGCATCTACAGTATCAAAATTTAAATCAGACAGCTCACATGATAGAAAAACAAAAAAAAAAAAAACCCCAAAACCAACAGATTATCTGTGGTCTATTGATAGATCAGTTTATGATTTGTTCCTTGAATGAGACTACAGGCTAGGAGACCCACTGCTAAACATTTTGATTTGCCATTCCAAATGTTCTTTCTGCCTGTGTGCAAACCAGACACATGAATAAGGTACTGGGGAATGAGGAATCACACAGGCTGTGTGATCTTGGGCAAGTCACCTACCCTTTTTGGATGTCAGTCTTCCAATTTGTAAAATGGTTCTAAAGAAATCTTTTCCTTTCTGTGAAGATTGGTCATCTGACAAATAGTGAAGCGTCAGCCCTAAATGCAATTTTTCAATGATTCTTCCATTTCTTTCTCACCAGTTCCCTTTGCTTCTGCTGTTTCTGGTAGATATGCTAATTCAAAGCATCTTACCAGCTATCCTGACATTGGGCTAAACTTACAAATAGCAATAGGAGCTGATAGATAGAGCATGAATGTTGGCATTTCCTTACCAGTGTGACTATCTGAAACTTAAGACTCACTTCTAGAGGTACACTTTTGGTCTTACACAGTGCTAAGAATCTACATCTACCTGACTAAAAAAGGGAGCCAGTTAGTGCTAAAAGGGGCATTAGTCTCCTTTAACATGGATTTAAGCCATTTAAAAGCCCTGTGATGGTCATATGGAAAGGTTGCATTTTGGGAAATGTCTGGCTCCTACCTCCCATTCTGGGTCAGATTTAAATGAAGGTACCATGGACTGCTTCAAGTCATGTAGCTCACCCAGGTTAGTGTAAAAAGTTTGCATGCTATCAGGGGTGGACTTAGTCTGGAGTCATATGTCATTTCTGTGAGGGAAAGGAGGGGAGAGATCCCATCCTCATAGAAAGCTCTCATAAAATGTAATAGAGGCTTTCTGAATAATACTCTAGTAATAGGAAATTATATCCTTGTAACAGAACAGGAGGGTTCAGGAAACTTATGAAAGGATAACAACCCTTTCTGAATAATCATCTCATGTTGCTACAGAGCCCAGGTCCTACCCAGCACAAGTGATCACTTCCTCCATGGGGCATTAGGTGGAAGATTTGGATGTTTTCTTAGATGAGAAACTCTTCCACATGTTTGGATCACATCTGAAATGTGAAAGGGCCTGCTTTTCTGCATGGGACAGGGATGCAAATAAAATTTAATGAAGTCAGATTTACTTCTGAAGTTTTGGGGGCAAGCAGTGGATGCTCAGAAGGACAACTGTTAACAAATGAGGTTTCCAATATGAGTAACTTGCAAGAATGGTTTTCTCATGCTTTCCGCCGACCTCACAGGTGAAACTCTACAAGAGCAGTGATTTCAGACTGACCTTGAATCTACCTCTGAATCCAAGCTTTGATTTTGCCTATAACATTATCCTGAACCTACTCCAAGTCTGCCTATCTGGGCCCTGTATCTTCTACATGGTATACTTATGTGGTAGATTGTGAGGTAGAGGCAGTGATAAAAATATGCCTATTAAATACCCTGTTCTTTAGCTACATCCTACCAAACGATCACATAGATGTATTAAAGTTATTACAGAAGATATTATGTGCTTGCACAATAAATACTTACACAAAGTATAAGTTAAATACTCTTTATTATTAATGTTTGAGTAAGCTTTCTAACAAAGCCAAAGCCTTCTCAGTTCTCACACCAACCATCCTTCTTTCTGATTACACAAGAAAAAAAATAAATGACAGATGCCAGAGATCTCTTCCTAGGAAAACAGTTCTTCTTACCTTTGTTTTTACCCGCAGGCTATAATATCTAGATACACATTTATGAACTCTATCAGTTGCCATACTTAATCTATGCCAGCATTATCTGTGCTAAAATTATAATTAAATCAGGGTTATATGGCTGCCAAAAGTAACACACAGCCTGGCTTCACTAATGTGTTACAAGGACACTAGCTGCTCAGATGTTTATCTAGTTTACAAAAATTTCAAGCTAGCGCATATATGCATTAAAAGACTAATTGCTTTTATTCCTCCATCAATAAGAATACAATCCTCATATTAGAGGAAGCCTTTATATATCTATTTATTTCATTCATATGTCCAGAGTATAAATTGTCTTATGTCCATTACAGAAACTAACACAACTTTTAGGTAGGCTTCTCAAAGCATGACTGGCTTCTGCTGAACAAAGCTGTAGGAGAGACAAAGAATATCTTTAAATAGTCAACAGTCCATGAAATCACACGCTATGTTAGTCTTACTGGACTTAATGGAATACTCTCAAAATAAAGTTAAGGCAATGTGTAAATGTTTGTTGGACCATGAACTTGCACTTCATACTTAAATGTGGCATGCCCCTCCATGGCTTTGGTTGCATTTATACTTTTCAAATAAAATTGGCCAAGGTTATTTTTGGTATGGTTCTGCTTGACCCATGGCCTTGAAGGAAATAAATACTGTAAAGGAACTAAAATTCTGTAATCATTTCCCCCTGCTTTTATATCACTTTAGTACTTAAATAGGATAGAGTTGATAAAAACATTGAGGCCTTCTAAGGTTTCCTGCACACATACTTTACAGGTTGGATCATGATATATTTTTCAGGTATAGTTACTCTTTTCCTCAATGACTCTGATGTTATCTTCATCCTGTTATGGACTCTTATCGCTGGGGGATGAAATATCAGTTGATCTCCTTGCAAGAATTACATGCTCTGTCTTTTGATAGAGTGAACCCAGCTATGACTTATAGTTTGTGAATGACCTTCTAACATGGAAACAACATGTGGGAAGCAAGTGGAATTAAAAGGTTGTCTTCAATTAATGCTAATAAAAGGAAATAAATTAGATGTACCAACTGCTGCAGTTTGGATTTTACAGACCTGCTTTAACTCTAGCTTGACCATGTCATAGGCCTTTTTTTGAAGCAGTCCTTCTCTTTGGAAAATCTTTCTAATCTCGTTTTGAATAAAAATGTAAAATCATAGAGAAGTTGTTAAGAGAGCTGCAAACTCTAGATTAAAGAACAAGAAGAATCAAAGCACAGAAATCTTTACTTGATATTTGGATATAAATATTCTATTCCAATGGTACTGCTCCAATCTCAGCATGGAATTCACTAGCATAAATGAAACTGGATTGTTTTCATTGGCCAGATGAAAAGAAATGAAATAAATCAACTACACAGTGAACTTACCATTTTTTAAATTCTTTTTGCTTCTGCAGTCTACAATATATTTAGAAATTTAGGACAGGAAGAATTTATTCTACTTTTCAGTGAACATTTCTCCTTTAGTGAACTTCTGATTTTTTTTACTGTATTACTTTCTTCTTACCCTGCCAAGAACACTTTAGAACAGTAATGAACACCCAGGTTGAAATGCATTAACACTGGCGTTTCCAATGAATGGTGTAAAAGAGTCTAGGGAAGGACGCAGATCTGATTTAGGAAAATGGGTCTCTTTGCACTATAGCTGCTGTCACTTCTTTATTACCCCAGAGAATGAGAGTAAGAGCCAAAAACAGAAGAGAAACCTGAATAATTAAAAAACGAATGGCAAGTTAATCCTCAGCAAGATGCAGCGGAGATGGTGCAGACAGGAGAAAGGTGGGCAACACTGTGGTTCCCAGTGGTGCTTGGCACAGTCCCCGCCAAGGCAGCGAGAGCAGGTTGCACAGAGCATTAGCAGCATGTCACCTCTGCACCAAAACTACCCTAGAGTCTCTGCAGTCTCTTCATCCATGATATCAGGCTCTGACAAAGCCCATCAAATGTTTAGGGGACGGCAGGTCAGCACTGGAGTCATATTCAGGGTCTGGATACCTCTGCGGACGAATGCCATGGGAATAGCACGTTTTGCCCTGCTCGCTCCCTTTTGCTGGTACTCCACCTTAGGCTGCTTAGTCCTTTTTCAGCTCTCTCTGCTCACGCCTTCCTTTAGTTATCTTACTCTCCAGATGGCAGTGCTTTCATACCCTTTCATTTTAGGAACAGGTAGAAAAACATTAGTAAGGAAAGCAATGGACACTTTCTTGCCTCCCGTCATCAAAGGAAGATGGGCCTCTTTCTAGGTCACGTCCAAGCACCAAGCTCAGCAATGGAGCGACTCTTGGGAATTCCCTGAACAGTGGAGACAATACGGGTGCTTTAATGATCTCTTCTGACTTAAAAAAATCTGGACTTACTAATTAAAAGTTGAATGGTAACTTTTTATCATTTTAGTCAGGGTAACAGCCCTCTCTCTGTCTCTCTTGCAGCCTCTCAGGATAGTTGAGTGACCCTTGGATAAGGAGAGCTAAATAAGCAGTAATTATTTTTGCTAAGATGAGCATGTAACAACCTCAACCTCAGTAGCTGTTAGCATCTTACATGAAATTCCATTTTGGAGGGGGGTTAGTTTCAAATCTTTACTTGTGCTGCAGTTTTTAAAAAGGCATAAAGTTTTCTTCCTTAGCACATCATTTCTAATTGGATAAGGTGCATGCACATATCTTAACTCTAAACTAGGTTGATTGTGCTATATTTTTCTTGTACTTCAATTTTGCCAAGTACACAACTTGCCATAACATTAGCATTCATTCTGAGTCATCAAAAAGAAATCTCTTTGAAAACAAACAAAACCAGCCTTCAGTGTGTTCACATGAACTTGGTTTTATTTGTATCATCACTAGTAATTATTTTTTTATTATTATTCTACTATTCTGACAATGATGAGAAGAATGATTTTTGTGAGTGTCATCAAGAGAATTGTTGCAGTCGTTTCCCCCTGGGCTGTAATTTTCTGAGCTTTGAAAAACAAAGCAGCCTGAAATCTGCACAGCACTTAGACCTTCATGAAAATAGTATTACACAGTTTTGCTTGGGAGCTGATTATCCACTTGGTTCTTTACTTCCTTTCTACATAGCTTTAGGATAATTTCCTGCCAGAGGTCCTGTTTTCTTTTCTGATAAGTCATAAAGCTGATGTCCTGACTGCATGCTAAAATTAAATGCCTCTTTGCACTTGGGGCAAGAATTGGGGATGTTGTCCTGGTCAAATTACAGTTTGAAAAATTACATCCTACCTTCTTAAATTCCAGCCATACATTCAGCTGGATACAGTACTTAGGACTTTCTAGCTTAAAATGTAACGATGCCGTGTGCTTTTAAACAGCTGCTGCGCTCCACTCTCCCTCCCCTCCAGGTGGCTGCACTTCACTGATGGGTAAAGGGATTTCTGTTTACAGAAAAAGCAACTTTTATAGTTTGTAAATGGTTTTAGGATCCTTTGGGAGGAAAGGCATGGTACAGGAATGTAAGCTATTCTGATTCTTGTTAAGAGAGGGGGACAAAAACCCATAGGAATTAAATGACAACTAAACTCCTGTAAAAACCTCCAGGTGTGCAATCTCTCAGAACAGGAACAGTGGGCCAATAAAATGATCAGTTGTGGTTTTAATTGCAGGTTTTTAAGCTAAAAAAATAAAAGGCTGGCAGTGAACAAATTAATGTGGTTTTTTTTTTTTCTGGTAGTGGTGGGGGGGTTGATAAACAGAAGAGCCCACCTTCAAGTATTTATACAACAGCAAGAAGCTGTCTGAAGTGTTGATGTCCTGACCAGAAACATTCCCACTTTGCAGGCAGAAGCCAGTTTTCTGCAAGCTCATTTAGACTGCACTATGCAACATTTTCTTTGTAGGACCAAGGAGATATTCATTAAATTGAGATCCGCCAGGATTTGTTGCACTGAAGATGATAATCAGTGAGATGCTGTGCATGCAAACACAGACAGCCCCACAGCTGCTGGCTTTGGACTTTAAACTTAGCCCAGCACTACTGGCGAGCTTTAAATCCTGTCAGCAGCGTTCTGAAGAGTCTGTCCGAGAGACAGCCAAAAAGCAGGCAGCGCATTGAAAATGTTACCAAGCGGGAACTAGACTTTCCTTTTAGTACAGAATGTTTTCTTCGATTAAAAAACAAAATATGTGATCTGGGACTCGAATAAACTTGTTGGATTTGATCTGTGAGCTTATGTCATTTTTTCCATGCTTCCCCTTGGAGAAACAGATTCCACAATTTAAATAAAAAAGTTCCATTTTCTTGTAAAAATATTGACATTGACAATGTATTCCAGAATCCTCCCCCTCACCACCCCAGCCTCCCCCTCGGCCGCAGCATGGCGCGGCAGCTGTGCGGCTGGTGGGCTGGGTACCCCTGCTGCTGGAGCCAGCGTCATTGGGCTCGCTCCCATCACCGCCTCAAAGAGCCGCCGGGGTGAACCTGCATGCAAAACAGCGCACAGACTCCCCATGTGGTACTGTGAGTTGGGGAACTAGACCGTGTTTAGCCCATTCTTGGCCATCCTGGCGCTTTTTTAAAAATACCCACAGTAGTAATTGTACTTAATATGTCTTCGGCAGACTTGCAATGAAGAAACATTTAACTAACCAGGTTTACCTACACAGCATGCAGCCACTCCAGGGAAACTTACTGATGGAGTCTGAGAGGAATTTAAATTATTGCTGTACAGCTACCAGGTTATTTTCAAGACTGAATGCACACATACAGCTTTTACTGACACATTTGTCTCAGTCTGCTTGAAATATATTAGCACATTGTTCACTAAAAGGATGTGACTCAAGTTTATATTGGAATTAGCCCTGGTTACTGCTCCTGGCTGCAGGTTACCAACCTTGTAGCAAAGGTTGCAGACTAGAAGATCTCACCTGCTTCTCAGCCGCTGTCATTCACAGTCCAGCTGTTAGCGTACACTGTAATAAGCTCATTAACTGAGTTCACAGGGACACCCTGGGCTGTGAACTGTGGTGGTTTGCACAGCTCCTTGGTGGCAGGACCAGCAGCTACTGTCTGAGGAACAGAGCTGCCAGCTGGGCTGTAACCTGCCACAGTGAAATCGGGCAGGGAGTGTGAGCTGGGGACCAGCAGATACATGTGGTGGGGAGTCCGGCCTCAGTGACGGTAGCCACTTGACAAAACAGCACTTCTGAGAAATTTAAACCAGAGCTACAAATGCAGAAAAGTGAATTGACAAGATCAATCCCAGTTTAATTACAAGTTTTTACATGTGGGACTGAACTTGGCTTCAAGGCAACGCTTTGGCAGCTCAACACCATTCTGAAGTAAGACGACTTGAAAGCAACCATTTGGTAGCAGTTCAGAGAGCAAATGTGACTAACAAGTACAGATTTAGAAGAAATTTGGCAAGTTTGCAAGGAGATGTGCAATTGCATAGTTGAAAGGGCAAATGCTGTTCAGCTGGCTGTATGATGTTTAGTAGTGTTTATTAAATTCATAAGACCAGATCAAGAATGAAAAAAGAGTTAATTGACTCAAACACCTGGTCAAGCCCTGGTGAAGTTTGGAGCAGCCTGAGGACTTTTCTAGTTTGTTATGGCTGACTGTGGTCATCAGGGTCCTGTGTTAGCTAGGCATAGCTGGAGTATGCTGTGGTGTTGCTGCACAATTGACACATCCCCAGAAAGTCTCCTGCTTCAGAGGCTGCAGGAAAGAAGGAGGTGAACTTTAATAAACAACCTTCATGTCTGTAGGGGCTCCCTCCACAGCAGGCAAGTCTGCAGGAAAGGTCTTGAAAAAGACTCCCACTGTCAGAGCAGTAGCAGCAGTACCAGTATCTCATGCTGGTTAGATAGGCTCAGAATTTGGCCTGAAGCAAACCCAGGTAGAAAAAAAACTGAAAAATTGACAAGTGGTAGTCTGAGCAAAGTTTGTTGCTTGCTCACTATTTTCAGCAGTCACATAAGTTAGAATTGTAACAGTTCCATCCTTTATAATCTCTGCAGAGATCAAATCTAGGAAGATTTAGCATAACAAAACCCATGACCCTATGTGGTTTAAAAAACAAAGCTAACCAGGACCAGGTTAGCCAAGAGCTAAGCCTAGGTGACATTATTTATGGGGAGATGACTTTTTCCAAAAAATAATGCAGCCTTGGATACACAATTCACTGCTGCAAACTGAATGTGTTAAACTGGGCCAAAGCAGAAGAGAAGAACAAGAAATTTTACACACATCAAAAGACTGGTTCTGAGATTATGAAAATATTGKTTTTTTTCTCAAATGGCGTTTTATCACAAAATATACCTACTTTTAGAGAAAATAAAGAGAAATGTTCCTCAAAACAAAGTGAAACATTGTTTTGGGCCAAATGCAACATTTTAGATGTATGAAAAATAATTATACTTAGCTTTTCTTTTGGCAAGGGAAACCTTTTTCTCTTTTTTCTCTTTCTGGGGTTAACCCAAAATATATTTTTGTATTTCAGCTATTCATTCACCTCTGAGACAGTAGACATCAACAACGATGGACATCTAACTACAGCACGCCACAAGAGGGAGACAAGTCCGTGATCAGGTAATGTTATTTCCAATAAATGTGTTGCAAGAGGATATTACTGTAGAATCAATTCAGACACATGGGAAGTTGCTGTGCATCAACTGATCGTTGGTAAATGTGCACACACATTCTCAGCTCCTGGCAAATGCAAGGTAATTTGAGTTAATTTAGCCCTCAGCGGAAGGGAGAATTACTGAATTGCTCTTGTAGCAGGAAATGTTCTTTTAAGAGCTTCTTTTCCACAGCACAGTCTCAATTTTCTCTCTTGTAAGCATTTAAAATAACTTGAAGGTCATTTGAAGTTCCTTTCTCTCCTTCAGAAGTCTCAAAGAATACATTGATGCTGTGAAAATATTCCAGCTAGAGCAGTAACACAGCTCTCCTCTGTTTGCCTAGGCCATAACTGACCAGATCACTTAATGCTCAGGACCTCTTCCAGGATCCTGGATTGCCTCTGGCATACTGGGGATCATTCAGAGGGGATCCTGCATGCTAGGCTGGGATGGGAACAATACAGGTTTGATCCTGAACTTCATGATGTGGAACAAGGCAAGTCGCCATAGGCAGGGATGCAGGGTCCATACTGGTGCAGATGGTCACACTGTCCCATACTGACTGGCGCACAGTAAAACGCAGATACTACTTCCCTAACACACAGAAGTCTCGCAGGTACAAAATCTCACAAATAAATTTTTCAGGAGCTGTGCGAGTGCTTAGAAAAACACTGTAAGCGTTATGAAATGTCCCGTGCATTTCCAGCTGGTGTGGACTTACCAGAAGAAGCCAAGGGGCCACAGCCCTCCCGTTAGTTGCGGCTCAGTGCAACCCAAGCCCTCCTGTGCTGGGAACAGGCAGCAGGGACACCTCATCCTCTCCCCATCTGCGTGGCTGCTGCATCCTCCTTGTTTACAGTGCTGTATAAACAATGAATAATAGTATCAGTAGGTCAGTTATAAATTGAGCAAACTATATTAAAATTGATTTCCCATTGCAGGGAAAAAGTAAATTATGAGGTGTTACAGTTGCAAACATTTTGTTTTATATGCTGCTTCCAAGAAGAAAAATATTATGCCAAATGAAAAAGAGGTGTCAACCAATCAGATCTCCTGATGCCTGTCCCTTCCTTCAGTAATAATAGTCCTGTCATGCTGTTTTACAAGGCAGTAAGCCAGTCACCAAGTGGAGAAACTACCAGACTAAAGCTCTCCTAGTTTATGCCGGCAAGGGAACCAAATTATGGCCTTGTAAAACAGTGTGACAGTGCTATTACTGTGCTGGTGTTACGAACTGTTTAAAATAGAGTTTTGAATAAATTTTTCAAAATTGTCCCAGAAGCTGGTCAAGTGAGAGAGTCAGCGATGTTAACTGAGTAAAGTAAAGCAGGGCAAGAGACCTCAGCGTGATGTATATCTGCTCCGAAAAGGCTTCAGTGAAATAGGACCTAAAACGACTCTGTACACCGTTCCTCTTGGTGAGCTCAACTAGAATCAAACTGTGGCCTGCCAACCTTTTTTGCTACATTTTCAGCCCTTTCTCATCTTTGTAGTTCTGGCAGAACAGGAAAGACATTTCATGAGAAAGGCTGTTTTCATAATTTTTGGAGGATGAACAAGAGTGTCTAGATCAAGTACAGTTTAGCTAAGTGTTTTCAAGTGCTGCTTCAAAATGTCCCATCCTGCCTCTTGCAGTCTGCCCAGGCCTCTCTACAGCATGCGGCAGAATAGTGTTGAAAGGTGACATTTTCCTGAAGCTCATGAAGATAAAAGCATCTGAGCTGCCAAGCTCAGGAACAAAGCTGGAGGTATAGTTCAAACCCCAAGAACAGTGCTAAAGCTAACAGGGTGGGAGAGCAGGGAGGTGAGAACTTTTAGAGGACTTCTACTGAAAACTCTCTTGGAGGAAAAACAAAGTTTCAACCAACAAATGTCCACTTCATGTGGAAAATGCTGAATTTCCTTTAAAAGTAATAGAAGTCTCTGCCTGACAAACCAAAACATCTAGGTCAACCATCAGTATTCCTGTTTGGAAATGCTGTTGAGTGTATGGAGGCTGATGTCTGGTTGTCTCAGGCCCTCATGGGGCCAGGCTCCCCAGGCAGGTTTCATTTCCCAAGATGCGCTGTAGTTAGGGATTTTTAATGCTCGCATTGTGTCTCAGCAAGAAAGAAGGCTGGGGCGCAGGAGAAGCACCATGGATCACCGAGGGAGTCTCTCTCAGACAGACTGTGCTTAGACAACACTTCCTTGCTACCACTGGCAGGTTAATGGAATATGCAAAATAAGGACAGAGCATCTCATCAGTCAGCATGGGAGAGCCCTGCAAATGGCAGCCTGGTGCCCCCTGAAAAGACATGCCATCGTCTGCAGTCTGGAGTACGGGGACAGGACAGACCGGAGCTGTTTAGGTTATGAGTTAGCGCTAACCTACTTCCTTAACCTTTGAAAGACTTGGGTGGCAAGGGAAGCAAAAAAAAAAAAAAAAATCGCAGTCCTCATCTGTGGAAGCTACATTAGCAGCTATGATTTCTGCTCTTTTAGGCAAGGAAAAACGAACTGGGAGCAGGCTGTCACTGAAGCACAGGGGAAGGCAGATTTAACTTCTCTAATATTTGTAAATACACTGGAGAGGAAGTCTCACTGTGTTTAATTCTAGACTCTGCTTGTTTGTTGCCTCCACTAAATTAAATTTCCCCCCAAAATTACCAATGGGCATATGTGAGATTTTTTTTAATGACATCATTACATAAAGAATCTGGCAGAGCTTCAAATAAAATAAACAATACACAAGAAAATCTGTTCATTTTAATAGTTTGGATGCATCCATAGATGATAAGAGGGAAAGTAAAGCTCAGATGTTTAGGAGCTCAGCAATACTATTTAAAAAGAAGGCATAATCAAGGCCTACTCACATTGTCCAAAAAAGGATAAGAATGAACTAAGCAGCAGGATTTTGTTCAAGGTCTCAGTGTAATTATATATTTTACATCTCTTTCAACGCAACACTTTGCTTAAGCATGGGAACATTCTAGCAGACTTACAACAATATTTCCATACTGTACATTTATTGTAGCTACTCATTAAGTCAAATTGCTAGCACATGAAGTCATATGGAAAAAAGAGGGATTTAAGACAAAACATTTGCAGGATGCAAACATGAGAAGTGAAGACTTTTTCATCAAACTTTGGTTCATGGTCATAGCAAAGTTCCAGCAATCGTTCAGAGGTGAGGTAAAGGGAAGGAGATTATTATTAATTTGAAAATGATTTTACATTCAATTTCTTAGTAAATTACAACTTGCACCAGGCAGGCCAGGGGAAAATATATTTGCTGCTGTTCATACMAAAAAAAAAAAAAAAAAGCATATTATTAGGCAAAGCTGTGTTAAAAAAAGAGAAGGAAACATGCACTGCTGCAACCAATCTTTTAATAATCATCAAAGTGCAGTTATTCTCACTTTGGCAATGATTTATGTAGGCACTCCATATTAAAATTTTCTACAAAAAGTTGTAAAAGACAAAGTAATTAAAGAAAAAGACACAATTTGTTGTGTGAATCCTCCTCTCTAAGCTACCTGTGTGCATGCAGCAAATGATACTTTCACCTTGATTGATTCTTTGGTTATGCTACTTTCACACTACCTCTCCATGCTGATTTTTGAACCTGAATGTTTCCTTAGTCAGTTCTCATTTCACACAGTCATATTTCACATGCTAACTAGACATAAAAACTGCAACCTGAACTGCTCAGTATTCAGTTTATTCTTAGCTATTTTCATCTCCATCTCCCAGATGAATCAGCACTGGAATCTGGAGAATGGGCATGGAAGGAAGACTGGCTCCCAGCTCACCAAGCAAGCAGCCGGTAAGACCGATTTATCTTTATTCCTTAAATGAACATGGAAGCCTCTCCAAGGGGAAAGTCAACCCCAAGTTAGCCAGAACCATCCCCCCCTCCACAAATGCTATTGCTAAGTTGGGGACCAACAAAACAAGCTTCAGTGGGGTAATGAAGAGAGGAAATGGGGGAAGTGGGAAACTCCAGGTCTGGGTGTGGTAGCAAGATCACTGGACTTGAGGAGCAGCAAGAGGAAAGGAGAACTATGGGAACTATATATTTATGTGTATACACATTTTGCAGAGGAAGTAAGACTTGTGTAACTGATGGAGTTAAAATATTGGCAGCATATCCCTGTTGGGGAACAACAGCTGTAGCAACACCAAGAGAAACAACAGCAGTCACCCTCCTGTCTAGCACCTGGGGTGGTCAGTAGTCAGACATTTCTCCTGTTCATCTCATTACAGCATGACCAAAATACGTAACAGTAAAAAGGCCCTTTCCACTCCCTGGTGCATACTACTTGTTATTCAGTACAGCAGAAGGGGAAGGCAATAACAGCTGCAGGAGCAAAAGTTAAGTGTGAGGGTGAAGCAGAGTTTCTGTAAGGTGAGTACCTATCTCTGACATTTTATGCTGTAATGCACCAACATGGACAAATGCAGGAGTGAAAGAGAACCATATTCTGCAGGGGCAAACTAGAGGTTAAGTACAGAAAGGAGGCCAACTTCCTGAGAAGGCAAAAGCTGAAAAGAAATTGCAGATTGCCCATCACTCCTACACTCCTGCACAGGTAGGAGCGAGCTATTGAAGTTCCTGAGCCACAGTAGTTTGAAATCTCAAATGAGATGTACAAGAAGAAGTAAGAAACAGAGAAGCAAGAGGCTCTTTCCACCTTCCTCTGAACCAAACATCATCACACTAAGTGCCATCTGTGTACATGGGGTAGTTCCCGTGGCACAAATTCATTGACATTGTCAGAAGGTCCTTAGTGCGGGAAGAGTACCTTGGTGTTCTGCTTTCCTCAGTTTTAATATGCCTCTTCCTGCTTTCTTCCTAGTCTGCCAAAATTCTTTCACCATTTTAGCAAAAGTTTCACACTAAAAGGTCATAATGTATCTCAAAAGTTCAGTCACATTTTCCTTGCAAAATAAAAAAGTATGCTCTTTTCCAGTGCATTATTAGCAGATTTACCGACTGAGAATAGGGGTGGGGATTATACCCTGATGGATCTGACAGGCTCAGAAGACTCAGCCTTACATTTTTCATCGACCCAGCACAGTCAGTGTTAGGAAGCCTGGTTAGAGGCTCAGCTCTTGCTCTGTGTTCAACTTCCCTTTTCTACTTTTGCTAGAAAGGAGACTTGCTTACCTATACTAAGCGAGGAAGTGCATGTGTTGCTGGGCAGCCTTCCTCACCGTTCACTTCTGAAACCAGCTCCAGTCTGGATAATCTTCACAAACCACTTCCCCAGACTGTGTTACAATTTTCCCACCTGTACAATGACTTCTTTGTAAAACACTTCAAGGTCTAGTGTACCACAGCTAGGTATTTATAACATTACAGTTGATTTGTTTTCAGATGGAATGACTCCATCTTAGACAGCATTTCTTCAAAGCACTGAAGTATTCCTTTTTATCCCTGGAATGTATAAGCACAGTGGATTGCAAATTTAAAAAATCCCAAGGAGTAATTTTATTAGCTGCTGAAATACATTAGTGTTCCTGGACTTTGAACTATGCATACAATAATAGCCTTTCCTGAGAGTGGAATTTCTGACAGTTTTTTTCTAATGTTACATTAAATTATCTTTGTATTGCTTTAGCCCTAGAATTTAGCAGTGGTCCATAAATAGCTCTTTCTTAGTCTGTATTTGTGTGAAAGGACAGTAAATATGGCTGGCTTTCTGATCTGAGTTACTTACTGCTCTGTGGTGGTGAATCAGATGATGGCCGTTGTTGGACAAGATCAGGAAAGGATCCAGGCCTGTGATCTTTCCTGTCACTTTAGAGACTTAATTTTTTATGGTTGTCATCGTACCTGGAAGGCCGGCAAGGAATCACTAAGAGACACAGAGAACTGGGGTCACAACAGAGGGAGCTCACTGGTGGCTTTGCCTGTTTTTCTTGGTTCTGCAAGTGTTTGTATAATGCCTTTATACAGAACGCTCACTGCCTATGGACATCCAAGTCTAGTGCTGTAATACTGACATTTACGGAGAGCAAAATGATTGCAAGTTAGGACAGAATTCATCTTCATTCACAAATCCTTTTTTGCTTGGTACTGAGGCATTGAATACCTTTACTCCTGTTGACTTTGAATCAAGCTCAAATGTACTCAGTGTACTGAAGCAGCAGGATTTTCCTCCTAAAAGCTCCACTGAGTTGTATCTCAACAGTCATTCATTGAAAGACAGTCTCTAAATGCCTGAGACTAGGAAGAAACACCTGCGATAGGGAAGGTGTTGCTTAAGTAGACTCTGCATTATCTTTTCCTCAGAAACACACAGAGAGAATATCTGCCTAGTATATGGAATAGTAGCTGGCTCAAATACGGAAATTCCTGTGAGTCAGTAGTTAGCTCAAATATGGAAATTCCCATGCTGTTCCATGAAATACTAATAAATGCATTAATAATACATTTGAGCTTGAGCTAAGAGTATTTCTGAAAAAAATTATTGCAGTCTTACCTAAAAAAGAGATTCATGCGGTTGGGACTCCATTCTTGGGCAAATCCTCAGAATCTAATGTCCGTTTTGAGTATGGCAGAGCAAAGAACTCTGTAAGAATTGCCCTTGAATTGGAATGGTCTGCACTAATTTACAAGCAAAAGGAACAAATGCAAATAGAAGCATCTGAACAGCAGCTTTGATCTTGAGCTGCAGCACCTTAGAAAGCTAAAAAGACTTTATGGAAGAAAGGATGCATAATAATAAAAATACATTCATTGGTAGCTTCTCAGAGTAGGCCAGTTGTATTTGTTTTATGTGATTACTGTCTAAGCAATTTTAGTCATAATGGTTTAGAATAAAAATTTGTTCTCTGTTACTGTTCAAAAGTTAGACTCAAAATAACTGCTAAAGAGAAAAGAGAAATAATTCTCTCTCCAGGATTAACAGGCAAAGACTGAATTAAGGCAGGACCTTAATTGCACTTTGCACACCATTGCTTGAGTACACATGCACTTTACTATTCAATGGTGTAATTACAATGATGACTAAAGAAGTACATTCCTACAGAGCATGAATTTTTAATAACCATAAGCACAAAACAGACAAAATTATCATCCAGCTCATGATTTCTTGCCTAGCGATCTTGTGAGGGAACTAGAGTGGTGTATCTGATGGTGTATAGTGTCTCTTAACCATTCAGCCCCCTTCTAAGATTTTGAAATAGTGCTGGTGGCCTGTTTGCTATTTCCTTGTAGGCAATGAAACTGCTACTTCACGATGGAGTTATCCTTTAGGGACCACTTCCTTACCTCATGATAACTTGCAAAGCTCAGGACAGCTTGTATTCTGCAAGGGGCTGAACTACAGGCTGCAGGTCAGACACAGCCTGCCAGCACAACCTGCCTAGTAATCCCCTTCTTGTCCATTTTTCCAAGGGTCCCTTGAACACACCAGTGCATGTCAGTTGGAAACAAGTTTATGGGCAGTAGCTCAGAAGAAAGAAACACTTCTGGATGCTGGCTAGGGTTAGATGTGTACATGTACAAGAAAATGTAGGGGCATATGTGCCTGATTCCTTGATGGGAGCAGAATTGGTCACATTATAGGAAAAGGACATATGACCATCAGCAGGTGACAGTGGGACACTCCAGCGGAAAACTGGGCACCTCTTTACCCAGAGAGTGCTCTCTCCTCTGGTGGTGCCATTGCTCTTTCTGTTCAATGCCAATATGAATCAGCTTAGTGCATTAGCAAGATGACATGGAGTGTTGTACATTTTCCCATGTAAAGCTCAGTTAATTATTGCCTATTTCTATGGGAAGTCCTAATGCCTGCATAATCAGGCCTCATGTGGGTTCCTTCCAGAAAAGAAACAAGTGACACAGATTCTTTGGGGAGGCACAAAGAAGTGATGGTGCTCTTCTGTCCATTTGAGGGAAAGCACACTGCCCTTTTTAAGTGTGTATGCAGCTTGAAGAGAGACTGGCTGTGCCCACAGGTACTCCATTGCTTGGGATTGCAACTGTTTTGTACAGCACTTTCACATGGAGGCTTATCCAAGCTTTCCTATTTAAGTCTAAGATGCAATTCTTCTGGTGAAGGTGAGAGTGAGTGCTGAGTTGCACATATTACAGCCAAGTACATAAAAGACTTTTTATTCCATAAGCATTCAAGTGCTCAGTTGAAATTATTTCCCTCCCTCTCATGAGGGGTAAGAAGTTGCTCTATTTAAGTTTGAGCAGTCAATATTTGCAGATAGCAAACACCAAAGGTTCACAGACATTCAGAATTAAATTTAGTTGGAATCTGAACAAACAGTAAGAGAAAAAAATATCTCTGTTAGTTTCACAGTTATAAATTTTTCACAGATTATAAATGCCCAGATGCAGAAAGTTTGAATTAAGAAAAGTTTGTGCATCAGCATGTATTAGAAGATCAAATAATACTTATTTACAAATGTGCTTATCACTTCTGAGGGTTGGTCTTTTCTTAGGCACCTAAACATACATTTATGTACAGCTATTGTATTTGCACAATTAGGGGGCAAAGAAGAGAGCAGAAAAAAAGAGGAAGAGAGAGAGGAAAAAAGACAGCCAGGATTTTAAATATGTAATCTAATTGTTGCCTGCTATTACATGGATTTGAAGGGTGAATGCAATGACTATTCCCCAACATTGATCAAAATTAGGATTAACAGGAAGCTCTACTGAAAAATAAATGCAGACCACTGAATCTAGAAAGCTGAAGGAAATCTATAGAGTCAGTAAGACCACAATTATGTGGTCCTTCGTGTGGAAATATTGATAAATGTCCTCAGGATTTTATTGCATGTTTCCTGTGAACTGAATTTCATAAACAGAATTCTCAAAACCAGAGAGGAGCTGAGCATTGTTGTTATAAGTTTTGCTTCCCCAAGGCACACTGTGAGAACAAAACTGACCGGTCAGCCCAAACCACCCTATCCTTCAGTAGCCTCGTCTGCAACAAGCTGAACACTGTGGATGTTGCTTGACCTCTATAGGTATCAGCTGTTCAATCAAAAAATTGTACAGAGGCAAGAGGCAGAAACTTGACATCTGCATGGTGGGCAGTGTTTACACACATAAATAGTGCCTTGTTGAGTGTGTCAGTAGTGGACACCAAGGTTGTAGGGTATAAATTCAGCAAAATTCTTATGCTTACGCAGAAACTTTAACACCTGTTTAGGCTCAGAGAAGCTGAAGGACCCACTTGGGAGTTTAAAGTATGCATGAAACACCTCTGTTAATCAATGAGAGTGGAATTTCTAAAATGAAACTCTATCACTGGGACTTCATATCATAGAAACAAATACTGGATCTTCACATTCCAGTTGATTTTATTTTTACAGTCTTATACTGTTTCTGACTCTTCAGTGCCACATTTTAAATCTTGGTCATATTAATTTTCAGTCTCACAGGATACAGTTCTTTAGCTTTTGATGCATTTTACATGCCCATATTTTGAACTGGGAGTTCAAAGGCAAGGTAATCTTAAATCCTGTGAATATTTACCCTCCCTCCAAATAACTGACAAGGAAAGTGCTAATTCTAAATGGTCCTAAATTTGGAACCAGAACTCATTTCTATAGCTGACCACCATCTGTGCAGCAATTGCACAGTGAATAGGAAGAAGAAATACACAGAAATTTCCCTGAAAGAGCTGTAGTTCCCCATGTTCTCCTGCTTCCCTAACTGCACCTCCTAAGCCTTTATTCAAAGCTTGCTCCGAGGCTGACAGAAAGCATTCCATTGTTTTACCATTTCAGCAGGCTTTGAATCAAGCACAAATATTGGGAAGAACAGAGACCTCAATTTTCTTTTACAGTTATGCAGAGGCTGCATAATTTTTATCTAATCAGTTGGGCCACTGATGCATTTTCAGGTACTTTTGAAGCCTGGTTTTATCTTTTTAGAGTTGCTGATACACAATTTTATCCAGATCCTCAGGACATTTGGATTCTTTTTCTACAAGCCTCAAGCACCTAAACTGCTGAATCAAGGTTTTTTTGTGACTAGTGTCTAGACACCCTGACTGAAGTTTGAAAATCTAATCTAGTGCAGCGATAAGCCTCAGACAACAGAAGATAAATAAGAAGAACAAGATCTTCATTATTATATTTTCTTTAATCATGGATTTAAGGCAGTCTCATGATTTTCTGAGGCCTGATCCATTATCATTTAATACTTGAAACTGGCAAAAAACATCATTCCTTCTCTAAACCTCTGTTATCTCTAGTCCTCAGAAATACTAGTAATAATACTATACTGTTCCTTAACTACTGACTGTAAACATCATGCATAGTGTCCTTTCTGCAAATATTAAATATTTCTTCTTCACATCTTCTAAAGGTTGCTGTCAAACTGGGCACTTACAACTGTAGGGCCCTGTCTGCTGACCTCCTAGCTCTGTCATGTAAGCAGCAGAAGCTATAGGTATTAACCAGTTGTGAAAAATCACAGAATCACAGAATCGCTGAGGTTGGAAGGGACCTCTGGAGATCATCTAGTCCAACCCCCCTGCTCAAGCAGGGTCACCTAGAGCACGTTGCACAGGATTGCATCCGGGCGCGTTTTGAATATCTCCAGAGAAGGAGACTCCACAACCTCTCTGGGCAACCTGTKCCAGTGCTCTGTCACCCTTACAGTGAAAAAGTTTCTCCTCATGTTCAGATGGAAGTGTCTGTGTTTCAGTTTGTGCCCGTTGCCTCGTGTCCTGTCACTGGGCACCACTGAAGAGAGTCTGGTCCCATCCTCTCGACACCCTCCCTTCAGATACTTGTACACATTGATAAGATCTCCTCTCAGCCTTCTCTTCTCCAGGCTAAACAGGCCCAGCTCTCTCAGCCTTTCCTCATAAGAGAGATGCTCCAGTCCCCTAATCATCTTTGTAGCCCTTCACTGGACTTGCTCCAGTAGTGCCACATCCCTCTTGTACTGGGGAGCCCAGAACTGGATGCAGTACTCCAGATGTGGCCTCACCAGGGCTGAGTAGAGGGGGAGAATCACCTCCCTCGACCTGCTGGCAACACTCTTCCTGATGCACCCCAGGATACCATTGGCCTTCTTKGCCACAAGGGCACATTGCTGCCTCATGCTTAACTTGGTGTCCACCAGCACTCCCAGGTCCTTCTCCGCAGAGCTGCTTTCCAGCAGGTCAACCCCCAACCTGTCCTGGTGCATGGGGTTATTCCTCCCCAGGTGCAGGACCCTGCACTTACCTTTGTTGAACTTCATGAGGTTCCTCTCCACCCACCTCTCCAGCCTGTCCAGGTCTCTCTGAATGGCAGCACAGCCCTCTGGTGTATCCGCCACTCCTCCCAGTTTTGTATCGTTGGCAAACTTGCTGAGGGTGCACTCTGTCCCTTCATCCAGGTCACTGATGAAGAAGTTGAACAAGACTGGACCCAGTACTGACCCCTGGGGGACACCGCTAGCTACAGGCCTCCAACTAGACTCTGCGCCGCTGATCACAACTCTCTGAGCTCTGCCATTCAGCCAGTTCTCAATCCACCTCACTGTCCACTCATCTAACCCACACTTCCTGAGCTTGTCTATGAGGATGTTATGGGAGACAGTGTCAAAAGCCTTGCTGAAGTCTAGGTAGACAACATCCACTGCTCTCCCCTCATCTACCCAGCCAGTCATTCCATCAGAGAAGGCTATCAGATTGGTTAGGCATGATTTCCCCTTGGTGAAGCCATGCTGACTACTCCTGATCACCTTCTTGTCCTCCACATGCGTGGAGATGGCTTCCAGGATGAGCTGCTCCATCACCTTTCCAGGGATGGAGGTGAGGCTGACTGGCCTGTAGTTCCCTGGGTCCTCCTTCTTGCCCTTTTTGAAGACTGGGGTGACATTGGCTTTCTTCCAGTCCTCGGGCATCTCTCCTGTTCTCCATGACCTTTCAAAGATGATGGAGAGTGGCTTAGCAATAATGTCCGCCAGCTCCCTCAGCACTCGTGGGTGCATCCCATCAGGGCCCATGGATTTGTGGGTGTCAAGTTTGCTTAAATGATCTCTAACCCACTCCTCCTCCACCAAGGGAAAGTCTTCCTCTCTCCAGACTTTCCCTCTTGCCTCCAGGGTCTGGGGCTCCTGAGGGCTGGCCTGAGCAGTAAAGACTGAAGCAAAGAAGGCATTCAGTAACTCTGCCTTCTCTGCATCCTTCGTCACCAGGGCACCCACCCCATTCAGCAAAGGGCCCACATTTTCCCTAGTCTTCCTCTTGCTACTGATGTATTTGAAGAAGCCCTTCTTGCTGTCCTTGACATCCCTTGCCAGATTTAATTCCAAACGGGCCTTAGCCTTCCTCGTTGCATCCCTGCATACTCTGACAACATTCCTATATTCCTCCCAAGTGGCCTGTCCCCCTTTCCACTTTCTGTATACTTCCTTCTTCTGGTTGAGTTTTGCCAGGAAAGTGGAGCACCAAAATACATCTGTTTCAGAGTACAATGTTAACCAATGCAGGGAATGCTTGCAAAAGAGAAGGAAAAAAAAGAGGATGAGGGAATGTAATAATGTCCAGGAGCTAGCTGCCTGACCACCACAAGGCATTTTATATTGTTCATCTGTAATGGAGAAATGTTATCATGAGCACTGAGTACCATCGGAGCCTAATGCTGTACATGGAATAGAAAGGTTAGGAGCAGCTGATAGTAAAGAGTTACTGATGTATTAAATTGGCTATATTAAACTGTCACAGACTATTTTTAGAGAATGCACAGGGGAAAATATAATCTGGTATCTAGTGTCACAATAGGTACCTTGTTTGCACAGCAGAAATTAGCAAATTCAAATATTGTTCTTGTTTATCAATCATATATCGGAGCTATTCCAGCATTTCCCAGTAACATAAAGGGCTCTGTTCTCATCCTCTTCTGCAGATATACAACAGTTTGCATCCTTTTTTGCTCAGCCAGTAATAGATTACATATGGGGAAACAAACTGGTTTATTTATTTATATGAATTTCACTAAAATAACACAATGCTCAAAAAGGACATTCCTAAAGTCTATTTGATAAGCAGCAAACATTTCATGCTATTGCTTTGCCAGTGGGATTTAATTTCTACCAGTCTTCTTCGGGAGGCTCAGTGCAATTTTTGCTTCCATTTGACTGGCTACTGGAAATGGCATCTGTTTAATATCCTGTGCAGAGCACTACCTTTAAAAGAAAATGACCTGTCTACAGCTATGCTTCAGAGTCAGTATAGATATAAGCCCAACTCACTGCTAACACATAATCTCAACTACATCGCCAGGTGGCCCAGAGTACATTGCATGAACACATTCCCATGTTTAAAGGGATGGGTTTTTTTTAACGATGTAAGCGATACATTAACAAAGCATCTGCCCCTGCTAAGGGTTGAGTTTAGAACAGTCTCACAGAGACAAATATAACAGGAAACTGTCAGTGAGTACATTAAAATAGTAGGATTGGTTTGAGTCTGTAATGGAGAGGCAGCACACCTGGTCTGTGAGACTTCACACACTGTCATAATAGCATAAGTTAAGATCCTCTGGAACAAAAACAAGGCAGCCTAACCTTTCGACACTCTTGAACCGGTTAAGAAGATTTCAGAGCAGTGGGTATAAAATGCAGATAGAACAGAGCAAGGGGACGAAGGAACTATGCGTCAAGAGATTAACTAATTAGAAAAATATCAGAAGCAAAGACACACATGTGAATATTATTATTGGAAAAGGGACTTTGCTAAAGAATTTTTTTTCATAAAAGGAAAATGCTTCAAGTTCAAGCCATGCTTGAAAGCATAATCATATGGGACAAGAGAGCAGCAGCTGCACTCAAATATTTTCTTAAGAGATGAACATTCATACTCACTCTGTGCTATATCAAAATAACATATCTGTATATCAGCTTAGTTAGCAAGTGCTTTTGAAAGAGAATCATTGTTTGTCCTTTCTGAAGCCATTTTTAGCTGGAGTCATCATTGCTCACTCTTCCTCAGTGACGCACAGTATGCTGGATCCTCATAAGCAGAGCAAAATATCCCTTTTCTGGCAATAAAGAGGGCATTGGTCCCTCCATATTGCCTGAAGAAGGAGAAAGCGAGGACTGTGTTCTGCCCACATTATTTCAATATTTATCCATCCTTGAAATAAACACTCAAGTATAATATGTTAAAAATAAAGTGTTCAAGATCTTGCTCATAAATACTTTATTTATGGCTTTGAAAATATAAGTTGGAATGTCAAACTGAAATATGTCTTGCACTTACAATCATAAATTACACAGAGCCATAAATCTGCAGGACATTTTACAAATACAGATGATATTTCCCCTGTCCCAAAGAATTTAAACTCTAAATCAGGCATGGCAAACAGGAGACATGACACAGGACAATAGTTCAAGAGAGGAATGATGAAAAAAGAGTAAATTTTGAAGTGATGGGTTTAAAGGAAAGAGAGAGAGAGAGAGGAGACAGGGAAAAGGCCACTTTTCAGGTGCAGACAAGGAAGCAGATTTAAGTTTAAGCCTTTCTCTGCTCCTCAGAGAAGGAGAAAATATAGGTCTGGAGAGCTTCATTTGCATGCTTACCGATAAGCTACTTCCTGAGTTTTGAAGGCCTGGATGGGACTCATTTACATTTTGATTGTTAATAGATTATTGTTGTAAGTAGACTTAGAGAAGGACTCTGAATTTACAAGTGATAGCTTTTGGCTCCGTAACAAAGGTAAAAAGCTTAGCCAGAGGTGGCAGAGGGCTTTGCTTTGCTTTGCATTCACAGTACGGAGGGCCTGTGCCCAGCATGGAACAAAGCTGCAGCCACGGTGCAAAGCAAACTTCACAGCACACTCTGATGAAGCCAGCAGCATTTGCATAAAGCTGTTTGCATGGGAGCCTGATTGGGGCAGACACCCAGAGCTAACCTCACTGCAGCTTCTGCAGAAGGAGAGCTGGTGTCACAGGACACTAGAGGGGTACTGTGTGGTGGGACCGAGCGGAGGGGTGCTGGTAGACCTCAGTCGCTCTGCACAGAGCCAGACTGCCAGCCTTCCTTACTGCCAGACAGCTCCCTCATCTACTAAGGATGCAAGAATGGGGTTTGAGTGAGGTGGCAGATGAAGTTCATGGTGGAACTGCAGGAAGCTGGATGATAAACACCTGGAGCTCCAAGTTAACCAAACTCTAGGTGCAATGGAGTATTGGAGTATTAATTTCCCTAAGTGTCAGCTAAAGGTATGGATCTGTATCCAACTTTTCTATGTTGGTGTTTTCATCCCTCTACAATAAAACATGAATTTCCTGTTCTTAAATGCTTAGGAGTGGTAAAAAGCCACTTTCCCAGAGATGTTCATGGTGCCATAGTAGTGGTATAGCTAGGATACCTAATGGGAGACATAGTCCAACAGGGAGATAAAGGGCTAGGTTCAGTTGCTTTGACAGAGGAGCCAACTGTGATTCAAGAAACCTTCAGAAACCTGAAACCCTTGTAAAAGACTTGTGGGAGCTCTACAGCTATCTGGGACAGTAGCGGGAAGTAAGTTGTGATACCCAGACCACCTAAAATGGCACTAGACATGTATGTTTAAGCAACTGAATCATTCCTATAGTGTCAACGAGAAGCAAGAGAGGGGTAGAACAAAAAATATATCAATATATGCAACTGTATTTTACCTCAGCCATTGCTTCCTGATTATCATGGAAGTGACTAATCTAGATAAATTCTCGAACTATAAAATACCTTGCTTATCTACCAGCAGCTGGAGTTCCTGAGTTGTTTAAAAGGCTCTCTTTCCCCATCATCATCATGTCAGCCTTGCTCTGGTCTGGATACAGCCAGCCAATTTACCTCATTTTGTTGGTCTTTTTTGGTTGCTAGTTTAGTGATGAAAGGGATACAAGTTCCCAGAGGTGTACTGACTGACTTGAGTGGTGGTGATGCCTGACTGTTTCTGATGGGTGCTAGACAGACATGGAGCTGGACACGTGATAAGACGTCCTGTGGAGGATTTTGGCAACTGAGTGGTTTTGGCAGGAGAGAAGTTGCTCACCTCTGGTCAAAGCTGCCCCCCTGCTGCTTGTTGTTACTTCTTCACAGAGGCACAGTTGTACACAGCTGTAAGTCCAACAGAGTGGACTGGGTTTACTTGTGGAGTAATGGACATTTACCCCTCTTGACAGCAAGAGGTAGCCATGATTAGTGCTGATTTAATTAGATGTCTTAGTCTGAAATCTATATGTAAGGTGCTAGGTTTGTGGTGGTGGATACATCCAAATGCAGATGATTTAATTCTACCAAGAAAGACAGGCTAGATAAATTTTTGAGATGCACAGATTTCAGTGATAGCTCTTGACTTCTAGTTAGACAGCAAAGACATTTATAGCATATGCCCCTTTTACAGATAGCATTAACTATGCAATTACCAGTGCAGACATAAGCTCCAGTTTCAGATCCAGGTTGTCTTCTTTTTACTGAAGGAACAGAATATTTACACCTGGTTGGTGAAGTGTTTGTTGTCCTGGGTTGTTATCTTGTTTAGAGATGTAGAAACAGCACTTAGAAATGTTTCAGGTGGTTTATCCAGGTCTATGCATTTTCTATATAGTTCAAACCAAAGATTAACAAGGACATGCTGATCTCTTGTTACTACCCACCCAAGATGCAAAACAGTCAGCTTTCTAGAGGTTGTGGGACCAGAGCATGATGGCCTAACCCCAATTTAAAAGGCTGAATGAATATCTTGCTTCAGAAGTTTAATGCTTCTCTGCACAAAACAATGGTTTTCATTTTCTTATTTGGTGAATCTAGCTGCTGGTTTCTGAAGGGACGCACCAAAGCCCACCTGAGTAAATCGGTAAAGAATTGTGCCTTACAAGAAATTCTCGTCTCGGGCCATACAACAAAATTTTAAAACATATCAGGGACAACTAGAATGTTACTTTGGGGATATTTCAAAAATGAAAACTTATGATAAATTAGCTTTGCCTGTGACACTTGTTTTTACAATAACAACTCCTAGCCTCTCTTATGTGTCAGTGCTACCTATAGCAAGTCTAATACTGGTTGTACCTAGGAACAAGCAGATGAAAAAAGGCCACTGAACTCTGCGGAGATGGAGCAATGAGACAAACAGGCTCACTCATGACATTTCTGCTTAGGCAGCAGTGCCAGAGAAACAGCCTAGGCTTCAGCAGCTTGGCTTCCCAAACTGCACAGAAGTTCATACAAAAAGTGTTAATATGCTAACTGCTGGTCCATAAATTTGAATAACTGGGCTTAGCACACCAGTACTGGACAGGGCTATCAAGATAGGACTTTACCTCCCACAGACAGTAGCAAAGGCACCACATCTAGTAGGCCACAACTGTAACATGACAGCTCCTGCTGTCCCCGCTTAGACTTGCTAAAAATATGCAGTTTGTCAGCATCAGAATTTCGTGGGAATGGGTTGGCTTCCATGAGATTATTGTCAGGAAGTGGCTGGAGTAGGTAACTTAGATTTCATCATTTCAATTAAGTTTTAGATGCTCAGATCATAACAAATACCAAGTTTATATAACACTGCAATCTATACATACTACGTTAAATAGTTATCTATTATAGGTGTTATCTATCGCATGGACTAATTTAATCTAATACTGAAAATTCTAAGTAAATAAAACACTAATATTGAAACAAATTCTCTTCAGTAGTAATCAAACCCTGTCAGACATTTGTTTGACAAAAGTCTTTTAGGGCTTTGTTCTGCTTTGGAATAAGCTTTGTTTCAAACCATTGGAGTTCCCTTTAGAATGGAAATACCAATTCCCAACCAGTTTTGTTCCCATTGTTCCCAGATCCCAGCACCCAGAGGCAAAACTTCTTTTCCAGTGCATGTCCCCATGTTCCACCTCCCCATCCCCACAAGTCTTGCTGTGAAGAGTCTCACAGGCTGGAGAAACAGCTGATGCAGACAGCCCTACACACAAAGCCCGCTATTTGGAGCATGGTGGCATTGTATTAGGTCCCTGTGCCTAGGGCTCTTTGTACAGAATCTCTCATAACACTAACATTAACCATCTGGTCCTGTTCACCCTAAGGAGAGGCCTGGTGGACTACATTACCCAGAATCCTTGACAGGAGAGTTCATGGATGGCTAATGAGCAAAAACTAATCCATGCTTAATCACTCCAGGTTCCTCAAAGTTGTCATTTTTTTTCTTGCATAAAAGCTACTGGCCAGATGTACGCAACAGTTCATGGTGACAGCAAGTAAAAATGTAAGTCAGAAATAGGTTACTCTCAGATCTGAATCACAAGCAAAAATTCAGATGTCATCTTTCTGTTCAGATCCATCTGTCCAGAAATAACTGTGAAATACTTAGTTTGGCTGACTCCTTACAGAAATATCCAAAAGTCACACTCATTGTCAAATCCTGGAAAAGCAGCCCAAATTCTATAAACAAAATACCCACTGAGGAGATTAACCAAAGCAGAGTGCTAAGATAGTGGGAGGCAGTGGTTAAACAAAGACAACTCTCCAGATGCTGTAGCAAGACACCCATAATGGTTTCATCACAGGCACAGCTGGAGAGATGCCAAACTTCCTCAATGTAACTGGAGCAGGTGACAGTGAATCTCTGGTTCTTCCCTAGTAGCCACACCACTGACAGCTTGGCATTTGCACCCTCCACTACCAGCTCTTTAAGATCAGAGCATTGCTGCTTTCAATGCTGACAGCAGGCATCCAGTTTCAGAAATGGATCACTACACTTTAAAAAAGCTTCTTTGAAGTTTATGATGGTGGAGATGTCACATAACATTTGGCTTTTGATGTGATGCAGTGTAAATGCTGTAATCATATTTACAAAATATGATCGATAACATATTGCACGTGAACTCTTTCCTTTAAACTTTCCCATAAAACACACTCATCTGCCTTTTCCCAATCTCAACACCCAAAAGGTCCAAGCGAAAAAAGAAAAATTAAGTAGTTCCAAACAGGATAAATAGGCCCAGTCATTCATGAGATGGAAGTGACAGTTCAGCTCCAAATTTGAGTTGGCTGAATCTTCATGCTGTCCTTTTAAAACTCTGTGTAAGTAGTGTGTTTCTGTGTCAATCAACCTGGACTCATAACCCATGTAAGGTTATCCTAAAGAATGCTTAGGCCCAAAGCAAAACAGTTCACTTGACTTCCAGTTCAGTAATCCTTTGTTTAGTGGTGTGGTCTCACCGATTCAGAAAGTTCCCCTGAGCTCCACTGCTGTACGGGGATAAGCTGTGGAGGAGGCTGCCGGCTTCTTGAGCTTTGTTGTTTGAAAACATTCTCTCTTTAGTTGCTCAGCATTGCAAACTGCAGTAAATCAGCCCAAGCAACTGCCAGGTTCATATGGCCAACTCTGCTGCAAGGGAAGTAGGGAGGTTATCGTTTTACCTCCAGAGCCAGGAGGTGAACATCTCTGACATAGGGCAGTCATAAAAAGCTGGCTGGCAGGTTTCACCCCTGTTAGATGCTGAAGACCTCCACTGCAGCCTTAGATACTAACTGTGTGTGTACGGGAAGGTTACATTTTACAGTTGAGTAAACCAGCTGTGCTCACTTAACTTGCTTGAAACTCCTCCTCAACATCCATATCAGTATCTTTTGACTCCTACAGATGAACATGAACATGAACATGACCAGCTCACACTATAGAAAAGGCATTAAATTCTTGCAATTACATTGTGACGGCGCAATTAAAGCACTGGGAAAAAATGCAAGTACATCACAGTAAAGGGAGAATGTGGTAAATAAGCCCGACTGGGATGGTGTACCATTATATACTTTTTTTGTTGCACTTGATTTTTACATCATTCTGAGATTAAAGGTATCAAGTAACATGTATTCAGAAAGTCCCAGTTATGAAAGAATATAATTCCATTTTTGTGTCGTATAGAATTATATTATTTTGCTATAGCATTCTTGAATCTACAGCCAAGAATGCTTAAAAATATGCTGTAAACTTTTGAGCCAATAGGAGAGGAGGTTAAAGCTGAAGCAAAATCATCATCTGCAGGAGTCTGGCATCTGGTAAAGTTGTGCTGGAATCATTTAAGACATCAGATTACCTTGTGCAGTAGTGGGAGAGACTTTAAACGGTGGAAGGACATCCAATCCTGCAGATTTTCAGATAACAAATGTTTTCAAGGCGCTTTGAAGATGAAGCACTACATATAAATAGAAGGTTTCATTATTAGATATTAGGAGGAGTAATAAAAATAAATACCTTTCATCAAACCAAAGAACATCTGAAGGCCGTTTTATAAGACACAACACAGGAGTCTTTTCAAAGTAATGATTTACTTTTTCCACATTACTCCTTTTCATTAGTAGAGTTCAGAAATTAACCTGACAATTTCTGTTTCATTCAATCCAGCAGTGTCAAACAATTTTGCCAAAGAAAGACACAACTACTTAGACAGTGTAAAGAAGCTTGTAAAAAGCTACTAGACCATGATGCTCACTCAATCACTAGCAGCACTGATTAGATCCAGAGCCACAATAAAAATAGACAGACAATATCTGCTCTTACCTTAAACCATCTCAAATACCACACAAAGAAAGGGAGGCACAGAGCAAGAGAGAGTGTGGTAGAAAAACAAAATGAAAGCCATTCACCAACATCTCAATTTCGAACAGTTGTGTAAAAACATCTGGAAGCTGCAAATCTTGGAGAGCCCAGCAATCCCCTAGTCTCCTGTTTCACCCAAGGACACCATATTTGGCCTCTATGAACTAGAGAACAGGAGCAAAAAGAAACATAGCACATCAAATAAGGAGCATGCATGAGACAGATATTTGTTGGCTTCATCACAAATAAATCCATTTTCTGCCTGATGAATAGAAGTGTCCTACAAGATTCAGGCTGTGAGAGTAGTAAACTGCAAAATTCCTTTTGTTATCTGGATAGTGATTGGAAAGGAAATATACCCAAGGCTTACATCCATAAGAGTGATCTTTCAGCCATGTCCTTATGGTGACTGTAAACGTACATTGTAGCTAGTCAACCTTTTGGCTTTCCAGCAATGATTATATGTAATGACAGCTTTGATGAATATATCTTCAAGAAGGGAAATTCCAGTAAGATCACAGGAGTGTCTTTGAAGTAAGGAAAATACAGAATGATAGCCACTAAATATTTATGGGCTTTACTGGTAGAAGAAAAAGCTCTGTGGTATATGATAAACCTTAAGTGAGGCATACCTCAAATTTAAATAACATTTTTAAAAACAAATGAGAAAACATCTCATAGTGTATTAGGAAAGGAATGTAAGATTTTTGTGCATAGTATGATGCAATTCTTCTGTCTTCTGAAGCTGTGAATGCCAGTATTACACAGAGAAATCATTTAATTAAAATACAAGAAAGAACATCCTCAGAAACCAAAAGGATATGGAGTAAGGAAGGTAAAAACAAGGGGGAAGATAAATAATTATCAGCTGGATCTGTAAACAACTGCTCAAAGGACTGAGAACCATATGAAGTAAAGACAGGACAGTGCTATAGAACACAAAGCTCTTGATTTTCCTCCTGATTTTTGGAGGGAGGAAGGGTGTGTTTGTGGATTAAAAGAAACCTTATTTCTGTCATTTACAGACATAAAGATGAAATGATTTAAAGAAAAAACAAAACTTTTTTTCTAGTGAAGGAGAAGTCTAGGAATACCAGGAATATTTTAGGAACCTCCAATTACAGTTGGGACTACAAGGATCCTGAAAAGCAAGGGTATTAAGAATGGCAGTATTTTTCATGTGTTGTGCACACATGCAGAGCTAAAAATACACAATAAAGTTGCAAAATTGATTCTTTAAAGTGAAGAACACCAGAACTTCTATTGCCCATAAAATCTTCCTTGGGTTCACTTGTTTTTGCCTCAGGATATGGCGAGGGCTTACAGACTGAGTTGCTAGTCATCAGTTTGTCTCATTCCCTCTGTGCCTTTTTCATAACTCAACCCAACTTTGAAGATAAAATTGCTAAGTTGCACATTGGTCTCAGTTTTACTCACTATAATACTTGAATGCTTCACAAACATGACTGCATTTATAACAAGACTGTGAAGCAAGAGAATATTATAAAAGATAGGAATTGAAACACAGAGAGATTGATTTCCAAGGGGCTCCTGTATTTTGGGTGCCTAATCTGAGGCTGATAGCATTTGATTTTTTCAGACTTTTTAGCATCAGCAAGCACATTGCATTTTCCAGCTACTGCTCCTGTTAATTTCTGTGCTTATCATGAGAGCTCTTCAGCAAGTGATTACCTGTTAAATTCTTAGTGCACATTAAGTGCATTTGAGTGAGAGAGAGAGAGAGTTAGTTCAGTCATCAGTGGCAGCATTTCACCACCCTTGCTCTGCTTCGCTCAGTAAATACTTTCCAGTTTCTTCAAAATGAAGGCTAGAAAAAGGTGACAGTGTCCTTCACTAAACAGTCCTGTCTCCTCTGCTACTGCATTCAGTGTGCAGAATAGACCCTCTCAGACTGTTATTAGAAGCAGTCCCCCCCCCCGCAAATTGAAAGCAGTACTTTTCTCCTATTATTACAATGATTATCTTCCCTTTCTTGGGGAATTTCTAAAATCCCATTGAGGGAGAAAGAGTACAGTCATGAAAGGTGAACTCCTACTCAGCAATTTAAAACCCCAAAATAAAAGTCCAATATGCATCCCTGTATTCCTGTTTCCAGGCAAAAGTTTTAACTGGTCTACTGGAAACCAGCTTTCTTGTTTTTCTCAGTGTGTGCAGATGAGTAAGAATGGACCATGGAATGGTACCGCTAGTATCTTGTGTTCTTGACACAGTAAAATAATACAAGGTACTGGCACAGTTGGCTTTCAGATACTTACCTTTGCTAATTATAATGAACATCTGAAGCCTATCCTATGCATATGTTGCTCTGGCAACATATAAACATAAAATGCAGTGAAAGCTCCTATCTCACAAACTGTTTAAAGTTCCTATATTCTGCATACACTTAGTGCCCTAATACAAAATCTAAAAACAGGCAAGCAAATGAAATTTTATGGTTGTGAAAGAAGTTAATGGTCTTTTCTGGCTTTAAACTCTCTGCATTTATGAAAAAGATACTAAAAGGTTACAGAGGCGTTACTATTGTTAACATACGATTTCCCCCTTAGCTGTATATGAATATCTGACTACTCTTTTCGAAGACTTTTGGTTCAGCATCATTACCAGACATTGGTCTGTTGCTTGAAATATAGAAGACATGCATTTAAACTGGAACAATCACCTAATAATTAGTTAAATTAGACAATCTAACTTGTTTTCAACTAGAAAAGGCTAGAAAGAGTTGTTTGTGTATATGAATCAACCCATTTGTCATAATACACCACATTTTAGCCAGTGTGGGGTCATATCAAACCTTGCACCAGCATATCACGAAATTTGCATAAAGCTAATATGCAGCGGATCAGAATATGCTGTGAAATATGCTGTAAATGGCTGAAATATGCTGTAAAATGGCTCTCAGGCTCCACTTCACTCTTGCTACCTCCTGCTTCCACTGATAAGAACAGCAAGCATTTGGTATTTGCAAGTTGACTGATAGGTTGAAATCAATCATTGATTGATTAAATTACAACAGTGAGTACTGTAAATGACCACACTTCTCTGCAGTTCTTGTAAGACCTTTGCATATATTCCTAGAACAAGACTTAAAAGTTGGTTACTTGCAATGGGAGAAAATAATTTCCTACTCAGTATGCACATATCCTTCCCAGACTAGCTGCTAAGTTTCTCTGTCAACACGAACATAGTTACATTCTGCTGATGTAAATGCAAAGAGAGGAGTGACCTTCCAGCACATGGTATGCTTCTACTCCATATGGGAAAAAGGCTTGTGCACCTTGTAGGCAAAGACGAAACCTTTTCAGAAGCCATGGGCTTCCCAAAAGTTTTGATCCAATTCTGACATGCCTGAAACCAAAGCCACATTTTTATTTAGACAAGAATTCTTTTCCTAAGCCCGTAAGCATTCTGGGCCATATTCAGTAGTGCTGCAGGCCTGTTAGAGCATCCAAATTCAAGAGAATAACGAGTGATTCAAACCAAAGCTCTGGGGAAGAGAAAGAGATTCAGCACTTAATTTAGGCTCCGTAGTAAGTGGTCTGGATATTCTGTACATCAGCAGATCAGCTGAATATCCTTTTGCCACTCTCTGCCAAAGAATGCCGCACCCCTGTGCTTCACAACACAGAGTTTTAGCATAAACTTTTTACAGCTACATGTGAACTTAACTGTAGTTATACCGAAGAGAGAGAAGGATTGCCCCTATATAAATTGTTCATAGCATGCAGATTTTTTGCAAATTCATCCCCCTAGGTTGTCTTTGAAAATCTGGCTGCAAAGTTAGAGAAACTGCAGAGGCTGTATCAAGCCCTGTTTTAATTCTCATTTAATAACATGATGATTATCGTTGTCTAACTGTAGCAGCTGCAGAACAGCAATGTTTTCAGTGGGTTCCGTGTTGTCACCTGCAGGCTGATGAATCCAAAATCCCCTGGTATTGTCTTCCTGAAAGACTTGCACTGACCTGCACATTTTTTGAGTTTGTACCTGTTTCTAGCAGTTTCTACAAGGTTTCTTTGAACAAATAAGCATTTGCATTGTGAGACTGTTTCCCAGAACAAAAGGACAGAGTCTTTGAATGTGGTCTTTGTGCTTTCTCTTTGACCCTAGCTATTTGTTGCAAACATGACATGTCACTGTTGCAGTTCCCTGGCATCTTTAGTTACCATTTCCATTAATCCAGTAATTTCTAGTGCACATTTTAGGGCCAAGTCAGCCTCAACCAATAGCTGTTTTTTGGCTTGCTTCCTTTTGCATACCACACATTAACCAAACTCACAAAACAACACTGAAACTCTGCAGGTCTACAAAGCTCTGTTAATTTTCTTAATTGAAACAAACAGTCATAATTTCCTTTGTTTCATCCTTACTCCATTTCGAGACACACGTATTAGTAACAATACTAGAAATAGAAACTACATAGATTCATTAGGATCTCCAGTAACTGTATTTAGTAACTATCCACAACCTCATGAAGATTAGCTTTATACAGGCTACCTCATCTGGCTTCTAAAGGGGGACACCACAGTGAGCACTTGTAGTTGTTAAATAATTTTAAGTTCTCATCAAATGTTATATGTTATTATACTATACTGCAGTCTTTTAACCTCACAGCCCCCTGTATATCCTGAAGAATATATGTAAATTTTGATGAATAACAGATAATGCAATTCCTGGTATTTTGATGAAGTATCTGTAGAATAAGAGCACAGGGAAGGAATTGGAGGAAATCTTTCCATGGGAGGCATGCATGCTGAAATGGTGTATGATCTTCTGTTTTTCCACACAAGACTGGAAGCCTAGTCCTGTTCTCCTGAAGTCAAATGAGATTTGTCGTAAATTCCACCTGCAGATCTTGATTATTCCAGTGTTTGATTCCATTTAGTGTTTTACTAGAATAAAGCTCAACAGAAGCAAATCCTGTGACAGATATGTACCCTACTGCAAAGGCCTTACTTGACATTTTGTTGTACCCGATAACATTTGCCATGCATGTTTAAATGGTGCAAAGAACTTTGTGTGAGAGTTTGGTCAATGGGTATGACAACTTAAATGGTAAGACAGCATTTGACATCAGGATAGGAGGCTTTTCCCTGAAAAGGAAAGCTCCTGATAGTCACTTCAAAGAGAAAAGGAGAAACTACCGTAAACTACCATAAACCTATTCTATGACTATCATATTAGTAAGCCCAAATGAACTGCAGATAAGTTTGGGTTGGGGTCCAGCAAATGAACTTCACTCCAGAGGGTAAACTGCCAACAGAGTGGTAATGGAGGTATCAGGAGACAAGAGAGACTAGGAGAGAACTGGCCATCATGAGTGGAAGCTTTGGGCTAGGAGGGAGCTGGGGAACTGGAGGGTGTATGCTGTTGGTTTTGGATAAAGAGTATGGATGAATTTGGTGAATAACTCAGGCCTTTACAAAAAGGTACCAACACACCCACCTATGCTATGAAGTTATGGAAAGTAACACTGAAGCATTAGGAAAATGCCTGCTTAATACTGAACAAAGCCACAAAGTACCCTGGAAGCAGCTACTACTTATAACCCATTACGTGCTCTGGGCAGCAAACATTCAACCTTTCTATTCAGTGTTTTTTAAGATTTAATACATTTACCCTGAAGAAAATAAAAAGGTGGAACCTGGGAATGAAGTAGGGAACATAGCAAACTTGCAGTAAGTAGAGAAGCAGAATGTAGAGAAAGCCAATGGAGATTTGGTGCTTTCCAAGGTGTTCAGAGCCATGGTCTTTTTTCAGAATGTAGTTGTGTTTTTCACTGGGCATTACAGGATTCATGAAAAGATGTCTCAACATTTAGGAGCTTTTAAATTATGAATAAATATTATACATAAAATACAGTATTCTCTTTTATACATCTCTCTCACTCATCCCTCTGGCACCTTTTCCTCAGAGCTTCTCACTTCAGTGGTTCAGAGGTGTTTATTGCCAGGATCTTCTACCCTTATTTCTTCAGGCAAAAGGAAAATAGCCTGAATCTATTGCCCAGACAGAAGGAAAATCAGAGAAGTGAAGAAAAGTGTTTCCAAAGAGCTACAAAGCCTCACTCCTTAAAGCCTTGCAAACAGAAAAGACTTGCCTGGCAAAAAAGATCCAACAGAGTGCTGCAATGCTTAAACTCACTGGGTTAATGCCCATGTGTAAGTTATCCCTCTAGAGGCCAGCAGAGTATCAGAAAACAGTTACAGTGAATTGGACCATAAGGCCACTGTAGAACCAACTTTTACGCAAATTATTAACATTTGAAACTTCCTCCAGCTGCCAAGGGCTGCCTGCTGCATTCAAACTGAATTGTCCTGCAATTATAGTAGCAACATAAGAAACATGCCATAACATTACCTTTATCATGGATCTAAATTCTTTAAGTAAGTAGGGTCATAGATATTACAAGCAGAGAGCATTCACTGAAACAGACATATTGCCCTTATTCGTATAGGGAGGATCTGCTCATTTAAAAAGTACGTCTGAGATTAGTGTGTATTTAGGAGAGACAGTGTGACTTGTGGTTAGAGGGGGGCGTGGGGCTCTACCCTACTCTGGCATTGATTTGCTGTCTCTGAACTTCTGTGATTTGGTTTTACCATCTGTAAAGTAGATACTGTAATACTTGCGATGCACAGCTGACCCAGCAGAAACATCTCCTACCTCATAGACATGATGGGAAGATTAATTACTATGATTAATGTCATAAAAGAGCCTCAATAAAAAGTGCCATGGGAATGCAAAGTAATGAGAAATTTGGCAAAAAAAAAGCATGTATATGTGTAATTTATTTTCTGGGAAGTACATTTGTTTTCTAGATAGTGCACTGACCTAATGCTTTCATTTTGAGCAGGTCTTATTCTAAGGCTTGCTCCTGCAGTCCTCACACAGCCACATTCCCTCAGAAGTTTGCTTGAGGAAGACCTCAAGATTCAGCTTTGTATATTTTGTCTAGGTGCCAGGAAATATTATACTTTTAATTAGCAGGTCTATTTCTTTGATAAGTTTTTAAGTGGTTTTGTTGCAATTTCATCTCTTCAGTTGTAGTGCAGCACCTGGGAGGTAAGGGAAAACGGAGCAAGCACTGAGTTTTTCCATCATTTCTAAAGAGGGATATTTCTGAGATGCTGTACTTGTGTGGGTGGGCGGATGGATGGATGGATAGACAGACGGAAAAGGGAGTTTCCTTTATGGGATTCCAATAATTGGTATGTGGTTTACATTCCATTCATCTGAAAGACTCTGATTTTAATCAGAAACAGGCTTGGGCTACTAAACTACTTCTAGTGTTCAAAATATGCTCTGCTTTCAGCCAGTGACTTTTCTCACATGCATCTTTTCTTTGACACCCACAGGCCCCAAAGAGTAATGTGGTCATTTACCATTGAGAACTCAGTGTCAGGTCCTTAAAATAGGAGCTGCTTCAGAGCCCTCTTCCAGGCAGAGGGCCTTCTGATTGCTAGCTTCAGAAGTAGAAGCACTTTATAGTGTGGTATTTGAAACTGGCATTGATTTCATGAAAAGTTTTTTTTTCCTAGGCTTGTCCAACTGCGGGAGAGCCTTGTCTGGACAGTGTCATAGAGGTCTGGCAGCAGAGCTTGGCTCTTGGTAGCCAGACATTAATGCAGACAACCGCCAAGAAAAGTCCCACATTCAGCAGCTGGACTTGCTGTGCTTTCAGCGCAAATGAATGGGGGCTAACACCTTGTACAGAACTAGTCAGACTAAATAAACAACAACACAAGATAAGTTTCAGCTTCAAAGCTGGTGAAAACGTGAAGAACTTCACCATCAACTGCTGTGATCCAAGGGCAGGGTAGACAAACAAAGCACTGGTGTGCTGTTATTTAGAACTCTCTGTGGAACGTTTGTGATGGGCAGGTAGGAAAACCTTCGTCAAGTCCCACCTTCCCTCCTCAGCTAAGCTGCTTCTTCGTCCAGATTTGTTTAGGCTTAAGAATGCATTACACATGCCCCAACATATTTATCTTTTCTAGACCTCCACTGCCTAACCTGTCTAGATTGCAACTGCACACATTTTGTAGACTTCCTTACCATCTGCAACTGCACAAAACACTTAATTTCACAACCCCTCCAGTGCTTGCCATTTGAGCAGATTTGTCAATAAACCCAAGAGGATCTGCTGCAGGATGCCAGCAAACCTAAAGAAAGGAAGAATAGCCTTGCAGTTCAGGCCTGTAGCAACATTGGTTTACCACAGACTTTTTGCATGTGCTGTTTAAGTGTCTTGTGCCTCAGTTTCCCCCTGGGTAGAAGATAACTAGGGACAGATGCAGATCTGACATCAAAGGGAAGGCTGAGCCCACCCCTTCCTTCCCACATTGCAAGATGTGACAGGGGAGGTTTGCGGCACTGGGCTGTGGACACAGATAAGAATTGCACAGCGCTGCCAGTTCTTTCTGGCTCTCTACATCCTGTGAAGACAACATGCAACATTGCTTTGGCAAATCATCAGTTTTCAGCCTGCATAGGGCAAGTAGGAATTGCTAACGTAATAAAGGAAGTAAAAAACATCAAACACCTTTTGCCTTCTCCCTTGTGTTTCAACACTGTTGACAGCATTCATTTTTCCAGTGTTTACTCAGACTGTGAAATCTTTGGGACAGGCTTGTTCAACCAATAACGCACTGGGACTCCAATGTATGCTTCCAGCAACCACTTCAGCTCCCTTAGCAAAGAGTAACAGTAGCTCCTAAAAGGCAAAGATTTAGTCTCAGCACTGGCAGGCGAAAGGTATCTGAGGACGGCAGACCAAAATCCACCACTGGCAACGCAACTGTTTCCTCTCTTGTGCCACAGTGAAACGTTCACAGCACGAGGCACAACCTCCCTCCTTCGGTGAAAGCCTTCATCCCCGCACTCCACTAGCCCCCTGAGAAGCATGGGTCTGTCCCATGCTACCCAGTGCAAGATCATTGCTACCTACCCATCGGAGGATGCCTTGATCAAATGTACACTACTGTGCTTCTCCCTGCACAGCCTTTCACAGATTCTGACCTCGTGAGCTCTAAGATTGCTGTCCAACCTTCACCTTGAAAGAGGTTTTTCCAACTCAGTTTAGTTCAGAGGGATAACAAAGCTAATCCTGTAAACACATGGATCAGGCAGTTGTGTTATGGGCCACATTGTCAATTTAGAGTAAATCTATCAAGATCAGTGATACTCTACTGGATTGAAAACAGAATTTGGAGTATTCAACTCTGTTCTGGCCAAACCATTTCCAATTAGTTGAATACTAACGTTTTGTAAGGCTCCCTGGTGCTGTCCTGTCATTTGGGTTTCACCCACCCGCAGTTGCTGGTTTGGTTCATTAGCATCCTGCCTGCATTCTGGGTTTATTTGGTTTTTTTTGCTGCCATGAAATAAACTATAATTTATTTTGGGTGATGAGACTTAGCGCAGAGCTAGTATTAGCTACAACAGCTCTTTGCTGTTGGACACCCACGGTTTTTCAGGGTAGCACCATTTTCTTATGTCAAACATCAAAACAGCTCGATACAAGGAGTCCTTGGATTCATCTTTTTTGGGGAGACTATAATGAGGTTGTACCACATTTGATTAAAGGAAGGTGAAATCCTGAATAAACTACCACCAGCACACCACAAGGGACTCCTAGCAGTACAGTCAGGTCATTTAATCACTCCCCAGTGTTTTCCCAGGACTGATCAGACAGCACCGTCACACACCAAGAACTATAATCTGGCCTTTAATGTTAATTAAGGTGTGACTGCTTAAAGCTCATATTTTTTTTCCCTTCTCTTCCCTTGGCTGGCCACAACTGTTCAAGTGTTGCTGAAGGTTATTATGTTTAAGTATTAAAAAATGCTTAGCTAAATAAGTTAGCTTATTTGCTTTTGCTGATAGTAGCAGTCCACCCACAGAGCCCTTTCAAATCTCTTCAGTGTTTTGGAAAGTGGATAAGGGACTYATTCAGTGACGTGCAAGTTTTGCCTGAGCCAGGAATGAAGTGTGCATTTCATGAAATGAGAAATAACCTCAGACCACACACACAGGGTAATTTCTGAACTACAACTCACGCTCTCTTTCCCCCTCCCCCCCACCRCATATACACACTCCTGCTAAAAAACAAGATGATGACTGACATCCCTAAATCCTTTAAGCATTCTTCTACAACTAACAGCAGAGGGAGGTTTTCAGAGCTTAGGTGACTCATTGTTAGCAACAAGCTGATGAAAAAATGGATTACTACAGTATGTACCCACCATGCCGAAGAGAAATCACAAAAAGCCCATGCCATCTAAACACAGTTTTCAAGAGGAGAAACTGCTGATGCAAACATTAATAATTAAAGTTATTTTTGCTGCATTGGGAGATGAGGAGAAGCCATCCCCACAATTTTTTTTTAAAGAATAATGTTGGTTCTGTTGCCCCTTGTTTAGTTAAGCTAAAAATCAGTGAGTGTTTTAAATATTTCCCAGTGTAATTCAGTGAAGTAAAACAGACTGATAAGTTTATTGCATATATAAAACTCACATCCTTCCTCTCCCAAGCATAGGAACTATGCTATGGATGGTGAGAATATGCCACACACAGAATAGGCACAGGGCAGACTTTTCCACAGCTGTTACTCTATTGCTACAAAACCACCTCCAGAGCTGAATTCTTCAAAGTTTTGCAGCAAATTAGTCCCCTTAGCCACTGCTACGCTGGCCAACMCCCTGCTCAGCTCTCCTTAAATATTTCTTTTGTGCTAGTCTGAAAGAAGTAGCTTCATGGTGTTTGGCAGGTAAGGACTTCTCACACATCAGAACTGTAGCAAATCTGCTGAACTGCCACAGTAGAGCTTAAAATGAGCAAGCAATGGCACTTACAGACTGACTTCTGTGTCTCATTCATTGCTTTGTCACAGATCAGTAATAGCATGATCCAGCTCAACCACTGATATCTACTCATATGACATCAAATACCTGTTTACGCATAGAAGCATACATCTATACACGTATTATAAGCACTGCTGATACTTCCACCAATAGCTAGGCTTGCTTAACATTTTCCATTATAGGACCCTGCTTTCAGTTGTTTATAACTATGCCAAACTTCAAGTGGTCAAGCTGAAATTTTCCATGCTGGGTGTCTGCGTCAGGCTGAATTTTTCTGATAAGTTTTAAGTAAAATAGTACAGCTGTTCTGAATATGGGGTTAAAGGAAAGCAATCTTGTTTTTCTCATGTTTTTCTTACAGGCATTTCATTGAGCAGCTATTGCATCTACATGCTTGAGGAGAGATATTAAAGGTGGGAAAAGGGGTTACCCTGCTGTAACTGATCAGACTCTGTCAGGGCTATGCCTTGTACTAGCCTTCTGAAAACCTGCCATATTTTGGCCAAGTGATAAAGCTCTGAAAAATGTGTTTTGTCCATGCTCCCTAAGCTTCCTAGAGAGTAGCACGATTATTTTTTGAATATTCCACTTAAATGGAAGGAGACCTTGACCTCGCACAGCCCCTCCATGTTCAGATTGTGTGTGCAACCTTCCCCCAGACCAACTGAGCATCCTCCCCATTACAAAAGAATATTGGGCAGTCTGGGACTTTTCATGCAGTCTAGTCCTGGCCCCCCGGAGTTGCTGTGGCACCAGAACTGAGAGCAAAGAAATTCTGCTGTTGTACGAGCAATACCAGCAAATGGTACCAATGTAGTATACTCCAGAAAGCCACTTGGTTAGCTTGGAAACAAACTGATTAGTTTGGGGGGGGGGGGTAAAACAACAGAAATGGAAAAGCAGAGCAGACTCCAGGGGACAGATGCAATGGGTAGCTGGAACAGGCAGGGCAGAATGACCTATAGGTTTAAATGTGCAAACCTGCTCTCCAGACTGTACAATAGAAACAAGAATTCCCAATCCCAGCATTGCTTTGTTTTCAGCTAGCGTCCATGACATCCACTGGCTCTTTTCTCCCCCTAAGTTGCTGACCCATATAAGAGAGAGTGACTTAGTACTTACTGCTGTTAGCCACTCCATTCAGTCAAATAATAGAAAAGGTGATCCAAAATACTGATAACGATCCATGTGGGGATAACCCACTTCCTGGTAACAGAATTCCTTTTCTTTTTGTTTTTTATTTAAAGTCTTCAAAAATCACATAGTCAAAACTATGCCAGAAACATCCAACTTATAAAAACACTCTAAATCAGAAAATTTCCAGCATCAAAACTGTTAATACAAACTGGTGTATATACATTATGGTACAATCTTTAACTATATGCTCAGTGATACTAACTTCTTCCCCAGTACACCAGGCTTATTTTCTGACTTTTCTGGGAAGCACCCTTTTATTTCTTTCTGTTTCAGACATGCAGTTTTCTTCTGTAACTTCCATAACTGTCCCAGCACAAGGCCAAGAACAAAGAAGTTCCAGTTTGCACGTCCAGATCAGATGCAGCCTCAGTGTGGCCGAGAAGAGGCCACAGCTGCACAGTGGCTACCATCTCATCTCATGCAAACCAAGCTACTGGGTGACTAAAATCATTTTTAGCCCTCCCTCACTTAATTCCTGCTTCCCTACATGAAGAAAAACAAAAGGTAAAACCAAACACATAGCACAGGCTTCATGTCTGCTACCCTGTAATCCTGCAAAGCTAAAAATGGAAGTTCTCTACCACTGCAAAGAACAGATTCACTGCAACTTCCCACCATTTCTAAACACCCACTTCTCACCTCCAAAGGACTGAAACACCAAAAGAAAAACTGGTGACATACTTAAACTATAGTAAGTCAATTAAAGAGGGTTTTATGGCGCTCTCTGAGTTTAAACATTAAGTCTTCTATTAAGACAACACTTGGGACTTCCACAGTAAGGAAAATAAAAGTGTCTCATTCTATTTTTTTAAACTTCCTTAAACTTTCTAAAATGATTTTCTTACCATGATCTTCGTTTCAGACACATCATCATCAAATCTACAAGGAGACAGCTGTCTCTTTTCATGGCAGAGCCTCAGGCTTCATGTACAAGATGAAAAGCCGTAAGCGCACTGAACCTACTATCATGGTCTAAATACTTAACCATGCAGATACAACACTACAGCATTGCAAAAAGGTTTAGATCTTTATATTTCTAAGGGTAAGGGGGACAGAACAGCTTGAAATTCTGGACATAAGGGTCCCTAAGTGCTATAGGCTCCATGCTTTTAGGTTTTTATTCACTAATTAGGATGTTCCTCCTTTTAGTGGTATTCACAAATGTAATACTGTATGAGGAGTGTCTGAACCAAAGGGCAAAGGAAAAGAAAAAAGAAATTTTAAATACCTTTCCTTGTTATTACTGGAGACTGTAAAATTTCCATTACATGAGCAATGGCAAGTCCAACTTTTCAGATAAGTGTCTTCCTACTGCTTTTTCTCTTGAAATGAGCTGGAATTTACAAAGAGAATCCCTTCAAACACATCTAGAAATTCTCTAAGAGAAATACCACACACCAGGCGAAGTCCATTTTCCTATTTAATTTTTTCTTTCTTGTTCTTTTCTGCTTGTATGTAAGCAGCTTACAAAGAATCAGAGAGATGAGTGCCACTCAATTCAGGCATTTACTATGGATGCAAGTTATGATTTTTCATTGGTTTCCTGAGTAGCTTAGGGTTTTCTGAGTTTGAGACAAAGTGCCACCTGACAGAGAAACAATTACAAGAATTTGATGCAACTATGGCCTTAATTCTAAACCACAAAATTATTCTATCTTCCTATATTTTATATATTTATAATTTCTCTCCATGTATATGCATATTGTATATTATCTATATATTTTTTATCTCTGATAATTAGGGTATGTAATACTACAGACCAGTTATTAAACAAAAGGTAACTTAGATTTTGATTTTGTCAAATACCACATTTATAAAGGTAACAGGTCAGAAATAGAAGAAAACCTTAACAACTGATTAAACAGCAGATATGCTTCAGAAGTGTAAGACTTCAATCAGAAGTTGTGTATGGTAATACAGCAATATATAATTGCAACTACAAAACAATGCGGAGCAGATAGAGCGGCAAGAGGGGCCTGAACTGTTTTAGCTATGCTAGTATAATCTCTGCATGTAAAAGCACCAAGCCAAGCTTACATCTCAATCTGCTCCGGAAGTGATGAGACCACAGCACAAAAGAGAACTTGTGAGAAAAAAGCTTTCTCATGGGTACATAAATTATATTCCCAATTAGACCACAGCATGAATTTGTTTTCTTTGCCATTGAATTATAAACCAGAACAACTGGAAACTCTGAGCTGGAACTTCCACCACAGCCCTAATCACCAGAAGGCCAGTACTGCCATTTACACAGTTGTGAGCATTTACCTCAAACAATATAAATATACATCTGGTATTTGTTTTTAAAGTAATTGGCATAGAATGATTTTCAGAGTGATACAGAAGATTATGTTTACATGAGTGTCCACTTGATGGAAACAACTTAATATCAAACTATAGGGGAGGAAAATCCCCTTAGTATAAACAGTTCTGTTGAAGTAAAACACAGATTCATTTTGAATTGAGCTGGTATTCATTTAGCATCTGAACTATCCCCACTGCTTTGCCACTGTCTTTAATGGGAGTAGCATTAGGAATCACAAATGTTAATATCAAACAAACTACCAACATTCAAGCATGGGACCATGTTACATTAGAATTTGCAACAGTCCAGTGTAATTAAGCTGCTTATGCGCAATTCCAGAAAACAATGCTTTAGTGCAGCAGGCCTGCTCATGCTCCAACCTGTGTGAGTTACTACATGTGCAATCTTCAGTCATCCTGTGCGCAGACACATAACAACGCAAGGTCGGATTCTGACCACGTGATTCCATCCTCTCAACTTAAGCAAAATACATTTCAAACAATTGAGATCACCTATTCTTCAGTATCATGCTATTGCATATACCTAAATACATACCTAAAAATCAATTATTTCTTTCATTTTGGAGTTCATTAGGCCTTTGAACAGAGTCTCCTGAATGTGGTCAGAAGTACCTTAGCCTGAGGATGCTGCCAAGGATAAGGAGGGCCTAGAATCCAGGTCTGCTTCCTGTACAAGTGCCAGAAGCAACCGGTTGCTGTGCAAAGGGGGCATCTCCTCTCCTTTCGTGAAGGCAATACAGCTTTTTGGATGCCACCTAAACAAAGGTTAGGATGCCAAGTAAAACACAACCGAGGCCCTCCGACCAGCTTGCTTAGACCAGCTTCCTCTCATTTTGGAGTTTGCTGCTTCTTATGCAGAATCACATACAACATACAGATGCATTTATCATCACAGAGACGCACTTGTGGTCCTCATGTGATTGATAGAAAAAGGGGCATGCCTCTTAAGTGCTCTGAATCACTTTTCAGTGGTGCCTACCTTTTTCATCTGCATAATCTAAATGACCAATTTAGACTTCAGAAACTGAACTGCCTGAATGATTTTAAACCTACTTTTTAGGTACTTACATCAGGAAGGAAGAATCTGGCCCAAAGTCTTCAATTAAAAGATAATTACTCTTTTTCCATAGGATGCACTACGCATTGAATCACAATGTACTGAATCATGGAATGTGCAAATGCAAGGAGAGCGTTTTCATAAGAATATTACCTCATTTGTTGCATAAGCTGGAAGGTATGCAGTGAATAAAGTATGTGGAGTGCTACAGAAACAGAAAAATACCTAAGAGCAAAGGTGGAGGAGCTAAATGCCTCCTTGAAAGAACAAAATACTTTCTTCCTTCTGCTGTAAAGTTCTCAATCAAGTTACTTAAATTATCTGTTTCCTAGATGATTCCCATCTTTTAAGTAGATACTTCTAAAGTTATGATTATGCTGTTACCAGTTTCCCTCTCCTCTTACTAGTACTCCTTTGGCTGACTCTGCTGAAACCATAGTACTGGCGTCAGTCTGCCTGTCAATGCTTAAAGTCATGACCTGCTAAAGCTGAGCAAATACATCCTTTCAAACTGTCGTACTGTGTTCATGAAATGTTTGTATGCACACCCTGAAATTCTGAAACATATTCATATCTGAAATCATTCATTCTCCCTCCCCTAGACCAAATATGACATCTGTGTATCACATGGCTACTCCCAAATCTAGTTACAAGCATGGCTTTAGTTTGCAAAACACACTTAATATCCAAACTGCACTACAAATCAGGTCCAGGACACACAATGTGTTTTTAACTCTGTTTGGTGACAGATTTTTAAACAGGTTCCTGGCAGAGCTGCATTTGTTAGCACAGGCAGGGTCAGATTTCTTACTATTTCACTGGCATCCAATTTTTTTTTCCCAGCCAAAGAATTTCCATTGAAGCCAATGGGAATTATTGGTACCTTCTGTCAGGTCATGGACCCAGTGTCAGGACTAGAGGAACCCCATTGACTCAAAGAACAAGGAAACTAGAATAAGCAAGTAAAAATCTAGAGAACAATTTCCAGCTGAAAGCAATGACAAAAAAGACATCCTTCACCTCATGGCTGATTTATATTGAGATCAGATGATAACCACCATGAAGCCATTTCTCATGCCAGGAGGCTGTTACAATTTCCATGCAACTTGCACCTCACAGCAACTACACTAGAATCTGTGAATGGAAGCTGCATGCATTTCATTTCACCATAATCTTGAACGCACAAATCCCCCAAAGTCTCCTTTATTTTCAAGTCTAAACAAAATAGTAATCATAGATTTCCAAGAAGGCAAGTTATCTGTTTATTTTTAACATTTGAAGGATATTCCTTCAAATGTAGGTCAAATTCTTCCTTTTTGAATCTGTTCTGATTCTTTTTTTTTTTTTAATCATATATACTTCTTATTCATGACAAAAATGTTTTATACACAGATCCCTAGGGCACTAGATCTCAGTATTTATAGCTTAGATGATACTCCCTAGTAAAATATGTTAAATTTATACAGGAAGCTAGAGTAGCATAAATCTTACTTCAAGACATTTTCCTGTGGCTCAGGTTAATTGCAGATAACAAATGCATTTCCACAAATAAATTAGCAGTACTTGGCATATACATGGATAGAACATGCACTTCTATGGAAATTTTGATTTATGCATGTCATCACCTTATAGATGAGAAACATCATTTCCTGGTTACTTCACAAAAACAATGATGTTTTCTTACTTGGGAATCATTCCTGCCATTCAGCCTTGTACAGCTCCACTGCACTAAAGGTTCTTCTAAAAGTCAGATGTGCCATTTTGACCTAACTCAATCCTGATCTTGTCCTCCCCAATTGCCCTCCCAATATCTCCTGATATAGACCATGACTGACAATCTAATGGAGCTCAGGTGGGGCCTCTCTAGTGTCCTGATACAGCCAGAAACCAATGAGATTATTTTAGCCCCTTCTAGTCCTCAGATATTTTGAGAAGCCACCAGTCCCTCCTGGCCTAAAACTAGATCAATTATACCTATGCAATTTTTAACAGATGCTTGTCTGTCCTGTTCTTAATGACCTCCAGTCTCAGCACTCCACCCCAGGCAGCCTATTACACCATACTCACCCTTAGAAATTTTCTCTAATATCTAACTTAATGTTTGCTGCAGTTTAAGCCACTTACCTCTTGTCTGTTTGCTGTGGACACGAAGGGACTATTCCCCTTCTCTTTGCAGCAAGAGCCTTTTACGTATTTGAAGGACATATTCTTTCTTCCACCAAATCTTCTCCTCTTTAGGCTAAGCAGCACCAGTTCACCTCTCTAAGCAGAAGGTTTATCTGTAAACAAAATCAGTATTGATGCCATTAATAAAACACCTTACTTTATTCTGTATTTATTAATGTCAGCAAGAACAGGCTAGTCTTAAGCTGACTTCCTTAAACTGTGCGCAATTCAAAGGCACTAATGGCTAACTAATTTATGGCTTCTTCTTTATTTTCTTAGTTGAGACTTTTATTTTAAGCTGCTCCAATTGACTATCCTGAATTTCAATTTGTATCTTAAACATCATGGGGTATGATAAAATGATAACAGCATGTAGACTAAGGGTGAGAGAAACAATTAGGAAATACAATGATCTTACTTATATTAGTTGCCTGTAAAGACCAAGCATCTTACTACTTTATCATATATGATAAATACCAAGTTTCTTGCTCCAGCTAGTTAAATCAGATTTCCCAATTAAGTTTTTAGAAAGTTTCCAGTTACAGTAAGTGCATAATGGCTAACACAGCGACAGAGCAAAGCCTGTAACAGCTTCCCATGACCTAAAATAGAAACTGCTCCAGATCAAATTTAAGCTTATTTTCCAATGGGCAGTCATCCAGACCACAAAAACCACCACAGTTCAGACTGCTGCTGTGCAACTTCAGTGTCCAGGGTTTTAAAATTTCATAACATTTACCCTTCACATAAAACAATTTATATAGTATATTCAGTGTAAAATCCTATATTAATACAGCATTACATTTGAGATTTCAAATCTACAGAAATCAAAGATTAGGGTTAAAGTTCCCAGAGCAATATGAAGCTCTGGCCTCTTTTGGTTATGTGTTATGATAAGGTACTCCTTCACATGATCCTGTAACACTGGGAAGTGTGACAGACTATTCAGCAAATGAGACATGACTTTGCTTATCTTATAACCATTTCTTCAATCCGTGAAGGAACAGTTTTCATTTGGAGAGTTTATATCAACCAGTATTTCAGGAGTAAAATGATAATTTGTGGGTATGTAAAAAATTCCTAACTCCATATATACTGTACTATATATTCTCAAAAACTGACAAAGTAAACCCCTACTTTCTGAAATACTGGTAGAATACTAAGTATTGGAACAAAAATAAGATCCAACAGCTTTTTTTTTTTGTCCTAAATACCCTAAAAAGCATTTCTTACATACCCAGAAATACATAGATGTATCTATGTTTGCATCCAAAATGCTAAATAGAACCCTTAGGCCATGTTCCCAACCATCTTAGTACAAAAAATGAACGGGTTCTATTTTAGAAGTAGTTGAACCCGGCTGCAAGCCTCTTCTTCAATGGCCCTCGCAGTAGAGCCAAGGTACAGACATGCAGGAGTCCACACTTCCCATAAGGCCCATTGCACGCCAGAAGACACTGCTTGCTCACGAGGTCAGAATGCCAACCAGACTATTTCCACAACTGGCCCCATTCTACCTACTTGAAAATAGGCTCAAAGGGTAAGCTGAATAGTGGCATCTAGTCAGGAACACAGATTCTGTACGTATTCAGTGGTGAAGGGAGACATGGTGATTCAGAGCATCTGATTTACGAGTGTAACCTTCTCCACTAAGTATGCAGAATGAGAGTGGCCCCCCTGCCTTCTATTTTATCTGGAATTGAGTAAGGATGGAAAGACATTTTAGCCACTTGTGCCATTTATGCAAAGATTCATAACCTTTCTCAAATGCTGCACTAGAAACCATTAGCTTTCTAAAGACCAGGACAGTGGAGAAACAAAGTGAAGAGCACAGCACTGCACCATTCAGAGTCAAGGCACTCCAGGGCTTTGAGTGCCCAGGCAATGTCGAAGAGGCAAGCATGGTGCTTAATTCATTTAGGGGTCTGCAAGGTAGCAACTCGGTACTGTGGGCTTGGGGAGAAGGAAAGAAGGGAAAGTTTTATATTTAAGCACTTATTTCACAGAGGCAAAGTGGTGTGGTAATCAAGGTACCTGCTTGCATCTTTTCCGCCATGTAGACTCTGCAGACTACAACAATTCCGAACACAGCTTAGTATTTGCAGAGTATACTAAGGGACTGCTACCTTGCAAGAATATGGTGAAATGCATATGGAAGTCAGACATGCTTAACTTTAGATTGCAAAATGTCACCTTCTCACAGCTAATGATAAACCATAGCAATCAACTGCCCTGACTCATCTGAGCTGAAATAATCAGGAAGTAGCATGCAGAGTTGAAGCTCTTTCACAGACAAAGGTAGGGTAGCAACGTCAAGAATGTGGATGTTCATCTTCTATAAGTAGTAGTCATAATAAAATCATATCTATAATTTCCTAACAATCTCTGAAATTAACTCAGCATAAGAACAGTCATTCTGGAACAGTCCAAGTATCCATCTAATCTTGAGTCCTGTCTGTCCTGGTGGTTGGGCAGCAGTAGTGAAACAGTGCAAGCAAGAAACAGGGCAAGAGAATCTCTTAAAGAAGTAGGGATCTCTCTCCAGTGATCTTGAAACAAGTAATTTTTGAGAAGGTATGCCTCCTCCAGAATTTCCTCTGGACCATTGTGCTGAATAGTCCATGTGGGACCAATCCTTCATAAGTTTTGTCTAATTCCTCTTAAAACCACAAGTTTCAGTTTAAGCAAGCATTGCATAAAAATACTTCCTATGTTTTGAACAAGTTTTCTCAGATGGAACAACACACAATAGACAAAACTAAGTGAAAGATGACTCTGCCAACTACAATGTACTGCATACTCAGAACAGACTTTTTGTTAAAAACTAGTTTGAATCTTGGCAAAGGTAATGCTGCATGGGGGATCAAATCTCCCAAACAGGATGGTTTGGGACAGTGACAGGATGGTCACTGTCTGCTGGCAACAGGAGTCTTGTTGCAAGGGTCCTTGCTATGGCATCTCCAGATGGATTGGTGGGACCACCCTCTAAAACACTACTCTGCTCTAATTTTATAAATCATGGGGCCTATGGTCCTACATGACCACTGCAACATGTGCATAATTCATTTTTATTGATTATCTTAACTACATACAAAACATCACATATATATATTAATTACACACAAGAGACCGTCCTACATGACCACTTCTTTAGGAACTTTTTCTATTGACTATTTACAAATGTTTTATCTATTTACAGTTTAATCACTTCTGCAGCAGGAACCACCTAGGGGAGTCTTTGGGACACTCCACCAAGGATGTTAATCAACACATACAAGTATACAAATTAGGCTAGACACAGCAGGAGCTGCCTGAAGGAATTTCAAGAACTATCAAAATTCCCACCCAGAAGGCTCCTGTAGCAATCGAACACTTAATTGTGAAGGTTCAGTCCATCACCTAGTTTTAAGTCTGTCCATTGTCTCAAGCCAGTCCATTCTCTTTGCTGTGCAGATGCCCGGCCACCCAAGGAATTAATGACCTAAGTACACTAAATCTGTCTTTAGCCCCAGTACAGTTACACCACCACAAAAACTGAAGAGTAAATTTAATTTCATATTTGGAACTCACAACTTAAGTGCCATAGCTTTTGACACAGAGAGTAAAGGTTACAAAAGCTAACCACTTCCATCAGATGGAAGAATATCTCTTTTACACATGCAATGAACGTGACCAAAGTATTTGCACGTTAGAAAAAAGGACAGCCGAGTTAAAATTCTATGTACTAGACACAAGACCGTTCTTCTTCTAACGCACCTTCAAGATAAAAGCTGTATATTTCTCAATTCATTGAGTTAGTTTTGAGTACAAGGAAAGTAACATACATTTTGGAGCAAATTGATGTAGCACAAGAATTACAATTACCTAAGTATAAAGTGACTGACAAACCTTCTGGCTATTAGCACAAGCTGAATTCAAGCAGCAACATACTTAACAGTAATACTTAGTGTCAACAGCAGAACTGCTTCAATATCCAGATTACTGTTAACTTTCTCAGCAAAAGTTACCTGTGTTTTTAAAAGTGACTTTTCAAGCCTGGGTTTAGGAATGCAGCCATACAGATGTCCACAAAACTGCTCATACTAAAATACTAATGTGTAAATAACAAAGCCAAAGGAAAAAAAAAAAAATCAGCAATCTGTGTGTCCAATGTGGAAATAAGAGACAACAGCATGCCTCAAATACTGAAGGGCACCAGATTCTTATTGAAATTCACTAGGAAACAGTGTATTTTCTTCCTTTTAAGAGAGTACTCCTCCCCTTCTTTCCTTGCACAGAAGAATGAATAGCACCCAAGTACTGTCCAGGCCCCACCATCTGACAAAGACATGATGGTAGTCTATAAATCAAGTGCCACAGAGAGATGAAAGTGGCCTGGAGAGATGAAACGTGAAATCTGGTGTCATTTAATGCACTGTAGATCTTGCATTATAAAAAGACAATGAACAAACATAAGATGGTGGTTCTTCACACTAGGCAAGCTGAAGAACTCACCATAGGATATCGAAGATAATTAGAGGCTCCACAGGGAAAAGACACTGAGTAAATTCACAGAAAAAAAATCCACCATGGGCTATTAGACTCAAAGACATCACCCTGTCTCAGGAAGTCCCTGAACCCCACATGTCTAGCAGCTCAGAGATTATGAGGAGTATCACTGTCAAGTCTTGTTTCTATCATTAAATTCTGCCAGGATGACTGAGGGTGGCCAGATAAAAGCAAGGGGGAAAAATTTGCTTAGGTTTGCTACTAACTATAGGAATAAGATCAGTATTTAAAAAAAAGCAGATGGCATTCAGAAGATTTAAAAAGTGTTTAATTTAAAATTAGCATGTCATAGCTTACAATACTACACAGTACAGCCGATGTAAAATGTAAATCAGTGGCATCATAAATACAAATTCATCACTTTGCCTTTAATTTCATGGAGGTATTGTGCTTTGCTGCATACTGTTTAAGTTGTGGTTGTTTAATGTTTGTCTACCTAAAACAATCATAGTGCAATTCATGTAGAAAGCTTTCATTTTATTACATTGCAAGATGTAGCAGTGGATGACTCAATCATCTGGACTGTATTTTTTCCATAGAAAGTTTTCATTTTTTTTCCAAAGAGAACTTTCACACACTTTTCTCTTTTCTGTCATTGAGGAAAGAGGTGCTCTTTCACATAGCTTCTCTATGACTGTTATGTCTCTGAGCTTTCTGAGGCTGTCCTCATTCTGCTCATTCAGCATGTCCCAGAAGTCTTTTGGTCTCTCTTTTGATTTTTCTGCTTGCCCTGAAGGAAGTCTCCTTGGTAATTCTGTAGGCCCATTTCCATCATTTCTGAAGAAGTCATTGAGAATAGAGGTATCTCCAAGTAAGTCCATAAAAGAGTTTTTCTTACAAGTCTGAGCTTTTCTCTCCCCGTTTTCTGACTGAGACAGGGATCTTTTTCTTGGCGACTGTGTTCCTTCTGAGTCCTGCTGTCCTGTACAGCTATTTACAGACAGCACCTCAATTATTTCTGATTTACTGCTTAATGAGCCAGATGCCATAAAATCCTTGAATGCCTGACTGTTTCCCCTTCTGATATGTTGAACAGCAACAGTGGGCGATTGTTTACATTTTGCATTAACACACATATTATCTTGTACACAGGAGTCATTGTGATGTTGCTCTGCTTCTCCTTTATGTCTTTGCTGGCTGCATATTTCTGTAGTTCTACTCAGAGGATAACCTCTGGCTGATGAAGGTCTAGACTTGGATCTTCCAAAATTAACAGTAGATTTTCTTTTTCTGGAATGTCTTGTACACACTTCTGCTTCCTCATAGTCATGTGAAACATGTGCTGGTATTTCAACTGCAAAGAAAGCCTCTGCCTCTGGATACTTGGAAGCATAAAATTCCTTCAACATTTTCTGCCGTGTTTCTGATGTAGCTTCTGCAATATGTTCTGCAAGTTCTTCTACTGATCCCATGTTAAAGTGGGATACCATTTCCTCAAACTGTCTCCTGTGTCATCAGGAAGGAAAAATAGTTATTCTGACACCTTTAATTAGGAACAAAAAAAGCTTGCAAGTAACTCAGTTCATTTACCTCATATATCCCCCAAAGTAATCACTAATTTCCTTTAGAAGCAGTATTTGTTTTATTAGCAAAAAGAAGAAAGAGTAACGGTCTTAAAAGAACTGAAGTGACTTATAAGCCCCAAACTCCAGTATGATTTCCTCAGTTTAAGAGCTGAAGATTCACTGACATTCAGTGTAGGTAAGGTTATGCGCCAAAGGTCCAGATTTCAGAAGGTATTTAGCTACGAAAAGAGGCAGACAGATAGATGACAATGTTTTTTGGGGAAAAAAAAAGTAGTTGCTTAAACTTCTTTTAAGAACTTGTTAAACTAGAGCTGGATTAACACAATCACAGCAAGCAGGGACCGTCCCCTCTGCCTATCCAGTTATCGGTGGAATGTTTGTTTGTTTTCTGCTAAAAGGTCAAGCTCTAACTAAAGGAGGAGACAACCCTGAGGACAGCCCATAGTCTGGGATCAGGTTTGGGGCAGGGGTAAGTGGAAAGAGGGAGAGGTCAGCTTATGTTCCCTTCTCAGAGATGGGACATGAAACTCCAAGTATCCTCACTGTGTGGTAACTGCAGGCAGCGTCCCATTCAGCTTTCTAACTACAACAGACCAGCCTGAGGCACCGAATGACCCTCATTCACTGTATAGGGGATCTAGATGCATTACAGAGTCTGAGTTCTACCCGCAAGCAAATTGATTTGCTTAACACTTAAGAGCACTTAATTTGAAGGTGCTTAAGCCTTTTGTCAGACATGGCTTTAAATTCCTGTGATAACATTTTCTGTTACTTTATTGCCTTTGAAAATTTTACCTCAATAAATTATTGATAGCTATGGTTACATTTTTGAAAATCTTAGCATGAAGGGTTCCCCTCTACCTCCCCCTTAAGTGTCCAGAATTTACCATATCTATAAGAGTAAGCAACTCTAGCACTTCAGTAATAGTCTGGGTAGTTAAAGTCAGCTGGCTAACATGACAGATTCTGAACACTTACAGATATTACTTAGCCATCAGCTCTCATATCTAGTAATTACGTTGTCTCAAGGCCAAATTAAAAATATATACCAAATCCCACTTCTGTAGGTTTGCCCAGTCAGCGGCAGCTTTCTCCTTTCTGTTTCCACATATCATCCTGCTATTGTTACTGCATTCCTATCTATATACCATTGGAATTTAGGTGGTACTAATAGTCATAGCTCGGGAAAAAGAGAAAATATGAGAAGATGGAAAGATTATCATCCTTCCAAAGACGGGGGTAGGAAAACAACATATTAAAAAAATTGTTAAAAAAATATTGAGCCCCTTGCTAAAAAAATAAATACAATATCCAATTTTTTTTACAGTCTTTCAATGACAGTGATGAAATCTGGGCAAAACCAGCAGCCAGTCAAAAGTTCACACTATAAAATTTCTTGTTTCTATACAGTTTAAACATTAGTTTGTAGTACTGCATGGTGCACATACCATGAACCCTGTGGTGATGGCATCTGCATAACTATGTAATGCATGACATATTGAATCAACATGTTAGTGATTTGTGGGTTCAATTCATTTTATTAATCAATTATAATACTCTTTGTATAGTGTGAGCTGAAGCTTCCCATTAGTTCTGCTCTTCTGCTCTTGCCACAGAAAATCATCAGTATTCCTAGAGTATGGTTAAAGCATAAAGATTAAAAAAAAAAAAAAAAGCAAGTAACTGCTCAGAGGAAAGTTCTTTTTAAGCTTAAAATTTTACTTCTGTCTCACCAAGACAGTCTCACCTGCGGACTTCTTTGGGTGTCCTTCCAAACAAGAAGGTGGTCGAACCTATTTTGTGTACTTTTTTGTTTTTCTGGGTTACAGGATGCATAACAAACAGGTGATGTTGTTTATTGTTCACCAACATTTCTTCTCTCATATTACTGTTCTTTCCTGCTATGTCACCTTCTGGGTTTTCTTCATTTTTCTGGTAAAAAGAGATACAGAAATCATCAAAACTGTGTTTTTTGACGTAATGATGAGTTCTATTATGATCACTTCTGCCACCCTCAGCTAGGGCTCAGTGGTTTGGGTGCTAAGAGTCAGATTCAGAGCTCCAGCATAAATTCCCTTTTTGGTCACAAACTTTCTGGAACACTGAAGGCAAGTGTTAGCACCTCATGTGTAACATCGGATATTTTTATTTCCAAAATACAGTTTAGTTGTGAGGATAAATGAAAGATCATGAAGTTCTCTAATACATTAACAGGGGAATATACAAATACTTAATGTTGTGCAACAGGACTTAAATCTCAGTTAAACCCTCCAAGTATTACCGTAATATAGAAAAATGTCTGTGTCAACAGGTTACAGTCTTAATAAATACATAATATCTTCCTGGATTCATTTAGCAAGCTTAATGGACCATCTAGATTCACTAGTTTCTGCTTACTGAAGTATGTTCCACGGTTTATGTACAGTATATTCAGAACTCTTAGTTACTTTACACTCAAGGAAACATTTTTAAAACAGCAACTGATGAAGCACATGCTCTAGGTAAATGTCTTAAAGTATTCTGAAAGTTTCTGCAACCCCACTGAAAGCTAAGACCATTTGCTTTCAAAATTTGACAAAATACTTTGAAATTAACAACTATAAATAATCATAATATTATTCAAAGATAATGAAGTTAGGGTAGAGCATTTTTTTGCTAATATCACGATCTCTAATACCACAGTCACAAACATGCATATTTAATCAGGGTTGTAAAGATGCTTTTGAAAGAAATATTACAATAGTTACCTGTAAAGGAACAAAAAATTACATGTTCAATTCATTACAATATTGATATCATTAAAACACTCTGGAATTTAAACGTGATGATTCTTAAATAGGAAATACCAATATAATTGTAATGGCCATAAGAAACTGATATTTTAATCAAATGAAAATGATTTTATTACCAGTCTAACTCCTCATGTATCAATAGTCAGCTTCTTGGACAAAAATATGATCCTATTTACATTTTAAAGTTATTTCTTCAGAAATTCTCTTAATTTCTCGTAGACTACTTCCTGTCTCCCAAAAGGCAAGCCAAGGGGAATATAAAGATTAAAGAATGTGCATGAGAAAGAGAGAAATAGAAAAGCAACATTACAGTTTGTTTTTTGTTTTTCTAAATGAGATGAATGGAAAGAATAACTACTTAATAATGTTCTCAGTCCTTCACTAACAGTATTCGAGAGCTGAAAACACAAAATGTGTTCACACCTTGTCATCTGCAGTTCAAACTTTGGTACTGGATCTACAGCATTTCTCCCAATGTGTTTCTATTTGATCCATGTCCACTTCCTAATTTCCATGGGCTGTTCACAATGTTCTTGAGCTTTAGGATCTCGCATCTGTTCTCAATCCATTACTTTGGCAAATAACCTCAAACCAGCATACAGACAGAGATGTTAATACTAAGGGACCTACAGACATACATTTTCACTTCTGTAAGATAAATGCCCAACTCTAAACATTAAAATTTCACTGCAGCTATTAAAAAATAGACTATACAAATCTGAAAGCAAGGCCTCAATTAAGATGAAAAAGCTCTCTATCTCCCAATAGGAATGTTACGATGATAGTAACAAACTTAAGACTGAATTAGCAGATCTTATCTATAGCATATATAAATATTCTACAGTTATCTTGCTCATTCTGTATACATTTAAAAATATTTACAAGTATTCTTTTTTGGATATGCATAGATAATACAGAACTTTACTTGGAAAATTTATTTTAAAAGAAAAAAATTTTGGTTTTAAAATACATTATTTTTGATTAAAGTTTTTGAATGAAAAAGATTTACAGCTTTCAGACCTCAGTGTGATAAGACTTAGCATCTCTCAGGAATAAGGAGTAATGTGAATGCTGTATAATTTAATTCATGCAAACATAACTTGTGTAAATACAAGCCTAACCATGTCAATGTCTGTCTTAGAAGTATTTAAAACTCCCATACATGTGCATCCATCTACCTCTTAATAAACAAAACCAAAGTATATAAGGCAGCAATACTTTGGTTTATACATCTGTTCAAACACAGAAGATTAAAAATCTCTCTTTGGAAAAAAAGCCAAATCTTGTAAACACACTGAAAGTCATAAAATTGCTCATCTTTGCAGAGAATCAGGATTACCGTAAAAAATACTGCTAATTGCAAATAAACCCCCAAATGGTATATTTAGTTCTACTAGTACGAAACTTCAAAGTACATTGACCAACACTGGCAAGCCCAAAACAACAACAGCAAAATACCACCATATACAGACATGGAGCTCCTCCTCTTCTGCCCAAATAAACTGCTGAGAGCTTATTCCAGAAGGTAGAAAAAGTTACTATAAACAGTTACCCCAAGAGCTATAAGAGCAAATACTAGCAAAAGCCCAAGGTCACTGTGAATTACTCTTAAACATCTTGACTCAGTTGTCTGGACTAAAGCCAATTGGTTAAATGGCACCCAGTTAGGCTGAAGCACAACTGGCTCAGCTGAATTTGTGAGTATTTCTGAAAGTCTGCCAACTTAAATCCAACCCAACCCCCCAAATCCAATATATATTTTTTAAATGATAAACTTTTGTCAGCCAAATGAAAACACTTATTTCAGTTTTTCTTAAGATGTCTCTATGTTCTTTAAAGGTCCAATCTGAAATCCGTTACTCTGAGTGACATCTGGATGAGGCCCTAGGTAGAATAAGCTGTATCTTTCTACCAGGGTTACTGTTAAAAAAAAAAAAGTGAAAAGCTCTGTCTACATTCCAGCATTGTATTACTCTGCCTTCTTTTGAATTCAACTTGTATTACTAAGTCTACTCTAATATCTTTCCTCTCATGCATGATTTCTTTCTGAATCCCCCTTTCAGTGGTTGCCTTCTAACTCACTGATTCAAGTCTATTCCATGTTAGCAACTTCCTTCCAACAGCTTTCTATTTTCTGTTCCTCAGGAGCTTTCTCTGCCATCAACCCTCCCCCCATCATTTGCTAACTCCTCCTACATGAAATCCCTTGTTGACATTACAGCACTGGTCTTGTTCATCCGAATTATCCTGTATATCATATGCATGAGGCATTCTTGCAAAATAAGAATGAAATTAACAGAATTCAAATGATCTTAGAACCTCTGTATGGCTCAGTCCATGCACTTCTCACTCCTTGATTAAGAGACTACGTGATGTGTCTCTGCAGTGCCATGAACGTTTATAGGAGGAATGAAACAAGGTCTAGGAGATAAAAAAAAAAAAAAAAAAAAGTGTTCAAAATAACCTGACTCTTGTTCTTACATTACTGATACTAGCCTGTTTAACAATCTATTTATATAATTGAATGGAAGACCCTTTATGAATCACTAAATTTTATGACCAAAAATAAATCACAAGTAGTATACTGTGCATTTGGCAGTGCACTTTACTTAACTTATGCTCCTGTATATTAATATACTGAGGTTAGTAACTGTGTTGCTGAACTCTTTGAAAGAACAACATTTTAATGATAAAAGATATTACTATACTGTTTTTCAAATCATTATTGCAACACTGGAAAGAAACTGGTGATTGGTCCATAAGCATATCTCAGGACTGGCAAGAAACAGTGGTTTAATTAAAAAAAAGAAAAAAGTGGAGAATCAGAAGAAAGAGTCAATATTTTTGTCAAAAAAATTCTAAATCTTTTCCCAAATAGCAAGTCTGGCTTTGCTTTATGGCTCAGCCACATAGCTACTGAAAAATGTTAACCAATTTAACACAGAAAGGGGAAAAATAATACAAAAATTAAAATCATGAATAGCAACAGGAATTCTTTCCCCCGGAATTAAGATTCCACTCAATACTATATAAGCAACAGCACAATTTTCTGTTACTTTCAAATGTAAATATGCTTAAAATTTACAAATACATGACTGTGGGCAAGTCATTCTGAATAATAACTAAAATCACAGTATAGAAACCCAAAAGGATTCCTGCCAAACATTATACCATAACAGATATACAGGATATCCCGTGTTAAAGTATCTTTCATGTATTACATAGCACATCTTCTAATTAGCCTTCTGAAATTTTTATGATGCAGACCTAAAGGCATAATTAATGTATCACACATTATATACACTACATATGTTGTAAAAGAAAATTTATAAGATTGACAGCAAATATGAAATATGTTTGTCTTCATCAAATATTTAATTAACTATACTGAATACAGTATATATTTGCAGTAGACATTATGAAATTTCCACTCTTCAAATGCTCAAATTTTCCCTTTAAAACCTGACCATGTATTTTTGGTCATCTGATAAATTAACTGCACTAATACTAATTACTTGAATGTAACATTTTTACTAATTTACTCAACACTGAACATATGATGGCTTTCCACTTTGTCAAGAAAACCTTCATACAAAGTTAAACAGGGATGAACAATTTATTTTCAAACAAAAGCATGCATCTAAGACACACAGTGCCACAAATGAAAGCTTTTTAGTAAAGGGCAACATTTTTTTGGATTAAGTATTTTAGAAAAGATTATACTGCAGAATATATCACAGTAAATGGAAAAGCATATTTAAGAGCTGCTGAAAGTACAGTAAAATGAAATTGTGAATTTCTGATGCAAAATAGGGAAAATAACATGTAAAAACACAGCCATTTCTTTCTGTCTTACATTTGTTTTCTTATTTTATCCCCTCTTCATTTAACTGCATCTACTCTAAAGAGGCTTTCCATGTACTGCAACAGGAAAGAAAAGGGACTATTACCTAGCTGAGCAGAAAATAGTTTTAAAAGGATCCAGAAAGCTTTGGGACTCTATCACTCATTAAAAAAATGATTCATAAGAAAGCATTTGTTTTCACCTCTTATATTCCATTTTCTTTGAGATGCACATTACCATAACAGGGTTTAATCAAGAGTCCAGCAAAAATGGCAGCATCTGCACATTTAGAGTTCCACAACAGTCCACATTTAAGATTCACATGCACCTGCTTTTCAAGGACAGTGAAGACATGCAGCTGAGTATCAAGCAAGGCAGGAATCACTTCTATCTTGTGATTCCACCTTGAATCTATAATAACTTTTGGATCTGTTAAGCACCATGTGATGGTCTAAGTGTCTTCTGCACTGTTGCAGAACTTTTCAAAGAGTATACACGTACCAAGATCAGTTTTTGTTTACCTTTGAAAGAACAACTTCTGTATCTTTCCTTCCTACAATAGGCAGAGAGAGAGGGCTCTGTGCTTTGGGAAAATGAATGAAAATCAATGTATGAGCATCCTCACACGACTGAAATGCCTGGCCACCTTAAGCCTGTGAACTCCCTCTTTCTCACTTTAGCTCTTTCAAGCAAGGCAAAAGGGTACAATGTGCATCTTTTTAAGCATAGCAAGATGAAAACATACAGGAGAGCAAAAGACCACATGCTGGGAGTGGGACGACTAAATGAAGACTCAAGTACAATACTTGCTTTTTTAAGCTGTCTCAACTCTGTGGCAATTCCTCAAGTCGCGAGATATACAGGATACTGAATTTCCTTCAAAAGCCTGAATCTCAAGTTTTAAACATGTTTGCATAATTATTCCTCAGCCGTAATTGTACTATGTCTGAATTTCTTCCTCTCTCTTACTGCCTGGACTACCCAAAGTATCATTCTGGTAGTATCTTGCCAGATACAGATTTCCAGTCAGCAGTTCTCTCTGGTTTCCCTCACTCGTAGCTGGAACTGTGTTAACTGGCTTTTCTCTGCAAGTATGCATGAAACCACTGCTGCCAGATATGTGGGATGCTTTCCATTGCACAGTTTCATTGTTTGTTTTCATTTTTAAAACAAACAAGGAAGGCATACTCAAGTCTCTAGCTACCTTGCCATCACCTAAGCCATATAAAAGCATGAAACGCAGTAAAGACAGTATGACTTTCCTCTTAAAACCGACCTGCAAGCAAATAATAAACTCTTATGCCATATTCTACTTTGTATTTTCTCACTCCCTTCAAAACCTGAGAAAACACATGCCCTTCTGGATATACTGCAAGTTGCAGCAGAGTGTGAATTATTTCTTATTATTTTCACCAGCTGTTATTCACTGACTACATTCCAATGAACTTCTCTATCTACCCAAATTATAATCCCAAATAACCTCAGCTAATCTTTTCCCCTTATAGTTTTCCCTTCCCTCCCCTCTCCCCCGGGGACTTTTTCTATAGTGTATGTGAATTATTGGGACCTTTCAATATGCTGTTGTTGAATGTATGCTATTCTTAGATACTGTTTTTATTTTAACTGTATTTTCTGTACCTGTCAGGACATTTATAAACATCCTGAGATGTCTGTTACCTGACTCTTCATCTTGGTTTCTTCTTCTCTTCCAAACTAACACACTTCAGACAACATTTTCTTCCTAAGTTATTCTGCATACCAAAGTATAATGGCATCCACATAAAACTGGGATAAAATTTCCTTACTTTTATCATCAGGGATGGCTAAATGCTGGTTCTTCTGTAGTTACTTTAAAAATAAGGTCCATATAGTCAAGATCATAAAATAGCTATCTAGAGCATGTAATCAGAAAACATCTACTTTCAACTGGTTCTTAAATAAACCAAAATTGCTTTTCTATCTACAGATGATATGGTATTGAACAAATGAGGTACTTCAAAGGTGACTTACACATCTCACAGCTTGAAGCAAGCTTGAATAGCATCATATTTTATAATGATTTCTAAAGCGCCCATTAATTTTTCCTTAGAATTTGAACTTATAGAAATGAAGTCTCCCTCAGACCAAACTGGCCTATTGTTCAAATAAAATGAGACTGTAGAATGAGAATTAGATGTAATTGTGAAGATAATATTCGGCACCTCAACTGCCTTAGAAAATGAAGCTAACCTACCTTGAAATTTCAAGTACTTTAGGACAATTGCATTTTATACTTAAACTTTCTGAACTAGACAAAACTATTCAGGATGTTGACTATTGATACTGTGGCAATGATATCTATTATTTGGTAATATCATAGCAGACCAAGAGCTGAAATATTCTTCAAGATATGAAAACACAGTTAGACTTATCGTAGGTCCAGACTACTCCTCCAATATATTCTGCCAACAGTCAAAGCAGGATATGTTCTTTTATTTTCATCGGCTTATGGAGAGACCAGCATTTAGCCATCCCTACTGATAAAAGTAAGGAAATTTTATCACAGTAATATACTTATTTTCTCCTGATTGTCATCTCTCGCATTTTTACTTGATTTAACTGAGACCAAGGACAAACTGTAGTAGGGGAGAACAGACTATCAGGTCAATTGAGGATGGATTTCTTCTCTCTGTTTTGCATTAGCTTCCGAGTCTCACTGTTTCTTCTCCGATTAGGCAACAGAGCAAACATCTCTCAGGAGCATTTTCAATCCAGTTTTTGACTTTTTAACAAAGTGAATTCATAAAAGTCATACATCACTTTTCTGCTCCAAAAGCCTGGCCATAAATCAATATAGTTATCATACTGTTGAAAATGAGATAATCAGCCTGTCTCAATTCAAAGCCCAGGTAACTGCTTATTCTGGCAGAAGTCTGTGGACTGGCACCTATCTTCCATAGTTCCCGGATCTCTCCATCAAACAGTACCAAACCAAAAACCAGGCAGGTACAGCATAAAGAAAATGCAACTACATGCTTCACAAAATGCGACATATATGAGCTCACTGCATTAAAGAAAAAAAAACACTGAAAGATGTACCAAAATGGTTAATTCTATTGTAAGTTGAAACAGTAAACTCAATAAAGCAGCATTACAGTCTGATCATTTGGGAACAATTATATTAAAGCTGAATAGCGTTCTCCATCCCAAAAGAACAAGGAGAATGGAATGTTATCTCCCCAAAGTCTACTCATTGTAAACAACTATCTAAGCTTGCTAAATCCAAAAGCTGTGCAAACACACTGCAATCAGAGTTACTACAACTGATAGAAAGTCTGTTTAAATAATCTACAAAATGTCAATGTAATACAAATATGATAAAGAGGGGTTCTAATGACACAACTTTTGTATTTACAGTATTCTCAACAGCACTTAAACATGCATTGGAGATAAAAAAGGCACGTTTTTTCCTAGGCTGACAGCATGCTTAGTTCTCTCATTTACACCACATTGCAATAACATAAAGAAGGGTTTACCATTAATCCAGGTTTTACTACAAAGCATCCAGTTATTTCTCCATCAAACACTGGCAAGAGTGCCAAGTGTCTGTCATCCAGTTCAGAGGATTAAGTTTTCTTTTACAGTGTGATTCTTGTACCAATTTATAAAAATACAGATATAGTTTCTTAGAGCTGGTCACAGTCTATATTTTGGCCTGAATTCATGCTGCAGAGGTCAAATATGACAGCTGGCAGGAAGCTGAGGGGAGAATACATCCTCCCCCTTTTCAGTTACCACATTTCTGTTGCCATAGTGATTAATCCTGAATTGAATGGCTGTCTTTGTACATTTCTCTTCAGTAAATCTTTAAGTAAACTTAAGTTGAAAACATGCAGTTGACTTAAAAAACAAACAAAAAAACAAACAAAAAAAACACCTTCACATTTTCAACAGGTACAGTATGAGTTTTTGTGACTGATACATTTCCAGGTATTAAAAAGAGCAAATGAGCTATAATGTGGGACATCACTAGTTTTTCAAAATATTTGGGATGTCCTGTTCCCATTTTTGATTTTTCTGTGAAGTCTCCAAGCCTTCTCCAAAGTTCTCCCCATGTTCCGACCCCCCCCAACAAGATCCCTGTTGAAAAAATACTTCACAAATTCAACTTTATATGAACTAAAGAAAGCCTACTCCAGACTTCTACAAAATATTTCACATAGGTTGTTTTTGCCAATTAACACAGAAATTAATTAGGGAATTAATTATGGAATGTTGACATTTAATTCAGAACAGACTAGAAACATTAGAAGAGGATGTTTCCTTGGCTCCGGGAGGCTTCCATTTATTATGGTGAGTTAAGAAAAAGCTTTATAAATGACAGTGAAAGTTACCCAAAAGTCAAAATAAGTCTCAAGCTCTTGCACTGGGGAAAAAAAAAAAAAAAAAAAAAAATCCAACAGGTTGCTTTGTAATTTAGCCACCAGGAAAAAAAAAAGATTAAAAAGCATTAACGATTAAAAATATTTAGTAGGTGACTAAGATCTTAGAGAAGATGTTAACACTTTCTTCTTTCCCCCAAAAATCATAATGCTAGAAGAATTAACAAAATATTGTATGAATGTCTCTCATGACTTTTTGCAACAGCTGAAATAACTGTCTTTCTCTTCCCTAGAAGTTTTACTGTGGTTTTAGAAGGCCACTCTGTCCAGTCTACAGGTTCACTGCATGTTTTCTTCTTTCAGAGCTTTTATTTTGAATGTTCTTCTTTCTTCAGTTACACAAACTAGCTGAAAACCAAAGCAAAGAACTGTCTTTCTAACAAATAGTGATAATCTTCCATTAGTTTCATGAAAAAACTATCAAATTATAAGCAAGTATTTGCACACAGGTGCAGAGTATCTGAATTGAAATTAAGATGCAGAACAAATATGACTCAATGTCATTAAATCAGTGTGAAAACAACACACAAAATGCAAGAAAAAAGTCATTTATTCCAACAATTTATTTTTGAATATAATCTTCTTCACTCAGACCTTCACAAAAGACCAGAAAACCCTTTTCAAGAATAAACTTCTATGAAATATCAGATAAAGCATATTTTGCAGTCATATGAATATGGAGGCAGCAGGGGCGAGCTCTGGATAGTTTTACCTGCAGTAGCTGTCTGTTGCAGTAAGTGGCATGCAATTTCTACCCTCAGGTGTTCAGAATACTGAAACCTGGTGTGATTCTTATACACATATTCTGCATTGTGATAGGGGAGAACTGACCATAATTTTGCCTCCACACTTGCAACTTGCTATGAAAGATTATAAATAGCCAGAAATCTTTGAAGCCAAAGAGAGATACTTGACTGTTTTCTGAAACACCAAGGTTCTGGGAGGTACAACACATTTTTAGAACTACAGAGAATGGCTTCAGCAGAGGTAGGTTGAGATGTATTATTAGTCAGTAATGCAGTACAATCTGTATCTCCAAAATTTCTTCAGGAACAGCTGTCTGCCACATCTCTGCATGGAACGAAAATCACTGGCCTTCTTTTGATTATTAAGGCTCTTGAACACCTCTAGCTATTGAAGCATAAGTTCCTTCCACATAAATAGCACTATTAGAAACATCAGCTTTTTGCAGGAGTTTATCATACAACACTATGTTCTGTTCTTCTGTCCTTCTCCTCAGAACCTACACTGATCTGACACTGTTATTTGTGGTTCATCGGCACGATATGGACAATCTTTAAGCACAGGATAATATGTCTGATTCAGGAACTGTTGGCAGTAAGCAAATTTTTTTTTTAAACCATAATTCTAGATATCCCTTAAAGCAGATGTAGAACATTAAGTGTATAAATACCATGTCTATCTAATGAAAAATTTGCAAGTCTTTTTATAAGAACCTCCTTGGTTGTACTTGAAAAGAGTATAAGCAGATACTTGCTGCAGTACTTGACTACAGTAATAACAAGACAACAGTTACTTTTCATTGAAAAAACTTCTCTGTAACCCACCTACAGCTACAGAACCTTCTCCCAATTTTATGTGTTGCCATGGATTTCTGTGATAACATAGTGACTAAAGGAAGAGTTTCCAAAAAATATGATATATTTCATTTTCTTCAGGAGCATGTGATGAGAAGAAACTTTCACATTTGTTTGCTTCCATCACTGTCATATCCAAAAATATCTTCCAACAATAATTTTTCTTGAATTTAGATGCTAGACAGGACTTACTTTGACTACCGATATTCTTTCGAAATATGGTTCATTCTCTTATTTTCTATTATTAATGCATATACCATTCTGTTAGCTATACTACTTTTAAAATTTATCTCACCTTTCACAGCTGATAAGTTGTGAGAGAACTCTTAAGATGTTCTATTATTTCCTGATAAGAGACTACATATTCTGATTGTTGTTACTTAACTGAATTTAATAGTCATATAGAAGGTATGGACATCCACACTAAATAAGCATTTGTACTGCAAAAGTGAACGTTCTAGCCATTTTGCACAATTCCTTTGAAAACAAAAAAATAAAAATTCAGAGTATGATTGAACTCACTCCTGCCTCTGGAGAAAGAAGAGTCAAAGGCTCTGAAGCAGACTAAGCCAGGACAGTTATGGAGCCTGGAGCACAAAGCAGCAAGCAAAGAAGAAATACTACCAAGACCTACCACTCATAAAAAAGAGCCAAGTTTTTGTTCCCCTAAGTCTTCGGAGGGACAGAACAATCCCAGGTTGAAATACTGTGTTCCATTATTTTAGAGAAAAAGCAGCTGGGGTATATGAACCCTAGCACAGGTAACATTAAAGACAGACTGACTACTCATTACTGGATAAAAAACATGCTTCATTGAAACCTACACTTTAAAGAAGAGAGATTGGACTGGGAAATATGCATATGTCATTGCCTACCTCTAACACAGACCTCCTGAAATCAAATTAAGGAAAGAAACCATCATTTTGACAAACACCTTTTCTTATCCCAAAGCTTAATGCTTACACTTGTTATAACCAGTATAAAAAACATGCTTATTCATTCATTAGTTATTCATGTTTTTAAATAAGGTGTTCTACATACCTGACACATTCCCTTTTGAGGAACAAACCGTCTGCCTCATCCCTTCCAACTGTGCTCCCATGGATCTTTCTCCTGTGCTACTTCTCTTGCTTTGCTCATAGCTACTGCAGTCTGCTCCCGTTTTAAGCAACTTCTACACTTATGTGCCTACATTAGTCCTCATGCTTCAGCAATAAAAGAAAGACTAATAAGACTATCTTATAGTCCTTTTATCTCCAGCAGGTGGAAAACAAGTAAGACTACAATCTGAACTGATATTTTTTATATTGTTTTCCACCAATTTATTTTTGCTGCCTTTCACATTCACCTTATTTCCGTAAGTAGAAACCAAAAATGTCTTAATCTTCAACCACGATTTGTAGAAAAAACAGCATTTTCCCAACTTAAAACTTAGCCACTTCAACTGAATACTTTGTTAGTTTTTAGTGTTGTCGCATCCCTTTCCAGAGATATTAATTTCTCAAAAGATATATTTAAACTTTATTAAGTGCCATATTATTGAAAGACTGCCAAGCAAAACAAGAAGATGGAGTTGACATCGATGAACTGAACAGCACAAAAGATATTTTACTCTTGGTCCAAAGAGACCTATTTATGAACAAAAAGGAAAAGATCCTCTTTTTGATCATTCCTATTTAGAAATAAGACAGTTCATTTAAAGATACTTAAAAATGGGCATAAATAAATACTATCAGAGCATTGTCCAGGAGTCCTCATAACGCTATCAAATAAAGCTACAACACAAACACAATTTTCATCTGATTAAGAATGTGACCAGAAAAAAAAAAAAAGAGAGAGAGAGAGAACAGAAACAGCTACACAACAACGTTTAAAGACACCCTGTCAAAACAACGATGATAGAAAATGAAATCAAGGAGAAAACTGAGTTGTCTGACAAAAATTTTGTTTTTCTTTCAAGGACTATCAGGTTACAATTAACATTCCAGGATTTAATATCATTTTATATCCCCAAAATACTTAAGAAATTTTAACTGTTTTTAATATTACATATGATATAAATTTAACCTATTAAAAGTCTTGTTGATTACACCTCTTTCGAAATCGGCATTCTCTTAATGATAATACAATGAATTGCTCTGACAATGAATATCATACCTTAAACTGAAAGCAAGCAAGTGAAAAATGACCAGCAAAAAACTGATGACCAAAAGAGGAACAATGATCCTGCTTTTTATATAATGCCTTTTGGAATAAAAATAAAATAGCAAAGAAAGGAAAATAATAGCAGTAACATTCTTTCTAAGTAGATCATTTTTCAAAGTTTTCTGTGAGGCTCTGGCAACTCTTTAAGCAGAGCACATAAAACTCAAGAGTTCTTCATTTCAGAACAGGCAGCCATCTAGTGATTATTTCTAGATTAATGCCTCTATGTAAAAGTAAGAACAGGAAATGAAATCAACATGCAGCCTTTTCTACAATTATTGATGTTTTCCTTCCTATTTAGATCTCTAAGAGAATTCATAACTACTGTTGCTTCTGAGTGAAGAAAACAGATATCTTAAATAAACTGAATGACAAGTTAATCAAGAGAAACTAATTTATAACACTTGCAGTCATACAAATTCTAAGAAATGAGACATAAATTACATGAATAATACAACTGAACTCCCACAAACTAGTTTTGGAGATAGTGAATCAACAGACATTTCCCTGAAGCACCATTTTCAGAGTTTTCTTTCATGTATAAAATAAGTATTAAATTAGTATCCATTAAATAAGTATTTTTCTACAGTATTCTTGAGTATTTTGGACCGACTTCCCTGTTAAGAAGGAATATTCTAATGCAAATGTGTTAGAATTGAAAAGGCCTCACTTTTCACTGGTTAGCCTGGTTTGATCTTCCCAGTGTAAAAATTCTTTGGCATTCCTGCTAATGGTTCAATTAATTACTGTACAACAACAACACTGGAAGAGCCCTTTTAGCCACTGTGGAAGCTCAACACTTCAGAATGGCATGGTCTTACACCGACAATTTCTGGAGTGATTGCTAACATATTTGCAAAAAACGATCTGCGCATTCCCCGATTATTTATTCTATGCTGTGGTTTAACTTAAGAATCAGCCAAGGAAACTACAAACGTTTATTATAAGGCAAACAAAAACAAAGTGTTCAGGTATTTAAACTAGATTAAAACCACTACACAATAAGAACAAAAACCTGGAAGCTGTACCTGAGTTTATTCCAGACTTATATGTATTCCAAAAAATAACTAAACAAGATCCATGATAAACATGTACCTCTCACTGCAAATGAACACTCCCAATGAACTCTAGTTTTACGTTTCAGGCATTAAGTATAGACTATAATGACCAATTTAATGCATTATAGCAACCGTATGTTTACACACACACACACACACACTCTGCAAAATGATTTGTTTGACTTTCTACGCTACAGAGATTCCATCATGTACTCTGGCAGCTGGATTTTTATTAATAGGATCGAGGACAAACTGAAGATTTTCAAGCCTCAAATCAGAAAAACATGGCACAGGACATGATTTCAAATGCTCAAACTTTACCTGTACCGTTTCTCTCACAAAAAAAAAACACAAAAAAAGCTACACCAACTCAAAGAGGGTGCTCTGCTGTTCAATTCCCAACTCTTTTAGAGCTGACCAATATAAAAATAAAAACAGTAATTTATTACACCTCCATTTGAGCCTCCTTCTCCTCCTCCTCCTCCCATCCTCAGTGGCTTTAGATCATCCATGGTGGCCATTAACAAAAAATTAAGTTTGTTAGGGTTTTTTAAGATGAAAAATGAGGATAAAAATAGAGTAAAAACAACATTTCCCAAACACTTTTCTTTACCTTGGCACTGCAGACTGCTACGTTAGCAGGGAGCTGGGAAAACTGCTTCAACTCAAAGACATCTCGTACTGCCCACCGACTCAAACGATTCTCAGCCTTGCTGGATCCAACCACATTCTGATTTGAATGAATATAAGCCACTTCCTGAACACCATCTGATACATTAGGAGAAAGATATAATCAAAGATGTTGGTCATTCCAAAACCCTGGAGGTACACAGTTGCACTGAAGAAGCACATTGTAATTTTAAAAAAGGTTTACTTGAAAGTTGTCAATTCTGTTAGGGTTTCAGGAGACAAGAGTAAGACTAGCAGGTAAAAGGAGACAGACACTGCTAAATAATTTTATGGAATATTGATTTATATCATGTAACAAGAAGATATATAAAAGGAAGAACTTAAAACTTGCCAACAGTTATAAATTAAACTTAAGTTACTATTTTAGATGAAACAAAAGCAAGGAAATGAAATGACTAGTTACCTAAATATATGTCCATTGATCCCACTCTTTGATCCTGATGGTCAACTTCTGTTTTACTTATAGAAGTTTTAGGTACAGAATAATTACCAGACTTCATTTGTGCAACAGAGATATCTTGAGTATGATGGGGCATTTTAGACACAAACTGAACTTTGCCTCTCTCACTTTTACACTTATAGATTTGCTTTCGGCCATGAATTTTCTCAACTGGTAAGTTATCTTCTGAGGATGAAAATTCATCTATATTCTGTGAATCACTCTTCCTTTCTCGTCTATTGCGCTTCTTTGTTTGCAGCAGAGTTTTGGAAAAGTTACCCAATTCTCTGTTAAGGACATGTCTTTGTTTCAATTTTGGAGAGCTAGAAGTTCTTAACTTTCTTGATTCAAAAATATGGGGAATTTCAATATCATCAGACTCATCACTAATGTCGCTTGCCCCCTTCAAATCTCTTGTGGTATTCTTAATGTTTTCCAAAGAAATGATTTTGCTGAAAGCTGACACAGTACTATTAAATCCAGGCTGCTTATCGTTTCCCTTAGATGTGAACCCATCTTTTTTTTTTGCCAACTTTTCATAATTTTCAGATGCTGACTTACATATTTCAATATTTTTAGTAAGCATGGGTTCCCGTCGAGCTGGAACTTGGGTAGGAAAGATGACATCATCAATCTCTTCAGAACTGCTTTCTGTTTCCATGACCACATTGCTTTGCTTTGAAATGCATTGATCTTTATTTTCCCTCTCTCCTTCTTCCTCAGAGTTTGATAAAACCAGCCAATTTGAGGCTGTACCTGTACTATGAGCATCTTGTTTATCAGTTACATTTGGTGATTTAGTACTTTTCCCATGCTCCAAAATATGGGTATGGCCTTGGCATTTGTGAAAATCATTACACTTGCTATTTACATTTGTTCTTATAGTCTGACCATTAGAACTTGAATGATGAGCATTATCATTACTATCACTTTCTTTGCTAGTATCAATTTCTCTCTGCAACAATCTAGAGAACCCACACTGCATTAAAGAAAGCTGTCCCTGTGTTACCATTAAAGTATTTGCAGTGTAAGGTTTCCTTCTGTCATATTTCTTCCTGGAAATTTCCAGGATATCATCATCACTAAAGTCATCATAAAAATCAATTTCTTCTTTTTTTAACTGTGCCTTAATGCTTGGGGGATCTCCAACATCTTCACAGTCTGGTTGTGCATACTAAAACAAGCAAAAGAAAAATAATTTACACTAAACTTAGATACCGCAAACAAAGCGAGTTATTTAAAACATATAACATATGGAGCATACCTAATTCTGAAGCAGTATAAAAAAGTGGATTTTCATTGTGTTACTCAGTCCAAAAGTGTACAAAATAATAACACAATACACAAATAAAAAAATACAAAACATAATCATAAGTACAATCATAAGTAGAAATTATATGAAAATGTTTGGAAGAAAAATAATGAAAATAGCATTAAAAAACTTTATTGTGCATTTTAGACAATATATGCTGCCCACTGTTAAAACAACCTGCATTTGCCCAACCCACACCCCTATTTTCTAGTTTGCATTGATCTTGTTGCAACTTCTCATCTTTCTAAGGTTGTTTGAAAAGTGACTTCATGATTCAAACCCAAATACTGTATAATGTAATTATTCATAAAGAATCTCAAAGCACAGTAGCCAACCTCCTTGTATGTGGGAGCTAACGCTTCTAGTTTAAGAGAGCTATGAGTACATAACATTCTGCTCTAAAATTAGTTGAGGCCTACTGTAATCAAACACAAATTACATCTAGGCAACTCAAACAGTTAGAAGCTACAGAAGTCCAGAACACAGCACCAAAACTGCGTAATACTGAGATGAGAGCTATTTCAAAATGTAAATGGAAAGCCAGAAGAATAAATACTAAAGTTTTGTCCACGTGGAAAGTGTTACCAATTAAATTTATCAGTTAAAATCCTGGTATAACTTTGCTTATCAAGAAAGCATTTAACAGAGGCTAAAAAAGTTACTCTTTGTCACCACGCCCCTATGTGAGGTCATACTGATTTAAATCAATACTGATAATTACCCCAGAAATCCCCACAAAGACAACATTTAAGAGATGGTGGCTAATTAGCAGTACAATTCAGTGGGATGTGATCATCTAATAGTATTTTCACTCTCAGAGGCTGTATTTTAGACCTAGCTGTTCATTTCTAACCTACCTGAATGCAGTGTTCAGTCAAAAAAAAATTCATGAAAATGTTTCCATTTAAGCCTAACCTTTACAACAACAAAAAAAAGTTCTAGAAGGAAACCTTTAGATACATTATCTGCAAAAAAGCCAGGATGGAACAGACCACTGATGTGGTGAGAATCACGGTTTGTTAGATTACTTTAACTAAATGGTCCTGCTCCTCCACAGAGATCCAAACTGAAAGGGCCACAAAGCCTTTAAAAAGAGCTTTCAATTCTCTGAACTAATTGTACTCCCTTCCACAATTCCCTAACCAGAAGCATTCTCAACAACAGCAGGTGTTAGAGCATCAACCGATTTGATCAGAACGCTGTCATACAAGCCACTCATAAGATACTCTTCAGCAGTACTTCAGTGAGCCACGCTGCTCTGTAACAGCATGTCAGTAATACCATCATCGTCATTACCAGATGGTCAGAATACAGGCAGCATGACAAGCAGACAAAAAACGATGGCAAGTGCCATCTAAGGTGAAAACATTACTAGCCTGAAAATGCACTGCCCACATTTGCCACTGCAGCAGTTGGAACAAGAGAAACTCTTAGGCATTGCTGTGTGTGTCACAGACACCTCACCTTTTCTGAGCTGCACAGAGGAGTCTCTTCCTTTAGCCATGTAGTGGCTGTCATAACTCCTGCTTCTACTCGCCCTTCCCTCTAAAAGGAATCAAGAATGTTATAAACGAAAACAACACCTGTATATTCTTGTACTTCAAATTAGTGAAGGCAAGCCCAAAAAAATCTGAGTTTTCCTTTCTAGAAAGGTATAAGCAACAAGAGTAGAATCATCAAAGTCCAGATCAACACTTATATTTTTGCAATAAACTTACTGCTCTTTGATATAGCCCATGACCAGCAAGAAATATGACATACTGCATAAAGTGGGAGGATCTTGTGCATACACAGTTTTCTTTCTTTTAGACTTTTTTTTCCTGTAGTGGAATACCTGCTATAGTGTTTACAGTACATGTCATGTTTTAACTTAGACCTCAGCAGAGTAGTTTTGAGCTGACTACCCCCAAAATATATTCTTACTTCCTCACATTACTCTTACTACTATGCTTACAGCACATGATTCTGATCCCATCTCTTCCCAAGCCTCCTCCCTATGTAGGCAAGATAATAAAATAAGGGATGGAAGGATGGAAAGAAACCTAGAATAAGGCAGCAATAAATTCCAAGATGCAAGCCATCTGCAACAAACATGTTGAGGAGAAAAAGGCATACACACTGCATATACTTAAACACACTTTGCACTACACTCTATGAATCTGGACCAACAGTCTTCTTTTTAGAATAACTAAGGTGCAAATTTTAAAATATAAAGCCTTGGTTATCCACCTCTACCCTGCAACATTTTTTAAATAAATATGGCATTACAAAATATATTTTATTAAACAGTTTTTCCCATCTCAACACATATTATATAAAGTTTACTATGATCATAAGAAATAATCTGTGAAAAGAATTCAGGCTTAAAAGACAATTATAGCTGAAGATGAATAAAAGACATCTGTGCACAAAGTGGAAAATATGTGAAAATATCCCCAAAATCAGATATGGGATTTTATTAGGAAGAGAGACACATTAGCAAGCTCTTGCAAATTATAATCCAAACATATTTTTGAGGGTTTTTTTTGATGTAAGGAAATTTTTCTGATTTACATTAGACTGAGAAATTAGCAGGCCTAGTTCATTTAAGGCATTGCATAGACAGGTACTGCTAAGTTTCACCATTCTGTTTTACAAAGTGCCTCCATTCAAAATTATGACAAAATAAAAATATTTTGTGAGGAAAGGGAAAAAGTAAAACTTATACCCAGAAGTCAAAAGAAAAAATTTCACACCTCCAGGATGTCTTTGGTAAGACAGGACCCCTGAGTCCTAAGTTTGAAAAGGTTATGGATCCCAAAAAGCTCTCCTTGATGTTCCTTTGATCCTTGCACTGCTTCAAAATACCGCTTGGCATTTTCACTTCCAACCACCACACAGTGAAGTTGCTAAAACAGAACAACACAGGAGATTTCAGAAGTGTTTGCTCCAACAACATGTCAGAATTTCCTGGCATCCACATTATATACACAGCTTTAGTTGGAGCAGGCAGAAATTCCTAAGGGAGGATATTTTGTTTTAATTTCCCTGGCAGATGTTGCCATTGTGGTATAATATGAACCTGACTGGTTTGACAGAGTAAAAAATTTAAAGATATATTTCAAGTCTTCTACTTCATTGTTGTCTAATATCAGACACCTACTATACACAGTACTGGCACCCCTCTGTATCTTGACTACTTATCTTTCTTCAGTGCTAAATTCTTGATATTTTTTCATAGTCCTCGGTGTACTGTATGCTTAGTTGGTAAGCACTAAACCAAAACACGACATTACTTCTACTGGTCTCTGAATATTCTAATTATCATGCACTCTTGCTAAGTGGATTGAACAGAAGTGACTAAAAAGTCTTCCATGTGGAAGGGAAAAAGACAAGTAAATAGTTTGTCAGATGGAATTCAAACATTCTTGAAGTCAGGCAGGTTTAGTTGCGTTCCAATGACTGCAAATTTTCAATATTTACATAATTGGTATGTTTGACTTGAACAGGAGGAATGTCAAAATTATTGTTTTATGGATACCAGACTTGCAATATTTTTTGTAACTGTCTCTAAGAAGTTGGTAGTTCTGGAGGCCTGCTCACTGCTAATTCTCTAGCACTGAACAGGCATTTTCCAAGACAGCAACAGTTTCTTGAATTACGTAAGCCAGGCAAAAACTTTAGCTAGGCAAAATCTACATCTTTCTCAAATTATGCATGGTATTTACAAAACTACACTTCAGAATACATATATGGCTAATTTGGGATTATATATTTTAGATTTCAATTTTATTTGTTTTAGATTTTGAATCACATATGGCTGGGTCAGACAACTGACTAGTGCCAATAAAAAAATGCAGTGATTTTAAAAATCAAATACATCCCTCAGTAAGAATACAATACAACATGACAAAACATTTTTGTATAAATTCAGTTCTTACACAGGACAGACAACATTTAGTTCTTTGAGCGTCCATTTGTATAGTTTACTAAAAGCCACACATCCACATGCACTCATGTTTCTGAATTTTCAACAGCAGATGAAAAGACGTTTTCTTCACAACTTACTGAAAATTTCCTAATTGTGCCCAACTCAAGTGTCAATAGCAAGGAATGCAATCCAAATGTAGACTAAAAAAAAATAATCCCAGATTTACAATGATTCTGTTTTGCAGTTTATTGCTTTTTTTCTACATCAACTTGAAAAAAAAGCTAAGAGCCTTTGAAAAAGTTTTGATGCAAGACTTTCGGAAATCCAAGCAGACAGTATCATCCAGGTCATCTTTATCCAGAAGATCACTAACTCCAAAGACCTCAGTGAAGTATGGCTTCCCTCCTTTAGGATTTTTAGTGAATACAGCTGGTCCTGCTAATCTGCTATTTCTCATTTTGTTAGCCTTTCTGAAACCTCTTCTACTGATACTTGTCTTTGAGATAAATCCTCAGAAGTATCTCCCACAAGGAGAGCTTTGGTACAGAAAGCTCTCTAAGCTTTTTCATGAATGTGGATATGAAGAATTTAGGTTTTTTGCTGTGAACACTCTTTTAATTTTAAACCTTGCTTAAGTAATGCCAACACAGATTCTCCAGTAGAATTCCTGCTGCTGACATGTTTGAAAATAAATTATTAGTTTTTATGGTTTTAGCCCACAGTTCCTCAAAAATCTTTTTGGACTGTGTTTTTAAATTTGACTTGCCTCATTAGGATACAATTTCAACAATGTCTGAAAATTGCCTGATTACCTGAGAATATTTCACCCCTCCACCAACTCTTTTAAATTCTTTTTAACAAGTTTCTTCTTTTTATTTATTGATTTTGTTAAAATTAAGCAGAACTAGTTTTTGCAGCTTCTGCAAGATACTGAATTCAAGTAAGCTGCAGTCACTGTTAAACTTTTGATCGTATCATTTTAAAGCAGGTCATATACAATACTGAGAGCAACTCAAGACTTTTTCCCATAGCTGTGGCTTTTCTGAATATCTGTTGTATGAAATCAGACATGGTGTCCAAATATTTGGTCTCAGAATCTTGTTCTGATTTGGCATTTACTTAAATCTGTATGAGGATAATGACAATCTCACTATTAAGGCATCTCCCACTCATTCAGCCTTCTACCTCCTTCAACATGTGACAAACCCTGTCACGATCACAAGAGGGTGACTGTCACTGTAGACCCAGTATGATATTTTTCCTATTTATGGATGATAATTTGAAGTTTTAGGTTAAGTTGTCAATTTCATAAAGCTTTTCTTCTCATAGGGTAGCAGCTGCCCATTGAGGTCACCTACTCTGTCTTTTCTATGCAATGTATGCCTCAGAACAACAGTATCTCACTGATTTCCTTGCTTTCACCAAGTTTATATTATATGTCTATACTGTCCATACCTGAATTTATAAACAATCCTCACTGCTTTCCATCTTACTGCTTAGATTTGCAACTTGTGTAGAAAAATACGTTCATATTTCGTCCAGTTTCCTGTCTGCAACCCGCTCTTTCTTGCTGATGTTTGAGTTTGCTGATTTTTTTATTTCCTATCTCATAAGGAAACAGTTGCTAGATAATATGTTCCTCAATCTACACGCTCGTCTGCACTTTTTGAGAAGATTTTAAATGAGCAAAGGTAGCAAAGAGAGGCCTTTTGCTACAGCATCAGCAAGACTTTTGCGCACGCTCTCTCTCTCCCTCTCCAGCATCAGCAAGACTTTTGCGCACGCTCTCTCTC
>NW_020451060.1:2158161-2178451 GCF_003343035.1 Apteryx rowi | reverse complement strand
CTCTCTCTCCCTCTCCAGCATCAGCAAGACTTTTGCGCACGCTCTCTCCAGCATCAGCAAGACTTTTGCACTCTCTCTCTCCCTCCCTCTCCAGCATCAGCAAGACTTTTGCACGTGCTCTCTCTCTCTCCAGCATCAGCAAGACTTTTGCGCACGCTCTCTCTCCCTCTCCAGCATCAGCAAGACTTTTGCGCACGCTCTCTCTCTCTCCCTCTCTACCATCAGCAAGACTTTTGCGCACGCTCTCTCTCTCTCCCTCTCTACCATCAGCAAGACTTTTGCGCGTGCTCTCTCTCCCTCCCTCTCCAGCATCAGCAAGACTTTTGCGCGTGCTCTCTCTCTCTCTAGCATCAGCAAAACTTTTGCACACGTGCTCACTCTCTCTCTCTCGCTCTCTCTCTCTCTCCCCCTCCCACCCTTCAAAAGAAAAAGCTGCCTGAATCAAGCTGCCACAGGTACTAAATACCTCTAGCAGATATAATATTACAACTCTCTAAATAAAATAGATTTCTCCTCAGTATAACCTGATGAATGTATGTTACCCAATTAACATGTCAAAAGTTACAGAAGTACTTAGAATACAAATACTGTTCTGTTTTGTTCTTTGACAATTGCTAAATTATATAATTCCATTTAATAAGATAACAGCATAAATCATAAAACCAAGGTAGACTGATAGGCTAGCTTAGCTTTCATTCAAACAGCTGAAGATAGTTACTGATTTAAATAGTTTGTGAACTTTACCTGTTTATAAACTTGTCGTAAGTACATCAACTCCTCCACAGTTCCCAAGGATATTAATCTAAATACTTTAACATCTTTGCATTGACCAATCCGATAAGCTCTGCAAAGACAATGCCATATTGAAAACCATATTAGTAGAAACAAACAGAGCTCTTAGGGGCAGTAAAAAATTCACAATTCCAGCAAAACGGAAATACTCTATATCATTTATAAGTAAAATATTTTTTTACTTTTCCATGTTTTCTCAGCATTCTGTTTCCTTTTCTTCTATCCTTAATTTTATATTTTTCTTCCCAGCCCTATGCAGCTGAAAAAGCTTTCATTTCTTGATATCACAAGGCCTGTTACCCATCTCTCAAAAAAACACATCTTCCATTATTTTTGTTTGTTTGTTTTCCTCCCCCTCTACATCTGGTCTTGCACAAGACATTCTCCTATTTGCATTGTATCTGAGTTAGCTCATGGATTACTTGGGGCAGCCTGCGCCTTCCTAACTTCATAAAGCACTGTACAAGTTCTAACATCATAAAAACAGGTAATGAAAAGGAATTAAACTATTTAAATTACTAGCTCTGAAACTTCTAATAGATTACTTTCAGAAAATTCAAAGAGGCTGAACAGAGTATAGAAATGTAATCTCACAAAGATTCTATAAGGACAGTGCCTTTCAACAATATACATTTCTGACAGACTTATTTGAATAGGAGAGATGCATATAAACACCTCTTGGAAATCAGAAAGACATTTAAAATGGAATTACATAATTGAATGGGTCAACAAAAACAAGTTTGCTTCTGCTCATTAAAACATATCAAACAAAAGAATTTTGAAAGCTTCAATGATCCTTTTACTTTAGCTATTCAGAAGTCTGTCCTTACTGAGGAAACAATATGGTCAGAAAGCCTCAAAAGAAAAATCCAGATTCCTGGAAATACTGCAGTGGCATAGTATCAGACATGGAAGTGAGTGCTGAAAACAGACTAATCTCCATGAGGGTGAGGTCAAAAAAAGAAATAGATGCTTTTCTTTAGGGATTCCAGAATTTGAAACACCACTCTAACTAGGGTCAGTGACAATGTACTTTGCCCTCACAAACACAGGAAAAATGCCATCTGGCTATACATACACACTTGTTCTAGAGATCATGAAAAGTTACAGTAGCTATGGCATTTTTGTGACCCCATTATAACAGTGCCACAAAAATAAAACAGAAAAAAAAAATCCCAAAATTCAGAGTTAAAAAGTAGAACATCAATTCTAAAAAATAATTTAGCCAGACATTTCTTACTGTTTTATAGACAAATCAGATTATGTTTAAATATATCCTCTCCCTGAGGAAAAAATTAATTGGAGAATTTACAGGATCAAAACAAAAGAACACAACATGGACCAAGTTCTGTATTTTGAGAGTGTACCTGTCAATAGCTTGAAGATCATTTGCTGGGTTCCATGTTGGATCAAACAGTATAACAACATTGGCACCAACAAAATTGAGACCCAGTCCACCAGCCCTAAATAAAAAATAATAAAAAAAGAACTATCCAATAGCAAGAAAAACTAGTAAAATTTTCTTCAATGTATTAGGTTATAATCCACACCAGCATATCGTTCCCCAACCATAATAAAACAACACAACAGAAAAATTGGATCAGTGGGCTACAGCTTTGTGCTAATGTTGTGTTAACAACCACCAAACACTCAAATAACTACTGCTGTGAAATGCAGTCTTCTCACCTCAACAGCAAGAAGACTTCTAAGAACTGTACAACAATTCAGTCAGAACAGCTGCTATCACCTTGTTTTACTAAAAGTACTGTCTGCAACTTCATGCCCCCAGTGACTTATAGGGGCCAACTCCCTCAGGGAGTATAGTGAAATTCATAACCATTTTATGCCAGTTAACATTATAGAAGTATGACGCCAACAGAAGAACCATAGCTAAGATAAAGTGGGACTTAGAATCTACACTAAATTTTACTTCTTTTAATTCCAGTACATAGTTTTGACAATAATGCTATGCAGCTTGCACTAAAAGAGTCATCATCCAGAATATCTCTTATCTGTTCTTAGGGAACAAACAACTGTCACAAGTATATTCTTATGGTTTATTAGTCAAGTATCAGATATCTAATTGGCCACACAGCTGCATATGAGCAACATTCATAAAGGTCATTACAAGGGAAAAAAAAAAGTCATTGTAAGAAAGCTGTCTGTGCTGGGAAGAAGGAGTTGCAGGGGTAGGTCCACCTACCAGGTTACATCTTCTTGAACATTTAACAGGTGTGGAGTGCTTTCAGACAAAGCCTGCAAGCCAGCAAGGAATTTAAGCATATGCTTAACCTGAGGTAGCTGACTAATGCCCTTGCTGACTCCAATAAAACTGCTCAGTTACTTAGAATTTGGCATGTGCATAACTGACTCATTTGATAGGAACCAAAGTGAGGAAAATACCACTTTTTATCAAGTTGCAAAACAAGCAAATACTGAAACATTTTTTTCCAATTGGCTCAGTCAACATTCCTCCAAAAAAGACAAAAGTTTCTACACAAGCACATGCAAAATACTATTATTTACTTAACTATTAAAACAATTCTTTACATTGTCATAGGTAGTTTCAAACATGGAATTTTCTCAATGAGGTACTGCAAAATTGGAGAAGTCAATCCAATTTAATTTACCAAACACCTGTTTTGAATAGATTATTTTGTATTCTCTTAAGCTTGTTTAAAGCAGTGGGGAAAGGTAAAGTTAACAGGGAAGTGAATGAACAGGGGCAGAAACTAAAAGCTTACAGGGCCCCACCACCTTTTGGTTTTCATGGAATCCTTGTTAATATAAACACAGTTGTAGCCTTTTCCTTCCAGGTGTGGTGTGGTGTTGGGTTAGTTAAATCTGGAAGTGAGGAGGATGTGGGAACCTGCCAATATTAACGGAGGTTTCCGGAGGATAAGCATTCTAAAAGTTCAAAATAATGAATAAAAATCTTTGTATTTTTCAGAATACACTACTGTATTTTGGAATTTTGGTGTATTTCTTATTAGTGAGGGCAGAATTCAGCTTCTCTTCTTACCAAACCAACCCTGCAGTAAGACTGAAACATAAGTCAACATGTTTTTCCAAATGGTTTCTCATAAAAAATTGCAATATTTGGACCCGAAATATGAAATAAACCTCAGTGCAAAACCTTAGTGCAAGTAACACAGACTAACTATGAGAACTAACTAAAGAGGATACATAGCTTTATATAAAGATTTTACCTTTCAGTATTTTTAGGCATGCCACAAAAATTCACATACTCCAGAACAGAAAAACAATGGCTCCTATATCCTTCTTGGACAGAATGAATGCAGTAGTTAGTTAGTTTGTAAAGAATATCATCCATTTTAAATATCATTTTAGCCAGCAGCTTAAGCCAAATTATTGCAAGATGGTTCTTGCAAGTTACTGTACTATGGCTCAAATGAAGAGCTCTCTATTAAAGGTCTCATAACAGTTCTATTACAAGCAATTGTTTTCTAAAGATTATGTTATTTCAGACTGCACACTGCATTAAATAAATGACTTGTTTTTATATCCTGTCACTGACAGCTTAATACCACAATGTTCAGAAGTTACAAAACAATATGGCATTAGAAAAAGCTTCCATGATAGCTGTGAGCAGTTAATTTATTTACTGAGGTAAGCCTTTATTATTTTTTTTAATTTCTCTGTTTCATGAGATCTTCTGGCTGAGAATTCTTTGAATGAGATTACATGCATTATGTGCATTAAAAATTATTGGCAACATAGTTGTGCAGAATCCAAGTTACATGAAGCCTGGTAGACATTCAAAGTAATGGACAGCAGCCTCGGAGAATGCTGCAGGTAGAATGGAAGTGCATACTGTAACCATCCATGATAAAAACTACCTGCAAATTTCTGTAACCCTTATCATCTAAGCACCTCACTGAACATAAAAAAAGGAAACTGAGAAGAAGAAATGAGTTTAGACTAATTCCTTCAGAAAAAACATAAGTGAAAGACTACTGTGGAAAACCTGGTGAACAGTGATTTAGCTCTAATGGAGGGAATATTAGCTACTCTTATTTCTTCCAGAACCTTATGATGGAACAGGACTGCCCAGACTCCAGTGTCACATGCAGCTTCCCCTCTTCAGAATAAGCAGCATCAATGGAGTTGCAAGCTCCAACATTCCTGTCTCATTAGCAACTTCAGTAACTATTTTAGTGTTTGTAAGCATGACCCCCCCAAAAAAACCCAAAACAAAACAAAAAAACCCAACCCTGAAACAGATTTTTTCCATGAACCTTAAAAGTTCCAACAGGACTATACATATTTTTGCAAAAAACTAGACTGAAATTCATGATCTAAACCTGCTGGATGGAACTAACAAGCTCTGCAGAAATCAACAATATTTTCTGTCAACATCCGGAGTTTTGCAAACACTGTGGATATCTATACAACTGTGATCAATACTAACATTAAATACAAGACTTGAGGTCAAGCTATAGAGATACAATTTCACAAATATTTTTAAAAGATTTATTGTTTAAACACCACTTCTCAAAAACACATCAACTAATTAAAATCAGGATTTCCAAAATGTTGTCTGTGGGCTATACATAAGCAATTCCAGGCAGAAAGGGCATATTTTGCCAGTACAAAAAATGGAATACAACACAGGAACCTTCCAAGTTTAACAGTCATTACCACTGTCTGTACTATAATGCAGTAATTTATTGATTGATGCTACTTGTTTAAGGCTGTATGTTAACTGTGCACATGAAATAAAATGGCAGGCTCACAAACACCATGCTGGGAATTCATCCTTTGCAGAACGCATTTTGCAGCCAAAAGAACGTGCAAGTTTTTTCAGCGAAAAATCAACATTTGGCTCTTTGAGTAATGGGGCTTTCAGAACACATACAAGTTGACTGCACAGAACAGTCAGCCAAAAACCTTGCAAGAAAGTAGAGACAGAAGAGTATGACCCAATTCTGTCAACTTACTATGTGCTGAGAAATAAAGAAGATACTATAAAGTCTTAGGGTCTGAAATCTGAGTAGGATGAAACCAGAATCTTTGTAAGGGAGAACTGCAATAGATCCCTTTCTGATTTCCAAAGGATTACAAAATTAAAATTGGTTCTATTACTACACATCAAGCAAGCAGAAACACCCCTTTTTGTTAACTGTGATGAACTACACTAAGAATTGCACCTTCTGTTTCTCTTAATAAACAAAGGTTATGTTGACTGGTGTTTCTTCCATTTCCTCAATAAGATGAGAAACACTAAGAACAACAGAATCAAGGCTCTGCTTTCAAACACTATCAAAGGGCATGGAAAGCTCAACCACCTCTGCATGCACAAGCTCTTATAAAAGAGGGGAGAAAGTCTTTGTTTAATTGAACTTCATTTTATTCCAATGTAAATTAATAAAAAAGAACTGCAAAGGTTATGTTTATGAAAGTAAACTAGACTGATAAAAGCACAAATTATCAAGTTTTTTCTAAGGCTACAGATGCAGAAATTCCATGCTGTTTTCATGGAAAAAGAATTGCTTAGTCTGAAGAAGGTCTTAGTGAAGCTGAGGGCCAGATACTACAATTCACTGAGATTACAAGCAATAAAGCAAGCATACATGACCAGCACCGCAAATCTCTTCATAACCCTGCCCACATATACCAGAGAGTATCCGAAGACTGTTTCTGATGTTCATCCATTTGCAATGGTCTTTAAGATGATGTCTGACTGCTAATTAAACCAAGTTAGTGCGGACTGAATCTCTCCCTACCTAACTCCAATGTGCATGTTTTTAGTAAAGAAGGAGGAAGTGACAGTATAGGCAAGAGCAGCCCTGGTTGCATGTTGCACTGAGTTTCCCCTTGGAGAGAAAGATTTAGCTTCGCTCTGTTCCCTTTCTACCTTTGCCCGGTAACAAACTTCATCTAAAGATGAAACATGGAAGTAACCAGAATGAAAATCCAAGAATGGTCAGTACATTTTCATTACTTAGAATTGGACATATTGCGCTATTTCAAAAGAATTCTCTATCCATCATCAATTGACGAGCAGATCTGATGAAGTATATTTTTAGAAGTGTACAGCAATCATCTTAGATTGTTTGAAGTGTTTTAAACACGTTAATTAACTGGTTTAATAAATTACAAAACATCAAGAGAGAATTTTGCAGTTCAGCATAGCATTTTGTATTCACGCTCACTTACTAGTTCTGCTAGCACAGTACAAGAAACAGAGCGTGACTATAGTAAAATAAAAGCTTTGTGTGGATCACTACATTATGTCAGTAACTGTTTCCTCACTCCTACAGCAACTGGAATTTTAAAATCAGTATTCAGAAAACTCACTTGCTTCAGATCTGAGATCCTTAAAAGCAGAGGAGAGGGGAAGGAGGGAAGTCTCCAGGTATTTTAAGAAGCCTCATGCCACAGCAGTGAATCTGTTTACTAGCAGACAAAGGAACAATTCCCCTTCTCAAAAAAGTAATCCCTCACAAGGTCAATCAAGTAAAATATGGAGTAACCTATTTTCTAAACACTAGAAAGGCAGCACGAAAGAAAGACTACAAGTTAAATTTTCTTACATCGTTGATACAAGGCATATGTTAATTTCTTGAGTGCTGTTGAACTCTCTTACAATCCTGATCCTATCTTCTGATTTTGTATTTCCATCAAGTCTTCGGTAATCTAGCCCAGATGCCATACAGTACTGTTCCAGCACATCAAGCAACTGAGGGGGGAAAAAAAAATTAAGTACATTATACTATCTTTTTGAATTAAACATAACCATAGAGGTCATGTTTCTTTCTAATAGACCAGGCACCAAAAACGAGGACAAATCTTCTCCATTTTGCTATCAACATCTTCGACTCACCTTTCTCTATGGTAGCATAAGGTGATTAATTTTGCAGCAGCCTCACTCTCTCCTCTAATCCTGGCTGCCTGTCCCAGTCTGAGTGATGCTGAGCCAATTCAACTCAATAAGCTGGCAGGAAACTTAAACATTTTCCAAGACATTTTAACTTGCTAAGATGGCAGAAGTACAGTAAATGAGCTCCAGAGCCAGCACAGAGAAAGGAGCTGGTATGCACAGCCGGATTTCAGAGGGAGGGAGTGAAAGACATTGCAACAACTAGAATACAGGCTGTTTTTAAACACCATGAATCATAGCCTAAGAATTTTACTAACTTTTACCAATATTTTTCTGCTTACCCATCAGCATTTTACTACTGCATTTAAGTACTAAACTTGCATCTTCCCTAAAGCCACAAAAAAATAAGTATTTAAGATCTGAACTGTCATTCACACTAATCTTTAATACTTCTTTAGTGCTATCATGTTAAATATTTAAATAAACTCATATTGCAGCTTGCACCATTCCAGAAAACACATTATTCCATAATAAGGAAATGAGGGAGCACGTCCCTAAAAGTGAAATGCACACACATCTTGAGCTCCAATTAAACACTCTCAACTTCAAACCAACCGGTGTAATCAAGTCTCTGGTTTGAAGTTCAAGCACTGCTGATGGTCAAAAACCAGTAAAACAGAGGGAATTCAACTACTTCGTAGTATAGTACTAACACAAATACTGTATGATACTTCAGTGGTATTTTGCAGTGACACTGCTCTAACCCAAGATGCATCAACTGAATTCAGCACGAGCTGTATACACCTGCAGTAATACAACAATTAAAAAAGCTCTCAGGAATGAAGCAGAGTATTATATTTTGCCATCACCATTGTCCTCAGACAACATAAGGTTTCCATATGGTTCTGCAGTGCTGCACATTGTCCATCTCAACAGTATTTCCCAAAGTATGGAGAGAAAGGAAGTATGGTTGACAGCTGCTAATGTCCTCACTGCTTTACACTTCAGAACTTACTGCTGCAGTTAACCAATACAAATCATACGGAGCTCACCTTTGTGGAAAAGGAGAAAAGAAGTACTTTATCCTTGTTTTTTCTGAAGTGATTTAAAAGCTGCTGAAGGACCTGGAAATGAATCACAGAAAAATAAGTCATCTCCTACACAATTACTTGTGTTTTCAACCTTTAAGCAGACCAAGCTGCAACAAATTGCTTGCAAAGCAAAATGCAGCCATAACAAAAACACTTTGTTAGCAACGTAATAAGCTAAAATTTAACAGAAATGCTGGATCTATTCATTTTTCATTTAACTCCACTGTGATGTCATTACAGCAGGTAAGTTCAGAAGTTATTTGTATTACTGCATATTTTGGTCTAGACGTCTGCAACAAAATGCTACCTAGGCGCTAGGTCAGGTTTTGAATCTAACAAATGCACACAGTTCCCCTCAAAACAGGAAGGTCTATTTAAGTTTGCTGTACTACATCTGAGTTCAGAACTTCTTGGAACTTGTCTTCTTAAAATAATCAGTGAGATCTATGCCCCTCCTGCTCCCACTCTCTTCTCTTGCTCTGTTTACAGTAGGCCCCGGCTTCCCAGACTCTGCGCAGACCTTGAAATGCCAATAATCCGCCCACACACAATGTTCTTCTGGTGGGGAAGCAAATAATCCAGAGCCTTGTGTATAATAGTTATACTGTTATTTTCAAAAGAAGCATGTCCACATCTGGCAATGGCAGCTCCAGAGTACCGTGCAGAAGCAATACACAAAAGGGAAAAGAAGAATTTTCTGTACCATGTCTGTAGCTTTCTCCCACTGGGCAATAAATTTTTTAAAAAAGTATTTATTCAGGGATAAATAGTTAAACTGTTAATCAATACAAATTTCACTAAAATGAATCTTGGACAACCAAATAATGAGGAATGTTTACATTAATTTTACAGTTCTGGGTAATATCTTGAATATAAAATAGTAATTCTACATCACTCATATCCCCTTTTGTATATACTAGCCAGTCACTTGCAACTGAAAACAAGGTACAAACAAGATAATTTTGGCTTGTTTCATTGCACAACAATATACAGACCAGGATTCATTTTATGGGTAAAAAACCCACGTCAGGTAATTTAACCAGAGTTAAATGCCTTACATTTGTATCTTGTTAGACAAATTAAGAAAAAAATGGATGAAAAAACAGCAGCATGCTTTTAAAGCAGGAGGAATGTGGCTACTGTATTATTGTTGTTATTATTAGAGTAGTAAGTATAGATCAAATAATTAATTCCCTATGGGAGAACACAAACAAATCCACCCAGTTTTTTTAAACAAAATGGATCAATGTCATGCCCATTGGGATTTTAGATATTCTGGGGTATAAAAACCAGCTCTGACAAGCAGGGAAAAGTAATGAACAGCTTTATACTGAAGAGAAATAAACTGTATGCTTGCACACCAGAGTATTATTCTGAAAGTGGTTATTTTGAAAAAGAAATACTTGATCATACTCAAGCACAAATAATGTGATTTTTGGTATAGTCCACATGGATTTAAATGCATACCTCCCCATTACTATACATTATGATGATTTGACCATGACAAAAATTTTACCTCACATCTGAGAACACCTTATCTGTATACAGCTGTCCATTCTAGCCTACAGAATTTAAGACTTCAAAACTATGCGTGCCTGGGTTAGGGTTATATTTATTGGTGGAAGTTGTTATTATTTGCACGGTACTCCCATAGGCTTGCATCTTCCTACTAAAATAATGATAATATGTCAGGCAAAATAAATAACCCAATCCATTATGGTTATTCCCAAGAGATTTGCATTAATTAAGAAAAATACTCCAAAACTTCACAAATGAATGTCTGTGACAATATTGTATGGGCAGTTTAAAAAATATATATTATTTCAAGTGCCCAGACATTTAATAGTCCTCTTAGCCTGAATTTTAACAAAACTGTAGAAATAATCAGATAAGGCGGTTACGGGAATTACTGCAGACTTTAAACTATTTTCTCTATTTCACTTATCTCACTTCTTTTGTAAAAAGTCCATGATACTTCTGTGTGGTCAAACTGCAGTCTGCAATCTTTGTGTTTCAAAAGTAATAGAGTCATTTACTCTTACACTTCACGGTTTCCCGCTTTTCTGCTTTGTGATGGAAGAATACTGGTTTCCCACACTACAGCACTCCTGTTACTTCAGTTCTCATATAATCAACTATCTCAAGTTAAAACCTAGGCATGAAATTCATCGTGCAATAGAATGTGTAAGCAAAACCTTCTGAAAAGCGTGTGCTTTGCAGTATGATTGAAAATAAGGGGATAATTCCAGAAAAACAGCTTAAGCTAAGATCATCTCATTCTGTAGTACTTACCTCCCTCTATAATGAGGACATATTAGAGTCATAGATGTATGAGCAACGCTTATATATGCACATTTGAATTATAGGGATTGTTTTCCCCAGGCCCTTCTTGTAATCTTAAATTCTGAATAGCAAGCCCAGGACGACACACTGTAAATTCTACGTCTTGTAGACAGTTATAGGTGAGTGCAGTCAAGACACCTGCACAATACAGGACACAAACACCGCTATTTCACTCCCTCATGCCTACATTTAAGCAATTCTAGCTTTACTGGTGGCACTAGGTACATCTCACAGTACAAAAAAACGAGGGTCTGTTTCCCCACCCATTTTATCTGTCCTTGGTCAGAGAACAAAAGGTACTTTGGCAGATACACAACTTTTGCATTTCTGCAAAACAAATACAACAGCTTAGCTAGTGAGCTTTGTTAATAAATCCCTGCCTATTTTCCCTTTCTTTCTCTCTCTGGAATAAATTAATGCCACAAACTTTTCCTTTGCAAATATGCTCATCTACAAAAGAATAATCTATGCCAAAGTTTCTGGATACTCCATACTAAATTTTAATTAAATGGACCAAACAATACCTGTTTACTCCACATTATCACAGGAATGTTACAGTATCATTTCAATTAATATCTAGAACATCTGTAACTTACAGAACAGAAAATTTCAATTAAAGTGGAACAAGGTTATTAGAAACATCTCACTATAATTTGTCTGTTATTTCCCAATATGTTAACAAAGAATATAAAGTAGCTTTCAAATTCTAATATGTGATGACTCTCCTGTGCACTTTTTATGGTAAGAGGTGAAAAATCCTCTAAATGACTTAGATCTCAGAGTATGAAAAACAAAACCATCCAAAACAGCTTCTTCTTTAAAAAAAATGGAAACAGAAAGTGGAAGTTAGCCAATTTTCTCTTAGAAGATAAGCTTCCAGTGCAATCTGCATTAGTATTAAAAAACAAACAAAAAATCACTACCATACCAGATACGTGTGAAACAATTTTTCATATTATAATTATTCTGAAGTAAAATTTAATGGACACAAGAACAACTTTATTTTTCAGCGATGGCTACTTGGCCAATTACGTAAAACAAAATGTTCTTGTTTTTTAAAAAATCTAAAACAAACACTGAAAATTCTCCTGAAATGGTTAATTTCTGTAATCTAACAAAATACTTTGAGATTATGTATACTACTACAGAAGGCTCCCAATATGTGTCCCAATTCAGATAAATGAAATTAATCACCTCTAGCTTTCAGTACAATGATAGGATGTTAAAAACCCAGCCACCTTAAACTATACAGTCTTTGTAAACCTAGCATCAGGCATCACTCCTACTTCCAGGCACACAGATACCACCATACACTTCAGGATATTATGTCTGTGCTAAGACATATTTCCTGAATTGATACAAAATTCACGTTCCCCTTAAAAGAGAAGGCGGATCTGTTTCCATCAAAACAAGCCATTCATTCACTCAGACAAATTTTGGCAAGTTTGTGATGGACTGAAACAGACAGCATGGATTTCTATAGTAAGGCGTCAGATATACAAATCCAGAGGTCACTAACAGTAGAAAGATACACTATAAATCTACCAGGCAGTCATCAACACAGCTCTGCCTGCATTTTATACTTCATAAAGTAAAAAATAAAAAAACAAACCCCTCAGAATATTACTTATAGTTTCTAACCCTAGAGAACATGTGGAAAGGTGTCAGAGTTCCTATTACCTAGTACCTCTGCCTACTACTATTGCATTCTAGTGTCTGATCTGACCATCTTAAAAGGTCATAGAATAACAAAAATATCTGTGAAAAACTATAAAAAATTCTTTAGTAATTCTTTAGTCACTCCTCTACAGGAATTCATACTGCATTTCTCGTCTTATATACCAAAAAATGCTGAAAAAGACCTGATTTTTCAAAATAAATGTTATTTCAACCACAAGACAGTTTTTTAAAATCTAGTTTTCCATAATATACACTCTACTCTTTTTTTAATGAAATTCTCCATACTAAGGCTCATCTCAAGAATATCCTTTTTTTTTTTTTTTTTTGCAATTACCTACCATCTGTATAGAAAAATACCTTGAAATACATGAACATTGATGATAAAAGATCAAAAATCAAATAAAAAGCACAATATATCTGGTGAGGAAAGTGTCTAGTGAGACAGAATGAAGATGAGCATTACATGATTCACTAATGATCAAAAAAAACAGGAAGAATCATCTTGCTAGTAGCTAACTACTTTTAGCCAGTTCTTCTCATCTGGCTATACCTATGTTTGAGCAGCCTATCCAGAAATATAAATTGAACTGTCATTTATATACTGATAGCTCAAAGATAAGTTTTTCCAATCAAGCAGATCTCAGTGCCAAAACTAAACATCCAACCCGCCTGACCCTCATCAATATCAAGCCACTGGCACAAGTCCAGTATACTTAAGAAGGACACAGTCTCTGCTGTCTTGCACTCAGTTACGCTCTTACTCTGGCACTGCAATAGTAAAACCTGTTTCCTTATCAACCAAGGCCACTTTGTATGAACATGGGAAGAGCCTCACTGCAACCAACCAAGGTTACATAAAGTCCACACAGCCACAGTCAGCTACATCCTGTAAAGAAGCTGCAGCCCATCCCATCTGACCAGCAACTCAGACCCACTGCCACCTTTTGGGACTGCTTTCTCCTGGGTGGCAGCTTTGGAAGCTGCAGACTTTCAAAGCATTTGGTGCTGGCACCTTTATCTTAACTCGGGTGATTCTGCTTGCCTGAACTGTTCACCGCGGTGTCAAAAAACATGTAATGAAAGTGTCATAAGGCACTGCTGGAGTGAAGTCCACACTACTCACAGATGATGAATTTCTAGACACAGGAAAATTAGTTCAGTCAACAAAAGAGTCTCACAAGCACCACCGAAGATCACTGACTCCCCACTGGGAGGAATATAGGAACGTTGTCAGAGTATGCAGGGATGCAACGAGGAAGGCTAAGGCCCATTTGGAATTAAATCTGGCAAGGGATGTCAAGGACAACAAGAAGGGATTCTTCAAATACATCAGTAGCAAGAGGAAGACTAGGGAAAATGTGGGCCCTTTGCTGAATGGGGTGGGTGCCCTGGTGACGAAGGATGCAGAGAAGGCAGAGTTACTGAATGCCTTCTTTGCTTCAGTCTTTACTGCTCAGGCCAGCCCTCAGGAATCCCAGACCCTGAAGACAAGAGAGAAAGTCTGGAGAAAGGAAGACTTTCCCTTGGTCGAGGAGGATCGGGTTAGAGATCATTTAAGCAAACTTGACACCCACAAATCAATGGGCCCTGATGGGATGCACCCACGAGTGCTGAGGGAGCTGGCGGATGTCATTGCTAAGCCACTCTCCATCATCTTGGAAAGGTCATGGAGAACAGGAGAGGTGCCTGAAGACTGGAAGAAAGCCAATGTCACTTCAGCCTTCAAAAAGGGCAAGAAGGAGGACCCAGGAAACTACAGGCCAGTCAGCCTCACCTCCATCCCTGGAAAGGTGATGGAGCAGCTCATGCTGGAGGCCATCTCCAAGCATGTGGAGGAAAAGAAGGTGATCAGTAGTCAGCATGGCTTCACCAAGGGGAAATCATGCCTAACCAATCTGATAGCCTTCTATGATGGAATGACTGGCTAGGTAGACGAGGGGAGAGCAGTGGATGTTGTGTACCTTGACTTCAGCAAGGCTTTTGACACTGTCTCCCATAACATCCTCATAGACAAGCTCAGGAAGTGTGGGTTAGCTRAGTGGACAGTGAGGTGGATTGAGAACTGGCTGAATGGCAGAGCTCAGAGGATTGTGATCAGCGGCGCAGAGTCTAGTTGGAAGCCTGTAGCTAGCGGTGTCCCCCCAGGGGTCAGTACTGGGTCCAGTCTTGTTCAACTTCTTCATCAAGGACCTGGATGAAGGGACAGAGTGCACCCTCAGCAAGTTTGCTGACGATACAAAACTGGGAGGAGTGGCCGATACACCAGAGGGCTGTGCTGCCATTCAGAGACCTAGACAGGCTGGAGAGGTGGGCAGAGAGGAACCTCATGAAGTTCAGCAAAGGCAAGTGCAGGGTCCTGCACCTGGGGAGGAATAACCCCATGCACCAGGACATGTTGGGGGTTGACCTGCTGGAAAGTAGCTCTGCAGAGAAGGACCTAGGAGTGCTGGTGGACACCAAGTTAAGCATGGGCCAGCAATGTGCCCTTGTGGCAAAGAAGGCCAATGGTATCCTGGGGTGCATCAGGAAGAGTGTTGCCAGCAGGTCAAGGGAGGTGATTCTCCCCCTCTACTCAGCCCTGGTGAGGCCACATCTGGAGGGCTGTGTCCAGTTCTGGGCTCCCCAGTACAAGAGGGATGTGGCACTACTGGAGCAAGTCCAGTGAAGGGCCACAAAGATGATTAGGGGACTGGAGCATCTCTCTTATGAGGAAAGGCTGAGAGAGTTGGGCCTGTTTAGCCTGGAGAAGAGAAGGCTGAGAGGAGATCTTATCAACGTGTACAAGTATCTGAAGGGAGGGTGTCGAGAGGATGGGACCAGACTCTTTTCAGTGGTGCCCAGCAACAGGACGTGAGGCAACAGGCACAAACTGAAACACAGGAAGTTCCATCTAAACATGAGAAAAAACTTCTTCACTGTGAGGGTGACAGAGCACTGGAACAGGTTGCCCAGAGAGGTGGTGGAGTCTCCTTCTCTGGAGATATTCAAAACCCGCCTGGATGCAATCCTGTGCAATGTGCTCTAGGTGACCCTGCTTGAGCAGGGGGGTTGGACTAGATGATCTCCAGAGGTCCCTTGCAACCTCAGCGATTCTGTGATTCTGTGACTTGGTTTTTAGGTATATATATAAATTAGCTGCCAGAAAATATTTTAACAATAAAGTTGACTTTCGGAAGACAATTATGTGTATATAACAGGAAATATGCAGGCCTCTTTCATGTATGTAGTAACAAAAGAGAGATATTGCTTGCATAACAACAAATCAGTAACATGATACAAAAAATGTGGCCCTGCCACCCCACCCCCTCCCCCCCCAAACCAGCAATTGTGGGTACTGTGTTAAATTGAGAGGGTAAACATACAGCATACTTCACCCTGCATACCTTCTCACTCTCGTTATTTTCAGCTCAGGAATATTCCTAAGCCTAGTTTAGTTTTCTTTTTAGTTATCTTCATTGGGTCTCTCTTCCAGTTATTCATACAGTCCCCCTTTGAATCCAGGAAACCTTATGGTTTCTAAGGCAAGGAATTCCACAGATTTATACTCAATATAAATTTATTTTGTTCATCTTCAGCCTCTTATCAACTTCATGCCCCCAAAATTAGAAAAGACAGTGAGCATTCAATACATCTCCACTATCTCCATGCTACTTATGACAGCATAGACCTCTGTCACATTTTTCTTAAGATTTTTTTTTTCCAGGCTGAAGAGTCCCAGCTTACTTGGTTGTTACTTATATGGAAACTACTCCATAGCTTTGACCACCTTTGTCGCCCTTCTCTGAACCTCTTCCAAGGCTCACATATCCTTTTTGAGAGGAGGGACTGGAACTACCCACAGTATTGAAGGTGTGGGCAAATCTTGAATTTCATAATGATTTTCATTTGTTCTCTATTCCTTTTCTAAACAGTTCAAAGGCTTAATTTGATTTTTGACTGCCACTGAATTGATGTCTTAATGGAACTATCTGTCATAACTCCAATGTCTCACCCCTGAATGTAAGGATCACTTCACCGCCTATCACTGAATATATGAAGCTATTAAGTCTTAGGGTCACAGAACACCTTCTTCCAGTCTTTGCAAAGTGCCACCCTGATCCAAAACACAAGATCTCCAGCATGGTACTGCCACCATCAAGATTGATTAAAAAACTATTAGGTGTTCATTGTCTTAAATTCAGTAGATGAATGTAATTTTTTTTTCTAAAAAAATAAATTTACCTTCATTTTTCCACTGTACTTTGGATCTGAAATTGTTGCAAAGGCTGCATCTTTACTTAATTGCACAAAATCTGGAAAACTGGAAAATACCTGGTTGCACACCCGTTTGATATGTGCTTCCTGAAAGAAAAGCAAGAAGTTTGAACAGGCATTAAATATTAGAGCTATATTAGCATAGCAGGTAAGCCATAAAAGGAATTCAACAAGCTGAAACAAATCATCTGAAGTAACTCAACTAGAAAAAGTTACATGTTTTTATTTAGCTCAGTACAGAAGTGCAGGATATAACATCTACTTTCTGAGGTTTTTCTCTTCATTTAAAAAGAAAAAGGGTTTCAATTTGAAACCAATGATTCCAGTTACTATAGTAAGACATGGCCAAAACTGCTGATCCTAGGCTGAGACTGCACTAGGACTGCTCAGAGTTGTTAGTCTCAAGCCCTGATAGCTTGAGATCTGCATTACCCAATAGTTGTGTACCAGCACTTCTGATACTTTTCTCTCCTTTAGCAGTTTCTAGGAGAAAATGTTCCTCGTAATTTTTAGAGAAGCTCAGCTCTGAATAAAAATTCTAGAGAAAAAACACAATCTAACTGTTCATTACTATTTATTTGCTTGCACAAAGGCCTGGCTGTTAGTAAATACTTTTCATAAATGAAACAGAAATAGCATTATTAGAAAACACTGAAAATAACTCTTTATTTTAAGTGCTCCAAGGTTTTTAGGAGTCTCATTTTCAGTTTTTCATCACCTAAATGAAAATACTGTTGTATAACATCTCTAGCTATTAAATAAGGGCTCTATTCTGAATTACTGAATGAAGTTTTGCAAGATTTCTTAATTTCAGTTAGGGTTTTTTGTTTGTTTTTCAAGTCAAACAATCCAAAAACATGAAGATTCAAAAACCAAAGAGGAGACCAGCAACAATTTTCACTCAAGAGTTTTCTCCTCATTTTCCACAAGTCTGCTTTTTAGGTATTTCTGAAACTAACCTGCTGCTTACTAGCAGTGTCCATCTGCAGCAGTGCAGCATGATTTGCAACTTTTCGTAGGATTGTCAGGTAACTGAAGCGCAGTGACTTAATTGTTTCACCATGAGCATTTGCCTACCAAAGAAAGAGAAGAATAATTATGAAAACAAGTACTGTTGAGAATAAGAAATATCCTAAAACAAATGCTGTTCTAACAACTTACTACACTGGTTTACTGAGCTAGCAATTCCAAGTAGTATTAAAATTGGTTCTAAAGAGATGCATACTGCACTTCTAACAAAAAAGCAAGTAAAAAAAAAAAAAAAAAAAACACATTTCTCAGCTTGCGATCCTATTAATAGAGAAGATCCTGTCATAAAGCCCAGCTATGTTCATAGTTTGTTAAATATTTCAAATAGCATATCTACAGAACTTGCTAAGATAACCAAGTTACAAAGATGACAAAAATATAGAAACTTTACAACTGATTTAAATGTAAATGAAACCAGACATTTGAATGACTTCTTACCCTATGACTGCTAACTTTACTTTTCAGCAAAAATTTATGAAGTTTTATAAACATCTGAAGTAATGTAATTCGAACAACTTGAAACATTCTGTAAGGCTTTCTACTGCAGCAGCAGCAATAGCTTCAGATAACTATTTTTCTGGTTATGGCTGGCTGATATGACCAATACTAGTTTTCTTTTTCCTCCTCAAGTTACTAGATTTCATGGTTAACTTCTGAATATTGCAGTCCATAAGAGCACTTAAGCATCTGCAGTCCTGCCAAACATCATTTGTTCTACAAAAAATCATGAGAAACAGAAGCCTGCAAAGAACTAATGCTAATATTCATGGAAAACCATCAGCAAATCCTCACCACAGGTAATACCTTAAAATAAATACTCAGAGTAAAACTGGAAGTGCTCTTACTTCAAGAAATATTCCAGTAAGAGAAGGTAGATACAGTTGTTGTTCTGGGATATAACAAAAGAATATTAATAGGCTATAAAAAACAGTTACAAATTCAGTAAAGACAACAATCCTTTGCCTATAGCATTAGCTTACTGATAATGAATTAAAAAATTGCATTTAGAAGAAAGATTAGATACCTTCCAGCCCACTACCCAGCTTCAATTCAGGACATTCTCTAAAGTATATAATCTAATGTTTCAGTATCAGTTTGAACGGATTGCTCTACTACATAATACAATTAAACAAGAGAATATTTTTTCCTCTGATTTCCATCCGAAATGTTCTCATTCTTACAGCTTGAACAGGCTGACAGAGAGATTGTTTTTAATGAAAGATATAGAAGACAAACTACATGATTTGGAAAAAACCTAAATACATGAACCAAAGCAGGCCAGAAGGAAATTAGGGAAAACAGAGTATGAGATATATGCTAAGTATGTATCAGCCACGCTTAAATTAATCTCAGTCTATTGAAAGATACAGACAAAACAAATAGCAAGCTAGACTAATCAAGTGTTACAAGAAGTCCAGAGAAGATGGAAGAAATCTGTAGGACTTGTCACTTTAGTGAAAAAGCTCCACTTGTGCTTTAACTTGGCTGCTATCACAATTTTCCCTTCAGTGAAGCAAAGAGAATGTCTATTTACTGGCAAAGGAAGACACAACCCCAACTGCAGCTCTAACACAATCAGAGGCCAAACAATCTGCTGGGTCCAAGATACCTCTGGTTTGCAGCTTCTACACTGACCAGCTGATTTGCACTGGAGCAGCGTGCCTGACATACTGGACATACTGGCACAGTATGCTTGCCACTATCAACTGTGTCACAGGTGCACCTATTAATCCAACACATCTAGAACTTACAGTGTGTAAAATGGCCACCTGCTCAGGGCATGCAAAGCAGCTTTGCTGTGCTCCTGAAGTGCCTGGTCTCACTGTGCTTGGGATGCAATCCCATGTTTCTAGACAGGATTTCTCCAAAAGAAAGATGTGAACATTAAACTTGTGCCCAGGTCATGGCCTACAACCATGTGGCCATTTGCAACAGCTCTTCATCTTAAGGGAGTCTTCTGAGGAAATCTAGCTACTGCTCAAAACGGGATGACCACATTCTAAAATCCAGACTGTAGAAGTTCTTACTTTGTAACAACAGTTCTTCCTTTTACGGCCACTGCTGCAGCTACAGGGCTCTGCTGCTCGTAACACTAAGCTTACATCCTCCGTCTCCAGCACAGCCTGGTACACCGTTTTCTGGAATTCTGTCAGGGAACAGTACACCATCTGCCAAAGAGAGAACCCTAAATCACAATTATGTTCAGCATATAATGAACAGCAAAGAGCATTTCAGAAAAAAAAAAAAAAAAAAAAAA
>NW_020451060.1:2018236-2158119 GCF_003343035.1 Apteryx rowi | reverse complement strand
CCACCCCCAAAACAGTAAAAAAGTAAATTTTAGCCAAAATGCACCTATAATTATTTAACCCCTCCCAAATACTACAGAGGGTACCAATACTGAGCTACAACAATCTGCTGTTAGGTTTCCACAAATTTTTCAACAGAGCTTTTGTGGGGGGAAGGAGGGAGGAGTAGGGTAGAGTGAGAGCAATAAATGCATAACTAATTAAGGATTCTCCTGTTTTGCCAGTTGCTTTATTTGCCCTTTCTTTCCTTCTCCTTAGGGGCTAGCTGCTGTCGGGCACTACCACAAGCAGAACAAATGAAATACAGTTCAATCTAATGGTGGCCTATGGCAGTCAGAACAGTGAGAAGGCAGGGATCTATACAGTGCTATGGCCAAAACTCTTATCCCTCCTCTTGGAGACCATGGGTGGCATCTCCATGACATCTTTAGTCTTAAGCAGCAGGAGACAGAAATCCCAAGATCATTCCTTAACCTAGGCCACCCACACAGCAGCAGCACCATGCTGTGCTGTAATAATACAACAGTAACTTGAACATATACTCACATTAACAAGAGAATGAAAAGAATAAAACCTGCTAGATTTAGAAAAGCAACTGACTGACGTTTTTGTTAATCTTTCCTTTAGAAGACAGTTTAGATGACATTATTATACACTAAGAATGAAGAACAAATACCAAATTTTGAAAACAAAAACAGCTGCAAACAAATTTATCTATCTACTTAGAAGGAAAGCACAAATATATATATATACACATAATAAGCATTCTTAGCTATAGTCATAAAGAATATATATATTTTTTAACATGTTTACAACAGCATCAGATGAATAGGATTACAGACCTATAACAGCCAGCTTTAGGTATTGGTTTTCTGAGTTTTTTTAAATGACTGAAAATGAAGGAGTTAAAAATATATATATGTTTAAAGCAAATTGTTCTGTGTACAAAATACCAGGTCTTGAATTCAGAAGTCCTGCACAGAATTTCAAGAGATTTACATACATTGCAGTGGATTTGCACAGGTACTTACAAAAGTGCACATAAAATAGATGTGTAAATCACTAGTCAGAAGTCTAGCTGAGCATTTTCATGCCTGATTAACTCCATTTCAACATGAAATCATAGTAATTATGTGAACAAAGCACACTACTGCGTGTGCATTTTTTTCAAGGCTCTGGATTCTTCTTAAGTTCATAAGCCCAAAAGAAAGCCATAAACTACTAGAGGCATGATGAAAGAGAAAAAAAACACAACAAAAACAAAAAAGAATAGATATATTCATTAATGTTGTATTTGAAATGGGCAGATGCTCTTACTCTGTCTTCCTTTTTTGGCAACTGATCACTGATAAGAGCTTTCGTACGTCTGAGGAACCAGCCAGACATTTTTCTTGCTAGCTTCAGCATGGCCTTGCGACCTGTTGCTAGCTCTCTTTTAGTTGCAGTGTGCCTCTGGCCATGCTCCACTGGATCAGAAAATTTCTTCTTGAAATGCACTCTAGTTCCCAGAAGTCCTGGTACAGCCCTATTAAAAAAAAAAAGGGGGGGGGGAGAAGGAATACTAGCATTTTCTTTACTTCAAGGCAGGCTATCCTTTTCTCCTAAGGAAAAGTGACACCATCTCCAAAAAAACTAAACAACAGCAGACCAACATAAGTCACAAGTATAGATAACCTCCAAAGAACAGGACTGCTGTTATTCAGGAGCCTAAATACAAAGCTGAGCAGTCATGTTTGCAATGGTTTATTTTTATTGTTTTTATTAAAATCAGGTTATACAGGTATTGTAACTTAAATAAAATCTTAAGAAACCCAACAGGAAGAAGAATTCAGAGATCCTTGGCAGCACGGTAGCTTGGAACAATCTATTATAACCACCACCATAGTTTTAATGAAGTAGATGCAGTACTAAGCTTAGCGTTGAAGAATTTCTTTCTTGACATTTACATTCAAGATACGTTTGCTTTTTTTCTCTCCTTTGTAAAGCATACCCAGTAAGACTATTGTGTTTGGATTTACATCTAGGTTTATTTCCAACTCCCTCTCTCCTTTAAAACTTTCCCAGGACAAGAATTGGTGCTTTGTAAATATGTGCATTTTGAAAAAACAGCAAAATATTATTACTGCTTTCAACTTCCAAGTAAATCAGAATGACTTGCATGCATGGGATGGGGCACAGGCATTTTTTCAATGCTATAAAATGACTCTCACTCTGCTGTGTGGGGGAGAGAAAAACAGGAAGGAAAAAGTACTGCTTCCCAAATTCCACAAAGAAGCAAGATGATGAAGAGAACTCCAAATTTATTAAATACCTGCAAAATACATACTGCAGATGGATCTATTAGGATCTTACGTCAATACACATATGGGGGGAAAAAAAATACTGATATTCTCACAAGGACCTTGAGGGTTTTTGACACAGGCCTAGCCCAACTCCACCACATGGCAAAGATATATGGGTGTTTAACCATATAAAAAGATATTTTATTTACCAGTCCATGACACACCAAAGTTCCTTCATATTGTTTTGAAGAATTGTTCCAGTAAGACCTATGCGAACACTGCACTTTAATGCCTTCATGGTTTGAGTTATTTGAGCCTTTGGATTCTTGATTCTGTGTGCTTCATCCACTATGACAGCAGACCACTCTACGCTGCAGATCAAAAAGAAATACCATCTTAACTGAAATACCATCTTATCCAATCACCCCACAAAACCAAGTCACATAAGTAATGATAATTATTATAATTAAATATATATTTATGTTTGTTTTTCCTATTTTACACTACATTATATTACCCAGTTTCATTATATTCTATTCACCTAGTAAATTAAGTGGTCATAGTTAAGCCTAATGGCTAAACTACATAGTCAAATAGATGGAATTACTGTTGACTGTATCAAATCTTTCTTTCTGTGAAAGAAAGCAGCTTTCCATCTCCGGAGTTATCAACCCAACACCTCTTAGCAGCACTCATTCCACTTATAAGTTAATAGTTTTCTGAAGGTAAATTACTGAAACATGGTAAGGGCAGATGACCTTCATTTTCCCCAACAAAACCCATCCAGCATAAATAAAAATAGACAGAAATCTTTTCTATCAGCATGGTATCAACATGAAAGCACTTTGATGTTACTTTGAGAAGCAAAATGCAGAAACAGGCATGTTTAAAATGAAACATCTTTCCTGAGCAAGTCCTATGTATTTTAGGTGACTATTTCGAAGACTGAATTTGTAGCACTTTTGAGCTTCTGTGTTCTTCCTTTCCCTTTACACAAGTTCTCACGTATCCACTCTAAAGCTTGGCTAATGCAAGAATAGGAAATCAGCTGTAAAGAGATTCATAGCTAACCTGTTATAAAAGCTTGCAAGCCAACTGAAGTGTCTGAACATAAGATCATGTCACAGAATCACAGAACGGTTGAGGTTGGAAGGGACCTCTAGAGATCATCTAGTCGAGCCCCCCTGCTCAAGCAGGGTCACCTAGAGCATGTTGCCCGGGATTGTGTCCAGACAGCTTCTGAGTCTCTCCAAAGAAGGAGACTCCACAACCTTTCTGGGCAACCTGTTCCAGTGCTTAGTCACCCTCACAAGATATCAACGATGTTGGCCAGAATTTGCACAGCATTAAAATCATTAATTCTTATTTAAGACCAATGTTTGAGACCAATCCACCATCCTAGCTAAGCAAGAGATATAGCTTCTCTCAGTGCCAAGAGAAGACCACAGGCCCATCTGGTCACATGCTCCACAGGAGCCCGTTCAGCCAACCTGCCTGCTGAAGCAACATACTGACAAGTGTAGTCACCCCGCAGATCTGCTGTGTCAATACAGGCAGTGCAGCACATGCACCTGTTCCCTGACCACTATTTGGTGCTCAAGCTTAGAGAGTCCCTCAGAAAGACAAGAGCATGAAAGGTGCTGCTAACTTAACACCCTTAGCTGTCTTCTACTTCACTTTTTTCCCCAGAACTAAGCACAGACAGGAGATCTGACTGTTTTGGTGAGGGCCATCCAGAACACCAGGATGTTCTCTAGTCCTTTCCCATCACCTAACACGAGAAGGTCTGCAGGGTCACTGAGAATGTTGGCAGCTAAGGGCAGGCTGCTACTATTAACAGAGCTATTCACACAATTTCCACTCTACTTCCAGGATGAAATAAGTGAAGAGGACCACTGGGATCAGGTGAGAGGCTAAGTACTTTTGAACATCACCAAAGGCAAGGCAAAACACCTGGTTTAAGAATACTAACAGGAATGGGACAAATAAAGCAGGATTTCTAATACAACCTGCTGTCGGAAAGACCCTGATTCTCCTAAGACCATCAGATATTTAAAACTACATATACATTTTCATATATACATACACAACATATACATACACGCATGTTCCCCCGCCCCCCTTACATCTCAAAGTTCTTAGGAGTCAGGAATTTCATCAAGCTTGTGGAACGTCATGTGAAGCATAAATAAGGACCAAACATCTTGTCAACATTTGCTAAAAATTTCCAGCAACTTTTTTCTTACACTATACTAAAAGATAGAAATACCTTCTGAGTATCTTTTAGCTACCACGACTTTTCAGGTAGGCGATTCCTGCAGCTTTTAAGAACATTTCATGAATGGGGTAACAGCAAAGACTAGCTATGTGAAAATATTTAACTTTGTTGCAGTCAACCAGCAGACTCAATAGACTTCCCAACCTTATATGCCATGCTGCAAAAGAATGAGTAGAAAGTTCTTATGGAAACATGAACTCTAGGCACTTAAATACTTTCATGGTCACTCAGGAAGGGGGGGGGGGAAAGACTAATTTACTTGTAATTATAGCTTTCTGAAAACTATTTGAATACTTTTCCTAAGCACCCACCTACAAAGATAGTATATGGTAAATCCACTACACATAGGTTCTCTTCTTCCACACAGCAAGTCTTTGGATTTAGCACTAAGCACTTTATACAGGAAGCATATAAGTATTTGTAAGGAACAATTTAATATTAAACAGACAGTTAAAATTATGGTTGCACAAAATATATTAAAATTGTTACCTGTTAAAATCATCCAAATATAGGCGAAGTATCTCATACGTTGTAAGGGCAACTTCACATTTCCCTTGCTTGATGCGACTCAAATCATCATCCTTTTTATTGCCGTGCAAGACTGCAACCTTGAAGTAGCCCCATGTGTCTAACTCATCCTTCCAGTTGTACAGCACAGAAAGAGGGGCCACTATAAGGAAAGTCTGAAAACAAATAGCTGTTACAGTACTACTAGAAAATCTAAAACATAGCACTTTCTCAATAAGGAAAGTTAGAATCTTGAGTTTTATTTTACTGCTATGTAGTTTGAATTTTGTTTAATTCTGTCACATCTGTATTTAATATTTATCTACTGTTACATGCATAGAATAAAAAATACCTAAGAAGTCAACAAAATAAATTAAGAAATATTCAGCTTATTCACAGTGTGTAAATACTAGAGGAAAAAAAACACACACACTAAAATACTACAAAAATACCAAAGCAATAGTGTTACTTATTCAAATTATACTCTAATAGCATTTACATAAATTATTAAATTTATTTCCACAGACAAAGCATAAGAAACTGCAATAAAGCACACAAGACACTATCACTTTGCTTTGATATAACATCTGTATCCATATATCATAAAACATTTTACAGATGGGGAAAACAGAAGCATGAAGAGGTTAAACAGCTTGCTCCAATTCACAAAGCTAGTAAATACATGACTTTAGAATAGAAAGTATCCAAACACACTTAAAGGTTTAAGATAGCCTGTAGAACTCTTTAATCGTAGAATCATAAAAGCATTCAGGTGGGAAGGGATCTCATGAAGAATCTAGTCTAATTTCCTGGGCAAAGCAGGGGCAACACTGAATTCAGACCAGGTCATTTAGGGCTTTGCCCAGTCGGTCTTCAAAACCTTCAAGGATGGGGGGCAGTCCACCACCTCTTTAGGCGACCTGTTCCAATGCCTAATGGCCCTAATAGTGAAATTTTTCTTCTCTTATATGTGGTCAGAACCACTCCTCTTTGTTCACAGACAGGGCCACCCCTTCACCTCTTCTTCCCTGCCCATCTTTTTCGAAACTGTTCCTCATAGAATTATAGTCGTATGAACCATTCGGCCAGTCAAATATTCCAATTATTCCAATAAAACAAAAATAGCAATAGAATACAGAAAATTGAATGGGTCTTCTCATGGATAAAATTAAAGTGATCTTCAGATCTCTCTTCTTCACACAATTGTTACATAAATCTCTATATTCGTTCTTATAGATACACACATGCTTTTTGTATTTTAGAAACACGATCATGCAAAACTCTAGTTTACTACTCAGTGACACAGGCTTTTCAGAGTACTCTAGCCACAAATCTCATCCAGATATTTGCAAATGTCTTCTGTTAGAACAGACTGACGAAAGTAATAGATTGGACAGTAACAGCTAGAGGAAACACTGTGAAAATTTGAAAAACCAGAAGCTGCCCTAACACTGCTAAGAAGGCCATGAACCTCCGATCTACACTAAACATTAAAAATGAATGTATGTAAACTCCCAAAACAAACAAATGACAACAAAAACTGTATCGCCTTTTACCAAAACCTTTAAATTTATATCAACAAAAGCTGTACCTTCTTGGGGCTACATTTCGATTCTTTTTTCACTGTCCTCAGTAAAAATTCTGGCATATTATTTTCAATATCTTCACGTGTTCCCTTCTTGTGCAGCACTGCAGCCAGAAACGAAATGACCTCAAGAAAGAAAACAATCCTCAGTAATCAGGTACAAAAATGTAAACAGAAAGTGAACATCTTTTATTGCAAGTAAACATTTAGGAAAAGATCCTGAATTAGACTTAGTAAAACTTTTTTCTTTCTTTTTTAACTGACTTCCATTTTTAAAATAGGAACCCCTCTCTTTGGAGAATCCTGCATTTGTGGTAAGTGTGCTTCTTGAGCAATTTCACACTTCAGTCATCTAAGAGGAAAAATTTTTAAAAATATGGATAAAGGAGCCAAGAAAAACTAGAGATGAAACATGCCTGGGAATTTTCCTGAAAAGGGATGGCACATGAATCTTGGATGAGAAAACAGAAGGAAGAGATACTTGCTAATGTTAGTCCAATACTACTTCTGCAAAAGGAAGAAAAGGTTTAAACTAAAGGTTAGATTCTTAAAAATGTGTAGTTTCATGTATGTTCCTTTCCTTCAAATTCCTGTTATCTACAAAACCAGTTCTTTCTGTTGTGTTTGGGCCTATTATTCAGTCATGTGCCTCAACTCAGTCACTGTCAGGTGATTTTTCTTCCCCTTTGATTATGGGACATTTATTACAAGACATTACAGTGAGGACAAGCAGCATGAGCTGGGCTATTCCAAGCTGCTGTCATGGCAATCCAAACCAGGCAGAAGGCACAGAGATATCTGGCCAGAATAGTCATATTTGTAAAACCCGCTTAGAATAAATGGCATCCATGGGGCTAAGCAGCAGCAAGAACCAGATGTGTTGTCAGACAGAGGTGCCCTTCTTTTGGAAATTCAACGGGCCCTATTTACTCAGGGCAGCCAGCTCTAGCCCCTTCCCTCGGCAGCTGCTATACAGCTGCTCATAGCAGGGCAGAGGTAAAGCTGTCAGCTGTTGCTTTCCCCCCCCCCNACTAAGAAAAGAGAGAGGCACCCAAAGCTTTCTCCCTCCAATGGTGGGGGGAAAAGGCCAGACAGGAGTGCAGAGCTGACAGAAAAATACCTGAGAAGAGTGGAGGTAAAAGAGCAGAAGAGAGGGAAACCCATCACATATGGGGCAGCTGGGTGAGAAACAGGTATGTGGAAGAAAGAAAAAAAAAAAAAGGCATTTTTATACATGATGCTTCATATAAACTGAAGGTAGGAGGCTGCTGCAAGTTTGCACGTTGTTTGATTTTAGTATCTTTTTTAATCCTTTCAAGAATAAGAAGAAAATTCAACAAAACGTAAAATCCCATGTGTCTTCCAGATCCTCCCTTTATGGAAGAGTTATGCATCACAAATTTGTAACTAAAGCAAAGGCTGTAAAAGAGGTCAACTCTGCTGAGAAACCTTTGACTCTTCCAGATAAAGCAGGAAGCAACCTAAAGGCCTTTATAGGAAACTTTAATTCAGCAAAATCATGATTAAAAAAAAAAGTGTTTTTCTACTTGTCTCCATCTCAACTTTAGCTTGAGAAGAAAGAGCCAGACAGCCAAACCAAATTAACCAAAAATCCACTGAGAAATGGAAAGAACATTGCAATGCAAAAGACTTCAAGAAAAGTCCTTCTCTCAGAACTCATGCTTTAGTTTAAGACTGGAAAGTTTTGGCCAATTGACAAGCATACAACAAATTTTCCCTAAGACTGTAAATGAGTTAACTGCTAAATAATGAATTTTAATTAACATTTCATTTATACATACTAATATTTTCTAAACAAGTGAAATGAGCTCTTTTTCTTCACATGCACTGAACTACCTCCCCCATACTGTAAACTTTAAGAACACAAATACTGCATTTTATAAATATATAAATAAAATATTCTTCAAAAACATATTTTTCTTCTGCAAACTTGATATTGTGATTAAATAACCATCAGATGAGAATTCCACAATGCATACCTGTATTGTTTTTCCAAGGCCCATATCATCTCCAAGAATACACCCCCTTTTAATAGCATAGTGTCCATACAGGAATTGGGCTCCTTCTCTTTGATAATCACGCAGATATCTGTTAATTGTATATGGGATACAATCCCCATTGTCAGATAATTTAAAAGCAATTGCAGGAGATGGAAGATTTTGGTCAGGAAAATTAGGCTTTTCCAGATCATCATCATCAAATATTAAGTTTTTCCAGGGATCTTTACTGGATTTGACTCTATGAAGATTAGTTATTAGTATTTTCCTTTCTTCAGACTCCAAGAATGATACAACAGCAAATGATTTCCCATTCTTGTCCTTTTCAATAGACTTTACTGTTCCTTCATAAAGTTTCCCATTTTCAAGACAAGGGGCAAGGCATTTATCTCCAATGTGCCATCTATCTATGAGAAAAACAAACAAATAAAAAGCATACTGAAAACCTGTCCAAATGGACAAAGTATTTCATTTTGTCACACTATTTAAAATATTTAATAAAAATTTATTTGACAAAATGCATACAACATAAGATACAAGATTTTATTGAAGGGAGCACTAGACCTATGATATTGGTTACAATTTAGAACCAAATCCTGAGCAACATATAAAATTACATTTTGTTAAAACAGTGCTATTTTACAAACATCTGAGTCTGTATTAAAGAATCTGCAGTAGAAAAACTCTGATACATTAAGTTACTCCATGAAGATTTCCCTTGAGCTCACACAAATAAACATGGATATGCTGATGCCTGCAGGTTTAGAGTCCAATTAACAAACCAGGTGACTTGATCAAAACAACCTTCTATATCATATGCACTTTTGATCTACTTGCATCTAGTACTGTGCCTTTAATAAATTATTTTACAAATGTAATTGCGCATGAAAACATCACCTTTCTCCTAAGGAAGTCTAGCACTGGTGAAAAAAAGCTGGCTTCTGGAACAACAGAGGTGTGATTTAAAAACATATAGTATCATACCATTTGCCTACATTATTCATGGAAGTGGCTAATCACTCAATAAATTCCTTACATAGCAGTCAAGTCTGGAACTGTAACATCTGTTCCTCTATATCTTCTGAGTACAGCCTTAATACAGCACAACAAATATTAACAACAGATTAATAAACAAACAGGTCATTTTCAGCTATCTTGTTTTTACACTTCACATACAAAGACAACTTTTTAAATAGTAAATGCTGCTAAGAGATGATGGAAAGAGGAGGATAAGAACAACAGCACAAAGCTTAGAGAACACATATCAAATTAACAAGGAAACATCCAATAAAGTATCCTTATTAGAAAATATAAGGCTTTTGCTCTTTATAGTAAAAAGAGAAAGACCTAGGAAATAACGGCTGCTTAGGAAGTTTTCCAACTTGAACTGAGGCAGTGTTCTCGTCTTTTTGAATATGTGGAAACCATTTTCAGCCTTCCTGTACTGAGCTTTCTCAAATCAAAGAAACTGATATGGATGATTCACCTCAGAGCTTTTATTGTTCTAATTTATTTGTTGGAATATCATTCTGCTACTTCTGTGAAAAAGCATTAACAGCAGCAGTGAGAGGCACCTGGGACAGGTTTTTATGGAAAGAAGCAAGAGAGAGAATTTTGCATCAGAACAAGGATTTGAACTTCACACCTATGACCAGTGGCAATACATCTTTCTGTGCATTTCACTGCATACTGATTTAGTGCTGAGACAACAAAAGAAATAGAAATACAACTCAGTTATTTTTCAGAGAGGTAAGGAACAGAAAAGAGGAAGTCTTGAAGGCAAGAAACTCCACTTTCCCCTATTGTCATGCCTCAGTGCAAAAACCTCATTGAGAGGATATGTTCTTCTCACCATTTCCTGAGTCATTTCCCCCAGCTTCTGGAACTGTACCCTCAAAGAATTATTCTCTTCATTAATTAGATCAGTGATAATATTTTAAATTTTTAATATAATCAAATTATACACAATAAAAGAGAACATAAGAAAGTCCACCTACCCACTACTCTGTAATGACCAGAGGCCGTAAGTTGACATCCAGGTAACAGTAAATATAGCATGAGCGTATAGAAAAACTCTCTTCTAAAATTCTCCAGGCTTAAACTATTTTTAATTCTGTAGATTTCCTGAGCCAGTTATGGTTGTCTATTTAGTAATCCCCAGGAGAGCTCTCTTCCAAGTACCTGTTCCATTCCCCCTTCAACACATGCAGATTTCTTGCATTCAATTAGTCTTTTGACTAAGAGTTTCACAGGTCTGCGTTCTATTGCATGACAAACTTTTGCCTGCTATAAACTTGGATTCTACAAACTAAACCGAGGACTATTAATGAGATCATAACCCATCCATTTCTATATATGGGCTCCATATCATGCATGATTTTGTGGATCTTTTTCTGAACACCTCCACATCATCCTTGTTCAGGCTGAGAAGTCCCACCCCACAGCTTGATCCCTATAAGTAAGCTGCTCCATACCTTCAGCCATTCTTGCTGATCTTCATTAAAGCTTGCAATTCTAATGCATTTTTTTGAGGTGAAGGACGCAGAAGTACAGACAGTATAAATTGTATGCAGCCAATCTCTGAAATTTTAAGGCATTTCTACTGTCTCACATGCATGCCCAAATACATGCGGAAAACCATGCACATAAACTTCTACCAATAGTGTCTAAATCTTTGTGCGATTGCTCAAAGTTAGGAAAGAACGCTGATAAAATGAAACCAGCTCTATATAGCATGCTGTTAAACTTGCAAGACAAAATTTAAAATGAGAGAGAATTTCCATAACTACTTTCTTTTACAGTCATATCTAAAGTGACACGTAACAAAATAGTCTTAAAAAAAAAAAAAACCTCAAAGCCTCAAGTTAAAACTATGATTTAAGATTACAGTGCCTTTGTTTTTAACTAAGCATTTACTTGAGTTTTATGACCTTGAATATGATTTGTTAGAATTTGAGTTTGAGGTGCAAAGCACAGTGAATACTACTGGCCATAGTTTCAGCAATACCAGATTCCAAACTTAGTAAGAAATAAGGCATAGAATGAGAAAAAGTGAAGGAATGGCAAAGCAATTGTAAAAAGGCCACCATTGCACCAATATCCCCGAAAGCAATGGTGTACAAGCCAAAGCAAGAATTGGTACTTTAACCATGCCAATTCACAAACTTTTTGTGAACCACAACAATTATTTACATAGAGTTCTAGCTTTACAAGTGAGGAAGTTTATCCTAGGATGACTTCCTAGAGTGGATATACCAACATGATTTAGTACACTTGCCATCAATGCTAAAAACCAATGTTTAAGATGCCTGGCTATATTTATCCTGCTACAACACTTGGAAAAAGTGCCATTATATATATTGACTGTTCTAAATCATGTTGATAGTGCTCTACTGCCAAGCTGCTAGTTCACTCCAACAACTGCTCCTATATAAAACAGGCAAAACTATGAATACTTTGTAACTACTGAGGTTTGACCACTTAGAGTGCAAAGTTTGTTTTCATCCCCAAATAAAAAATAGCCTATAAAAACAAAATTCAAGATGCTACACAGCAAAAAATTTTCTTTCTTACATTATCAAGTTTAAATACAAAATTGTTAAACAAAAAACTCTAACAAAATTCAAAATGTTTTCTTCCCAAAAAACATTGAAGCAGAATGTTTTGAATTCACTTCAACATATGTTTCCACTTTTCCCCCCAAAAAACAAATTCAAAATGAACATTTCTTATAAGCAGGACTGATTTAAAAACAGTTTTCTCACTGAAAGCTCTTAAGACATACACACACCATTGTGCTTCTTAGACAGTTCAGCTTTTCTGCTAAGCAAGGCCTCAGAGCGCTTTGGCACTGAGATGTGCATGCCAGTTACTGTCAGACAACAAGCCCCCCGGGCCCCCTGCGCCACAGCACGGGGCCACGGGCACTCTCTTCCCCAGGGGCAGCGTGAGGCAGCGCCTCGAAGCGCACGCACCCGCCGCCGACTACCAAGCGCCTGGTAACTAACTTCCGGCCCTGCTCTTACTCAACCATGATTTTGCCACCCCAGCATACGTTACAGGCAACCAACACCTGCCTCGCTCCGAAAGCACAAACGAAAGACGCTTACCTGGGGCATCATCGCACATTTTAGTTTACGGCCATGCGCGCGGCGGCAGAGCCTGCGCGTTAAGGCGCCCAGGGAGAGCGGGGTAACGGGAGGCGCCCGGCCGCGCCCAGCCGCTTCGGGGCCCGGCGCCAAGACGAGCCGCTGAGGGGCTCGGGCGCCTCCTCGCCCGCGCTCCCCCCGAGCACGGTGCCGCAGCAGCGCGCTGCGGGAGCCTCGCTAAGCGCACCGCAGCCGCCCCCCGCCCCCGGGGGGCATTTTACGGCGCTTCGTGACGGGAGAGCTGCCGCCGCTAACGACCGGGCGGCGCTGCTAACGGCCCGGCGGCGTCGGTAACGGCCGCGGCCCGCCGCCGCTCGGGCCGGGAGAGGAAGGGTGGGATTCGGCACGAGGCGCCGGTGACGGCAGGTGCGGGCCGCCGGGCCTCCCTGCGCCCCGCTCCGCCCCGCCCCCACTTCACCGGGCGTCGGAGGTTCGGCCTGCCAGTTTGGGGGGGGAGGGGGCGAGCGGGTATCGCGAGAGGAGCAGCCCCACGGGATTTTTTTCTTAAAGGAGCCGGCCGCGAAGCGAGAGGAGGCCTCGCGGGGAAGTCTCGCGAGGCTGGCGGCCGTTCTCGCGCGCGCCGCGGCCGTTGGGCCGTTAGGGCGAGAGCAGAGCCGTGGGCGGTGGTGAGGGCAGGCGCTCCGCGGCCCAGCGCTCTCGTGTTTACTAACGTTTCACAGCCAACAGGTAGAAGTACTGCTGTGCAGGGCGCTTGAGGGTGCTTGGCCTGAGGGCAGCCATAACTCTGTGGGTGCTGGTGGGGGGAGTAAAATCCAGTTTGGGATCGGGGATATTGAATGTCTGGGCTATACGCTGCTATACCATGGTACAAACACAAAATTAAATACGTTTCTGTGCAGCAGTGCACAGAGGTGGAATCTGCTGTGAGTAATGCTGTTGTGCAAAATTACAACAAGCAAAAAATACACAGTCACGTGAACGTAGCCCAGTGGAGCATGATTACTCAAGCTGGAATTTAATCAGGCCGCTTTCAACTGTTGCCACAGTTTCCACAAATCTTCAAGACTGTCAGCTCTCTTATAATTTGTTTTAAACATACTGAAGTCTGCAGATTTTTTCTTTTCCTGAAAAGCTAAATTTTCTTGCTGAAACTGATGACAGCATCTCTTCTATTGTCAACAGAACTGGCTGGGTTGGACTGCTTTTTTACAAACTGATCTCAACCCTTCAAGTCAGCAAAAAGTCAAGCAAGTAGGATGTCCCCTTTCAACAGAGATTTAGATTCAAAGTTGTGTTTTGCACATGTATTTTACTCCAGAACTGGGTGATGACTTGCTTCTACATAGTGTGTCAAATTCAAAACTAACAAGGGAAACAGAGATAAACATTTACCATCTTAAGGCTTCCGGAGCCATTTTGAAATAGAGAACACTGAACAATTTTTTTCCAGTTGCTTGTACCAGTTTCAGAACACCTAGTGCTAACTTTCAAACTAGATAACCCAAAAACTGATTTTTGTCTGTTTCTTCCTAAATAATTGAATTATAAGTTTACTTTGAGGTAGTCTAAACAGGTTTTTTTTTTTTTGATTTTTCTGTAGGTTAAAAATATCTCTATACCAAATAGACAATATTTGAAATGTCAGTAATAAACACTGAGAAGCAGAACAGTAGTTACCGGCTTACGGATAGGCTAGAGCTCATGCTACTGGTTCATAACATTCGGTGAAACAGTATAGGCTGATAGAAAGGCATAAAGGGAGGCAGCTGATAAAATATTTAGTCCTATTAGTTCCTTCTTACTCATTCCTATGTCTTAAATGTATTCTACAAAGGAATATAGTGACAGGACCTGTCATGTGACACAAACCAGGTCACTGGCAGAGCCAGGAACAGGACACAGAGTCTTCAGAAATCCAGGCTGCACTGAATTCCTGAATTCAATAGCAAACCCACCAATTTCAAAGGAGGAACGGTTCATGTCAGGTCTCTTAATTTCTACTGTAGCGTTCTGACCAGACAGCAGTGCTTCTTTTCACATTGCTGGGGGGCTTAGTCTCTTGTGTTAGACTCCTTGCACATGGCATAATGTGTTAGAAGGTCTAAGAATGAAGGAATCTGAGTGTAATGTGAGATAAAGTACACCCAAAATTTTTTTTTATAAAATGCTAAATGTAAAAGTGGAAAAAATTTAGTAAAGCTTCCACAAGAGTTAATCAGTAAATGAATATGGAATGGCATGGAATTTCTTCATCCTTAAAAAACAATCCTAAACAAAAAACCCCTTCTGAGTCTCAGAACTATATTCTGGATAGTGAAAGTCATGCAAATGCTATATATAGTCTCCAAAAGAAGCTAATTAAAGAAGTTATTTAATAAATTCTTTCACACATTTTAAGGCAAGTTAATTTAACAGGGAAACTGTTCCCTTATTTAAAGAAGACTGTGATTTACTTAATATAATCTACAAATCTTGTTACTGTGTCATAAGTTGGTTATTGATTAATTTTATCCAGGTTGGTTTAAGCTGCTGAAAAGAGAGTGTAGTGTATTGTGTAGCTTTAAGAGAACCTAACATCCACAAGAAAATTGTAATCAGCTTTAGATGCAATCCTATGCCACTCTACTTGTATCATCTGGTACTCCAAGCATATAGTCAAATGAATGCCTGAAAACTGTTGAGTTTGCAGAGATTTTTTTCTCTCAAAAATAGTTAGCATGCTCCAAAAAAGATTAGCCTTGTATTTGATGGCGTGTTCAAACATCGAGCCCCAAAGCAGGGATGGTATCTTGTAGTAAATGCTCACTTTAATGTTAAATATTTTCTTTTTAATTTATTGGGCAACACTACTTGCTAGTTCTTTCTGCCAGTGTTCTCAGTAAGGTGCCAGATTACTCTCCTACTTTTTTATTTTTCTTGCTTCTAGACTTTAGTCTGCATCCCAGCCTGAAATACAAGACAACAACTAGCTTTTGGCAAATGCCATAAAAACAGCCCTTGGGATCAAGCTAGAGGTAATTATTTGGCATCTTGATGCATACTAACTATCCTGTAACTGAATTTCTTCCCACTGCAGCCTTTATCTGTAGCAAAATCCAGAGCAAAAAAGGGGATCTAAAGTTATTCTTTAAGAAGAAATTGTAATTGTAAACAAACAGGGATAATAGTTGATGGAATGTGTAACTGTGGCACTCAGAGAGCAGGCTTACAGTTTGTATTAAAAAGAGGAAAGATGAGTAAGTTATGGTAAATTTTATACCATACATGCAACAAAATCTAGCTTTTGTGGGTAACACTTAAGTGATAGAGGCCCAGTTTCCACAGCAGTCTCATGTCTGCCCATTATCAGAAGAGTTTGCAAATTATAAACTCAATAATTAACAACCATCTTATTCTTACCAAAAAAATTCCACCCCCTCCAAGACGTCTGGCCAGCTTGCCTCATATCTCAGTAGCAATTTAATAGCATGTTACAGGAAAGGCCTAAGTTCCCACATCCTTATTATTTTGACAAACACATAAATGTATTTTTAATAGTGCAATATTAGCTAGTTTCACTAATGAAAATTAAGCATAGATTTGTAAATATCATGCAAGATCCATTTTTAAAGCAACTTTGATTATATTTTTGATGCAGAATACATCAACTTGTGATGAATCTCTGTCATTGTTACTGATTATCTGATAATTTCAATTGATTTAATGACATTTTGGGGAGGGATTAAGCACTAGAGAAAAAAGCCTGAACCCTTGATGTATCTGCAGTAGAATTGGGTACAGTGAAGATAGATAGTCAGACTGGCTAATCAGAGTTCTACACCCTTGTGCATAGAATATTTTCAGAGACAAATAAGGCAATAGAGATTCTAATATATGGGTCTATGTGCTGTTTCCTACCTGCCTGCTCTGAGAGTAATGAAGACCTCTGCAGCCAGAAGCAACACTAAGTTGCTTCTGTAAGTTGTCTTTGCTGTTAGCCAGAGTTTGGTTCTAACTGAAATTGATGAAAAATGGATTGTGTTTGATTAACCAATTCTATCAGACTAATGAGAGAGTAGCTGGCATCAAAGCACTAATACAGTTTCTGGAACAATATGTGAATATCAGGCACCACATATATTGGGGGAGGTTGTTTAAAAATTGTATGTAATACAGTACCAATAAATTATATTGTTTTAAAAATATACATGCAGTCATGTGCTTTACTACATTCATTCAAAAGGAATGTGACAAGAACCATACTCTCATAAAACCAAAGCTGCAAACAGGATGACATTTCAGATTTAAAAAACTTGGCAAAATAAACACAATGTAACTCCATCATGACCTCAGATACTTAATACACCTCAGTCCTCAGAACATCTCAGAAAAATCAGCAAGAGTATAGGCTGTTCCTCTATGGCAGACCTTTATGCTGGGTTGTACTTGAAGATAAATGTGTGTTTATACCACAAAGTGTTTATTTAACTGATATTATGTTGCATTTGATTCTTATGGAGATATTTGTGTTTAATAAAGACTCTTTCCTGCAGAGTACAGCTGTTATTTTACTGTCACAAATACAGTTTTATGACTTCAGAATAGAATGAAATAAGAAACAGATTAAATTCTTGCTTAAACACTTTTAATTTTTCTAATAAGCAAACTGGGAATAAAATTCTGCCTACACTCCAAGGATCTCATTCTGCTTTTAAGTCAGTGGTAAGATCTCAGTGGATTAGCTGGAGGCTGAATTGTACTACAAAATCCCACTGAAGTCACTAGAATGAGTCTCCATTACATCCTTGTAATGCTTTCCTTCAAGAGGGACAAGAAAGAGAGGAAGGCACTGTTAACAGGAACAGTTGGTTAGCTTTATGCCAACAGAGAATTTTCCTCTGCCATTACAGTTCTTCCAGCAAATTACAAACAGCCTCTGTATCTTATGCCACTTGGGAAAAAAAAAAAAGCTAGAACACAAGAGAGAAGCTGGCCCACGGAGATTAGGACTTCTCTCCTGCAGTACCCTTATAGGACTTGGCCCATAATGAGAATGTTTTCAGAGTCCAGTGAATTGATTTACTTCTGTCATGTATCTTTAAAAGTTTTTAGAAAATAAAAGTCCTTCTTTCAGGAATTATTTCTAGCTCAAGTTAGAAGTTATTTGCTGGGCTGTCTAAAATATGTCTCACCATGTTTCTGCATAGAAAGATTTGTAAAAGGATTTCATTTTGAAAAACTGTTGCCATTGCTGAAAGGTTCAAATATTTGTCCAAACTCCATAGGAAAATCTGAATTCTACTCATATTTGACTTAGTTTAGATTTTGTGAGAGGAGTGTTAGACTCAGATAACAGCCAAAATGAATAGGACAATGGGGATAAGCACTTTTTTAAAGATGTGCTATATCCTTGAAAGCGTTTCAGATGTAACATTGTGGCCTTTCTGTTCACTCTGCTTCGACAGAGAGGGGAGATAAATTAACTGATGTGCATCTAAAAGGGGCAGCTTAGTTACATTTACAGCAACCTTCATGTCAGCATATCTGAAAACAAAGCAAGTTAGTGAGTCTCAAATGCAGTGAGTATTTGCAGACCTCACTGAAACCATAGAAAGGACAGGCCCCTAGAACTGTTGAAAATGCAAGTCATTTGTTTAATTGTATACTAGAAGAAAGAAGAGGTTATTCAATTCAGTGATGTTAATGGCAGCATTAAAAGTACAAAGAGGAACTGAGAACTTAGTTTTGTGATATGCACTAAATTAAACATTTTGGAAGGCCTTTTGTCTTTCCAGGTGTTCATTTGCCACAGTATTTTACACATTCCCCATTAATAATGTTCAAGAAGCTCTCATACTTCATGGAAATCAGCATGACTGGATGCTCTGAAGTGCCTGTAGGCTAACACACGCAACATAGGGAACAAACAGGAGGAATTAGAGCCCTTGTGTGCAGCTGCAGGGCTACGATCTCATCAGGATTATGGAAACATGGCAGGATAGCTTACCCAACTGGAGTGCTACCCTGGATGGATACCGGCTGTTTAGGAAGGACAGACTGGGACAGTGAGGATGGGGATTGGCCCTTTATGTGAGAGAACAGTGGGGATCCATGGGACACTGCTTGGGGGTGGGTGAGGAGCCAGCTGAGAGCTCATGGGTCAGTATTAGAGGGCAGACCAACGTGGGGACAGCATTGTGGAGGATGTCTGCTACAGACCACCTGATTAGGAAGAAAAAGTAGATGAAGCCTTCTTCAGACAGTTGCAAGAAGCCTCACATTTACAGGCCCTCCTCCTCCTCACAGGGGACTTTAACCACCCAAACAATTTTTTGGGAGAGCAACACAGCAGGGCACGAGCAGTCCGGGAGGTTTCTGAGTGCATTGGTGATAACCTGCTGACATGGGTGATGAAGGAGCTGACAAAGGGAGATGCCCTGCTGGGCCTCATACTTACAAACATGGAAGAACTGACTAGGAATGTGAAAGCTGGGGGCAGCCTTGGCTGTAGTGACCATGAAAGGATGGAGTTCAGGATCCTGAGAGAAGGGAACAAGGCAAATAGGATCACAGCCCTGGACTTCAGGAGAGCAGACTTTGGCCTGTTAAGGGATCTGCTTGTAAGAATCTCATGGCACACAGGCCTGGAGAGAAGGGTCAGGGAAAGCTGGTTGATTTTCAAGAATCATTTCCTTTAAGTGCAAGAACCATTCATCTTGATGTGCAGAAAATCAAGCAAAGACAGCAGGAGGCCTGCATGGATCAACAGGTTGCTCCTGACAAAATTCAAACATAAAAAGGAAGTGTGCGAGAGGTGAAAACAAGTCAGGTGACCTAGGAGGAGAATACAGTCCGAACATGCAGAGAGAGGATTAGGAAATCAAAGTCCACCTTGAGTTGAATCTGGCAAGGAACACGGAAGGCAACAAGAAAGCCTTCTAAAGGTATATCAGCAGCCAAGTGAAGATGAGGGAAAATGTGGGCCTGCAGCTGAATGGAGCATGGAAGAGGTCAAGGTAGTCAATGCCTTCTTCATCTCTGTCTTCACTGGTAAGATTTTTCTTCAGGAATCCCTGGCCCCTGAGACCTATGGGGAAGTCCAGGGCAAGGAAAACTTACTGTTAGTTGAGGAGGATCATTAGGGAACATTTAAACAAATTGAACATACAGAATTTCATGGGACCTGATGGGATGCCCTTATGAATACTAAGGGAGCTGGCCAGCATCGTTGCGAGGCCACTCTTGATTATCTTTGAAAGTCAGGGTGATTGGTGGAGGTTCCTGAGGACTGGAAGAAAGCAAATGTCACTCTTATCTTAAAGAAGGGCAAAAAGGAGGATCCAGAGAAGTACAGGCCAGTCAGCCTTCCTTCCATCCCTGGAAAAGTGATGGAGCAACTCCTCCTGGAAGCCATTTCCAAACCTATTAAGGACAAGAAGGTGACAGGGAGTAATCAGCATGGATTTAGGAAGGGGAAATTATGCCTGACCATCCCAATAGCCTTCTACAATGAAATGACTAGCTCTGTGGATGAGGGGAGAACAGTGGATGTTTCTTGTCTTGACTTCAGCAAGGCTTTCGACTCTGTCTCCCCTAACATTCTCACAGACAAACTGATAAAGTATGGACTAGATAAATGGACAGAGAGATGAGTTGAAAACTGGCTGAACTGCCAGGCTTAATGGGTTGTGATCAGCAGCACAAAGTCCAGCTGTAGTCCAGTCACTAGTGATATACACTGGGGTCAATACTGGGGCCAGTACTGGCCAGAACATTTTCATTAATGACCTAGACGATGGGACAGAGTGCACCCTCAGCAGGTTTGCAGATGATACAAAATTGGGAGAAGTGGTTGATACACCAGGAGTTGTTCTGCCATTCACAAGGGACCGCAACAGGCTGGCGAAATGGGCAAACAGGAATCTCATGACTCAGTTACAAGATCTTCAAGTCATTTTTCTCTCTTCTGTCCGCAGTAGTGAAAGTAAAAGCCTGGAAATGCTAACTAAGCATGACTGGGAATGCTGCACAACACTTCAGCATAAAAAATAGATAATGTTTTGAGAGTTTAAATCAATTAGATATCCCATGTATTGTCAACTCATTCTCTCTCAGAAATAGACTGCATGGTCTTAAATCTTCCTAAACTCTTAGAAGCCAGGATAGTATAACTCTTATTATGTGCTGCAAAATTGTCCTTTAAAGGTCATCTGCCAGATGATGTGTTACTTCGATTGAATAAACCTGAGAGACTGATTCCACAAGTGTTGCAAAGTATTGATGCATTTCCCTAGAGTGTCTGGTTAAAGGGTGGCTTGACAAAAATATAAAGTTTTGTCCTTAAATAAATATTGTATATAAATGGATCATGTCAGCAACACTCAGATTTCTTGATTGCTTGGAGTGGGAACTGGATAATAAGACTTGTCAGCTCCATTGGATTTGTAACAGGTATTTGTGTAGAAGAGTTTTGAATGTTTCAGAAAAATATGTGAACGTTTGAAAGACTTGTGGACCAGTCTCAGTCATGCACTGGTCCTGGTTAAACCAAATAGCAGAATTGTTCTTCAGAGGATTTTTTATTATGTGTTACACATTTCATTTAACGAATAAAAACTATTTCAGAAATGGAACAGAGCTTTCCATTAGGAATAGTTGTTATAGAAATGGTTTATGGAGATTACATCTAAGTTTGGTTCCAGTAATCTCTTTTTCCCTTCAGGAAAAAAAAAAATTTTTCTTCCTTCAGCTTAAACTCAGTTTTTTGAGTTTTTACTGACACCAAAACATGAAACGAAATAGTTAAAAGCAGTGCACACACACAAAAAGAGGGGAAAGACACAGGTTTTTGTTTACTTTTTCTTGGTAACTGATGGCTAACTGTCCTAGATGGATAAGAGAATCACAATTTTAAGACCTTCTTAACAGCAGATAAGATGTAAATGTGATCTGGTATGAAAGGCTGGACATTTATCTTTCATATGTAAAATCACAAAACCTGGAATGCACAGCCCTTGTAAATGGCCATCTGACTTAATCATCAGGTCAAACCTAACCAAAATATCACTAATCAAATAAAACTGTAAGGTTGCCTTGGAAATGTGATGCCACCTGTGATTTGCTAGGGTCCTGTGATGATCAAAAGTAAAGAAAAACTGTATATAGTTATCAGCTTAAAGCTAAAACTTTTTTTTTCTTGCTGGCTTATTTTAAGCAATTTACCTCATTAATTGTGTTAGCCATAACCTGATGTGTTACTTTTTTTAAGGAAACGTGCATACATACACACATACCAAAAAAAAAACATGGTAGAAAGCAACTCTGAAGCTCAGTTAAAGGATTTGACCCCTGCTTAAACAAAAAAGTCCAGTTCTAATACTCTGAATAGAATGCAGTGCTTTCTACAAGTTATTTCTTGTGCTTCTTCTCAGTGTTATTCGTACAACACATCTAGCAAAATAGGGTAGCTTAATTAAGTGGCAGTACTTAGAAGAACGTTATAGCTGTGTCCAAATATGTTAAAGATGTAAACTAGAGTTAGACAAATAGTGGCTGTCAAACAATTCACCAGGCAGGTCCCACAAAGCATGTAAGAGTGCTGAGTGCTCATGTAGAAGGCAGGGATATTTTTGTTCTTGGGGAATTATTCTCCCAATGATGAAGTCAGCTAACCTCTTCTACTAGGAAGATCAGACTGCCACTGGTGCCAGAAGCCACAAATATCTGGGGCCAGTATGTCAGAGATTATTTTTACTGAATCAGCTCTCCGTATAACAAATATATTAAACCAGTAACCCAAGCACAGAGACATTTTATAACACCATCTGAAATTTACAACGTATATCTTTGATTTAGACAAATTTCTGATTCCCTTTCCAGTCGTGACTGTTTTGTAAAAAAACTGAAACTTTTTGTCACACCAGCCACAGATAGATCCATTACAACCACAGTAAAACCACTGGTGGATTTGTTAGTCTTCCCTTACGTTTAAATTGAAGATAAAAGTAAAATTGGAAAAATATCATGATATGGTTTCTGAAGCATCAAAGGAATTATTAAGCCAGTTATATTCAAAGTTAATTTAATTTAAAAGATTAATAAGAAATACATTATATTTTAAATGAAGAAGTTGCTGTGTATGACTTTGTATGACTTTTACTGGGTTAATGTCACTTACAATTGTTGTCAGGTACCTGATCACTGTAATACATAGCTTCTCTGTTAGTTTTATTCAAAATAAGATGTCATCTGTCAGTTTGTACACATGCACATACATGCATATGCTATGTCACTGCTACCCAAACAAGCTGAAACCGATTCCTACTTTATAATTAAAGCTGTTCAAATACAAGTATCAACAAATAAAAGCTAATAAAATGAAACAGTAAGTCATATGCCATAATAACTAAGCCTTACTGTCCGAATCAAACATATATAGCTTCCTCAGCTGTAAGCACATCCTCAATTACTTTGTAAACTACACTGTTTTAATTATTTTCTGTGCTTCATCTTAGGCAGTAAATTCTATGTTGATCCCAGATCATTTTTTAGATGTAGCATATATTCATAAACCTCAAAAAGAAAGAATATATGATTAAAAAATTAATTAACCTCACTATCAAAAGCATTTATGTTTTTTCTAGCTTGAATTTACCTTTGAAGTAGGCACTAGGCTTCCTTAAAAGAATTACTGAAACCAAATAAAAAACARTTATTCACTATTACTCTGAGATTGGATCCCATCCTTAAGAAATTTTTCTCATTTTTAAATAGAACAGATTTTTCTCTTTTGTGTATTATTTGCTATCAAATTAGTTTAAAATCACTCTGGTTTGCTAACACTTTTTAAGGAACAGACGAGGGTGAAAGAAGGGGAGCATTTATTGGATTTTGGAAGAATACTTTGTTTCTGAAGATGATTGCTTGCTGACTTAAAGTAGGCTTGTAATCCAATTAGTTGCACTGTCACAGGGCTGCCTGCATTGAGCAGTGGACCAGCCATCTTCAGCATAGTGCTCTCTCACACAAAATGCTTCATTTCTCCTTCCCTAAACAAAGAAAATTCATGCTGTAAGTATGGCTAATAAATAAAGCCAAAAGGAAAAAAGACCCCAGCAGATAAGTACAAAAATACAGAGCATTTGATTTCTTCTGCTTTCTATACAGGCCTACCAGAGTATTCCCACAACATTTAAGATCATCACCAGTCTAGTGCTTACCAACCCCTTTTTAAATTCAACTGTTTCTTCCTGATCAGCCCTAAAGGCTGAATCTCTCCATATGGGCCCTCAGTTATAAGTAAGGCATGAGTAATTGTCTCCCTAGGCCAATTATCAAATGTAGTCCACTGACTTTGACAAAATAAAAAGAACATGGAGAAAATCCAAATGTGCAGTCACAGATATAAATAAAAGGGAAAAAATAGCAAAATAAATGTCACCAAGAGCATTCTTATCACAGCCACTCACTCATACTGCATGTAAAATTTGTTTCTTAAAAAATGGATTAACTTGTCACATACCCAGCTCTGTGTATATAGGTTGTGAGGGAATAATTCTGTGTTAGACAGATATGAAGTTATCATGATTTCACTGATGTTTATCATCTAACTACTACAACTACTGGGGCCATAAAAATTAATAGGAAACTTCAACCACCAGAGAAAATGAAAACAGAAGAGAGGTCCCCTAAGTTAAATTGTTAACTTGAAGTTTCCTGTCTTCTGTGAGATATGAATAGCATTTGTATTCATTTGCATGGATGTAATGTCTTGTTAAAATACTTTAGGCAAAACACAGATAATCTCAATTAGGTGGCTATATTTGTATGTATATGACGTTAATTTAGCTAGTACAAAATAGGACAATCAAATCAGTTTCCTACAAGATGTAGGGTGTTTCCTAGGGTGTTCATTAAAAATAGAAATATGATGTTTTAGAACAAGCTACATAGAATAAAAAAACAAGTGCTTAAACTTTTGCTTAATTCAGATTTTCTGAGTAGCACCATCCTTTCACAAGACAGTGTACCACTTATATTCTTTCAGTTGAGCGGGACTTAAGCCTTAGCTTAAGTGATTTTCTAAAACAGAATGAGATTAGTCAGTAGTTAATGCTGGGACAAATTAGAGCCTAGAAGGACCACAGAAGGCAGAGAGACTTCCATCTTGTTCCTAAAAAGCCATATAATCTTGATTCCTTAGGGAAAAAAAAAAAAAGGAAGGCTACTATTAACTCTTATGAGGTAATAGGTTGTTTTTACCATGTCATTATCCAGATTTATGTATGTATCTTTCAACTTCACTCAAAATCTAATTCTCTTCAATCACTCCAAAGGCTTGAGGACTAGTAATTGTTAGAATCCTCCATTGATTACCCTGATCCTCAAAGACATGAGAGCAATTCTGAATTAATTTCCAAATACATTGATGTAAACTGTGTCCCATCTTGGAAAGAATAATCCACTACATTCACATATAAACAGAACCTTTAAATATGCAACAGATGTCCCGTTTTTTGAAAGGCTCTTGAATTCATTGACAGGCCTTTGGCTAAACTGATGAATTAATTTGTTTGGAGCGGATTTCATAAATCCTCTAATAATTCTTACCCTTACACATCTTGACTTGATTTCTGAGATCTACAGCATGTGTTTTAAATGTTTTAACCTTTACTACTTTAATCATGTAACATTTATTTCTGGGCTGGATGATGATCGGTCATTGAAAGATATAGTTGACTAGGAAATAAAATCCAATTTGTCAGTTAAACAAACCTCCACATCTGCAATAAGAAGACAAAATTAGTCTGTATTACTGAATCCCTGAGATGCTTGGCAGTTTTGATGTCACTCTCCTTTTCAAGAAGGTATAGTGCTGGATTGCTAAATACTGCTGGTATGCCGAAACCATAGTTACCATGCATATGTTTAGCTGATTTCTTGGAGTGGCTCAAATGTAACTTTTAACGCTATACTGAGGTTTATTTATATCATTTTAAGCTATTTTTCTTTAATACTCAAAGGCAAAGTATCAGTTTAAACAGCACTGAAATCAGACTGAAAATGAATTTTGTCTAAGCTCTTGTTTTGGAAAGGTCTTTACTTCAGCTATGTTAATACTTCTGATGTAGTCTACCAAATTATATCAACTAATTTAAGGGGGATTTTATTGATATGTTTGACAGAGTGCAATAGTATGTGCATGTACAACTGCATTAGAAAGATTTTTGTTATCCTTTCCTGGACAGTTGGCATGCCAGCTGCCCATTCAATAAACCTCTATATGTTTTCTTACTATAATGGGACATTCAGAGAGGTCCACAAGTTTACAGTATCTAAGCTGTAATAAAGATATATTACATTCACAATATTTTTATTTCTGATGAAAACCATTAACAGAGAAAAGAGTCATTTTATGCCTCTTCCTTAAAGTTTGCCAGCACATGGAATAGATATTCTGTGAACTTTTACAGATCATCATGAAAAATATATAAACACAAATTTTCATATTAACAGTGCTAACATTTTTTTTGCTGATCTTAACAGTAATCTAGTACATTCCCCAAAATCTCAGGCATTTCTGTGTCTTCTCATATGCCTCAGTTATATCTCTTCCATCTCTATAGTGACATCTCTAATACATTTGTTTATTTATCAGTAGGAAAGTGCTTGTGGACAAATAAATAGACATTAAAATGTAAGGGTTGTATAAAATACACTGAGTAGTGTATCATATTAAAATTAGAAAGATACTGTTCTCAAATTTAGTAACATCTAAAATTATCTGGAGAGATCACAGAACTTTTGTAATTTAAATTGAACTTGTAATAGAGTGCTGGAGTCTTGAATATGGTGCTGTTGTGTAATCCTCACACTAGTTCATAAGTCTAGGGTTAGCTAGGCTTAAAAGAGTCTAATCTGAGTGTATGATGTTACTAGTCCCCATCTGTATCAACCCACAGAATTGTGTGTGTTACAGCCTAATCAAGGAAGCTGAAGTCTGTTCTGTAGCAATTTATGTTTTTTGCTCTGAAAAGTTTCCAGTTGAACTCTGCTACACCAAACACAGTGATGGACTTGTGAGAATTGCAGGACTAGGCACTAAATTCATAACAATCAAAGACCTGCCCATCTGAATTCAACCTTCAAAAATAAACTGAATTGTAGTTAAAATCAATCTAGATGGTTTACATTTATTTGAAAGAGGTGTGCAATTAATGTTTCTTAATCTGGGCTAGTTATATATGCTTCCTATATCTCTACTGTGAAAATGTTCTTCATGAAGTGGAACTCCATTTCATGAGTGAAAAAGTATTTGAAAAATTAAGCTTTTGCTTACCATCTTGTGTTTATTAATTTTAGCACTCAAAAAACCCAAACTATTCTGGAAACAGGAGACCTAACAAAGCTTGTGTTTTCTCCTTTATACTGTTCACAAGGCTCTTCCTTGCCAGTCCTTCTGTAGGCAGTAATAATCTCAGATATCAGCTGATCGGCTAACTAGCAGCAGCCAAGCAAAATGTGTAATAGCTGTCTCCCATCTGCCTTTCCTTTGACAGTGGCATTCATATTGGCCTCTCTACCCAGATGGCAAATTTCATTGAATTTGTAGACATGTAATTATCATAAAAATTTTTTGGGAGACAGAAAATCTGTCTTTAGAGATTTGTAAAACTTGACAAAGTCATGAGCAACATAATCTAACTTGAGGTTAGGCCTGTTTTCAGCAAGAAGTTAGACTATATGACCACCTAACTTCTGACCTAATCTTATCTAAGAGTCAGTTATTCTGTCACCCATTTAGCTGAAATTGGCCAGAAAATTTGAAGATTGTTAGAGGAGACTAGTAGATGCTATAATCACATCTTGTCACTTTGCAAAGTCAAATAGAAGATTACGATACATACAGTGGAAAATAAAGGAAAAGATCTGAAATACAAACAGAATGCATATAACTGAATATTAATTTATTTTATGAACTACCACACAGCGCTCACGGCAACAACCAGAATTCATTGTGATCAGAGGTCCTTTAAAAGTCCTGATCTAGAGAAATCAGCCAAAATCTTCAGGCCTAAGTTTTGATTCAGATATCATATTAGCACTTTGGTCCTACTTTGTTAATGACTAACAGTGAATATTCCTGAGAAATGAATTGCTTTCATCTTATTCACTAGAGGCAATTTCCTGTAGGATAAATCTAGTTTATAGCATTCTCAGGAATCAGGGTTCATGCTAAAGTGCTGTCCACATTGCAATAAGAATGCAAACAGATATTATGCCTTTAATTTTTTGCCAGCAACAAACCTAGCCACTGTGGCAAATGCCTGCTAGAGGAATTTTAAAATTGTTATCAGATACTGTATCTCACAAATGTCGAACAAGCTGCATGTATTACAGAAACAACTATGAGATTAGCCAGTTATCTGCTTTGTTATATTACCAAATTTGGAATATACTAGAAATAGGTGATGGGATAAACCTATAACTGAAAAGCAAATATACCATAAACTGCATGAAGTTGTTAATTAATTTTCTTCAAATATTTTATTTAATATTAACAATATCTTCTGTCATAGAATCTCTGAAACCTAATCAATAACATATCTTAACATATACTGAGTGTAGCAAACCATTTTACAGCTAGGCAACCAAATAAAAGGAGGTTGAGTGAAAGATTTGCTCCAGAGAGAAAGGAAAACTTACAGCAACCAGTAATAAAAAATCCTTAGATCCTTAGTCACTAATTTCTAAACTCTAGATCCTTGCTCCTAAACTCAAATTCTAAGACCAGCTCTTACTCATAGTATCTTGTTCTCTACTAAAAGTTTCTGAGTTCCACACCAAAATCAGAGGACCCCAAACAGAATTAACAGCAGAAGTACAAAAATATGTAGACATGCAACAAAACAGCATCAGACATGCCAAAACTATTTAAAAACAATTTTTTATAAACACAGAAGTCATTCTTCTGTGTCAGCTGAAGTGGTTGTCTCCATTTGCATAAGATAACCAGAGGAGATTGTATTGCTCAATGATTCACTCTGAACTCTTTGTTTTGGAATGCATGTGCCTCCAAGAAAATGGAGTAGTCTATCAATTTGCATATCTCTTTCAATGAAAATACACCATCAAAACCAGCCGCTGTCATTTGACAAAGGCAGTTTCACCTGACAAAAACTTCTGATCTGCGTGTACACTGAAAACTTTTCTCAGCATTGTAACGTAAGTATTATGATATCTGAAAAGTATTTATACCAACAAATTGCTGAGTTGATTTATTCAGGTAAATACTCTCTTGCCAGTGTAAGTTGTATCTATATTCAGAAGTGTAGCTATCTTAAAGTAGTTGTACCAGAAAACCTGTCCTTCAGCTTGTTTACATTGACATAGCTTTAAACTAGGTCATTTGGATATCAAGGTGCAGTTTAGCCACAGCAGAAAAGAGCTTAGCCAGGGTGGGCTTCTTTATTTTTTTATGTAGGTTTTGCAGCCTGCATTGTGCTCTATCTCATTGAAATTGAAACTCATAACTGCACTCAAGGAAGGCAGTTTAAAGGTAGCTTGGATAATTTAGTAAATGATCGTAGCTGAAACTGTTAGATGAGTGTGCTAACACCTATGTAGTTTATTGACATTGCTGTATATTTACTTTCAGATGCATTATAGCTGTGACCTCCTAGCATGAGTGAAGGCACAAGCATTTAGATAGTATGAAAATGGTTGCCAGTGTGACAAGTTCCACAAGAATTAGTTCCTACAGAACCCCTATTTTTTCCTGAGGAAAAAAACATTTGTTCTAACTGAACAATCATCATTGGCTACCACTTTAATACCTTGCCTTAAAATTGGAGTTGACAAAGAAAAAGGCACAAGGAAGGAATCCAACTTTGAAAAATGTTCCAGTCCCATCACAATCCTGTATTTTAGTAAAGGCTTTTTTGGTTTAGAATGTTCCTCTGAGTAATATAAAACAGTTCGTTTAACTAGGATGAAGGCATAGATTATAATCTCACTTTTATTTCTTTCGTGTCTTCTTTTTTCCCTTTTTTCCTTCCGACTTCAAGAAGGAGTCCTAGGATGAGAGGGAGCTAAAATTAGAGACCTAATGGGTGAACTCCAGGCTTTCAAAATCAAGATACAAGAAATGCCAGGCTGAGATCCATGTGTATAGTTGCTGACTCACAAAATTACTTATGTACGTGCTTCCTACAGGTGGAGCTATAACGCAGTATGTAAGGACCTGTTTTCTTTCACAGCAAATAAAGGGATGGCACCTCCACAGATGGGCTTGTTGTTTAGAGGACTTTTGTTGTGTTTCCATTTTACTTGAGTTTCATTTGAGTAAGTATTTTTCAGGAGATATTAGTTCAATAGGTACAGCTTATGCTTGATCGAGTTTTATTTTATGCAGAGAAGTGGCTTTTGAGGTTGTTGAACTGTATTTTCTTCTCATTTAATGCATTGAAAATGCATTTACTGCATTTAGCTTATTTTCTTCAGTTATATGACAGCTAATGCATAAGGTGAAAAAATGAAGAATATATTTGAACAAAACTGACAAGGACACAAGTGCATTGTCACTGCTATGTCATCTTACTGTTGTTACGTGCCCACTACTGTTTTGTCTTTTCTGTTATCTGTCTATATTATATACTTTTTGGACCAAAGCCATTTTCTTCACATGTGGAGTTACATGAAGAGTATTTTAACACCTTTGTTTTAGAAAAAGAATGAATGGCTGTTACTTGATTATGCTTGGGTTCCTCCAGAAGATTAAAGGACATATTGTGTCTTTCAGATTCCTCAGATACTGTACCCCTAAGGATTCATCCTTTCTAATCTTCTATTGTGCCACTCACCTAACAGCAAACAAGGAACTGCCTCAGCTGGCACCATGGACAGAGGCCCCCTATGTAGTGGCTATTCTTGTAGACCATCCATTCCTGACGTGTCTTACTCATGTGGCTTGGGTAATTTAGATTAACTGAATTAGTTGCATTGGTAGATTTTGAGGATGGATAATTCTTCCCTCAGAACTGGAAAAAATCAATGATTCCTCTCCTGTGAAGTGTCTTTAGTTGGGGCTGTTTCAAATTGACAATTTATAGTTTAAATAGTCTGGAGTAGTATTCCCTAGCACATAATGTGAGAATAATAGTAAATACTATTATGAATCTGTAGTCCAAGCTTGTAGGATGACACTGGCAAACTGTGCTTTTTGTTAGTAGTCCTCTCCCTCTAGAATATACTTTCAGCTCCCTGCTATGTACCACCACCGCTACACTTAGTAAACACGTACAGTTCTAGCCCTAGGTGAACACAATCCAGTCACACTCCACGTGGAATGTGGGGGCTTGCATTTTTGTTTTCCTCATGGAAAATGGAGTGGAGCTGGAAGATATTTGCTGTCCCCAAAGGACACCATAATTCAAGCACAGCTTCTGGAATTTCAGCACTGCACTGTACTTAGTCATTCCCACTGACCGAAAAAAAAGAAAAAAGCTTTGTGCATGTGGGGGTGGGTTTGGGGATTGTTTTCTCAAAATATTGTTATCATGCATTTCCTGTTCAGCAGTTTGACACAGCACTGTAGCTGCAAACCCCTTACTGGTTAGAAGGGGTTAAAGAACCTTCTACTTTGCGGTGGGACTTCTTGGTCACGGTTAGCCCTAATTAGGCACACATGCGGGACTTGTGCAGGGAGGCTCCCAAGAGAGGGTGGAGATGAGGCATGCCTCAGACCTGAGATAGAGCACTGCTTCCTAAGACACTGGCACTTGCCAAAGCTTTCCACATATAAAGATAGGGTCCATACTTTTAGTATTGGCTTCTGTGAGGTTTTATTTGTTCTTCATATGCAAAATACAAGCAAAAAATTCTCTGCCAGAGGCCCTAGGAGTCCATTGCAGTGGGGACTACTAGTTTCTTGAAAAACCTAGGACTGAGGTGAGATTCAGGAAGGGAGAGGAGCTTCTTGCTGACCAAGAATCCAGGAATGGGGCCTGCCCCAGAATAGTGGGGACAATCATTTCTAACTGAATTTATGATCCACAGTGGTGGTAATGTCAACAGTTAGGCTGTGGTCCCCGTATTGTGTTTATAGTAAATGCTTCTATCTTACTGTAGAAGATGATCTATTTTTGACTGGCTTGTTTTCATCTAACACTCTGCAAACAATGGAAATGCTTCTTGTCTAGAAAGCTAGGCCCCCATAAGTGCCCTCTGTGACTAACAGTAACAGAAATGCCCTCCAAGTGGACCATGTATGAACCAGTTGGGCCCATGAGCCTGTTAGTCGTGTGTTCATAGAGCTAAATACAATAACTCTGAGAAATATTACAGAACATGGAAATTATTCTCTACTGAAAACAAACTCTTCAAGATCTGAATCACAAGTGGTCCTTGGTTGAGAGGTTCAGGTGACATTGTAACTTTGTATAGTGGTGACTTCGGGAAATTTCATTCTCTGAGAAGACAAAGCATGTTTGATCTATTCCATTCCATATATCATTAGTTAAGAAACTTTTTTAGTTTGGCTATATACTGAAGCTTACACTCATTGACACTACCAGTGAAGCTTGTCTGACAGGTGTTGTAGAGAGTATGAACCAGAGATAAGTTGGTGGTAAACGAAAGTTCTTTGCTTCTTGAAAGGCAACTTAAATTGATAACTAGTCCTTTTAATATAAATGATACTAAAATGTTATCTCACAGACACATGCTCATGATGTAGGACTGAGGGCATTCCTTTCTCAGAAAACAAAGATTGATGCTGTCTGCCAGCTCAACTGAAAGGCACCAGAAAAAGACTTAACATGCAATTGAGAAGTTGACTTTAGAGTTTCTTGGATTTTATTTAAGGAATAGTTTTTTCTGTGTTGTCAGTAATGCCTGAGTATGATGAAGGAAACACCCTGCCTCTCCTTCTCCTTGCTGCCTAAGGCATTGTTATTTATCATTTCGGAGTTGTACCTTTCAAGTTCGTAGGAGGGCAACACAATCTTAATCTTGTGAGGAGTGGTGAATCAGGCTCAGCAGTGAGACTGTAAGCCTTGTCTTGACATTGGAGTATGTAGAGGACAGTTCATTTCTGAATATCTGTAAGAAGTGCATTAAAGATTGTAAGCTGCTACAACAGTGGTGGCAGGCTATCCAAAGAAAGGATACTAAACCAGGAAACAGAAAAGTTGAAACAAGAGAAGTAGGTTGCATGCAGCTTCTATTTACTTTTTAATCTTCTCTTGCTTTGGGGGGAGAAAAGAAAAGGGCTACAGCCTTCACCAGGATCCTGACACTGTGGTGTGAGCCTCTTATGGCTACTACTTGTAAGATTTATACTGATTTAGAGACCTAGTTGGAAGGCTGAGTCCCATGCAAAAGCAGACTGCCACAAAACTGAAGTATCTGCCAGAAGAAGCCTAGAGAGGAGGATGTGCTGTGCCAGATTCAGCCACGACATTGAATTATTTTCCCCCATACTGGCCTCTGTAAAGCTTAGCACATCTGTGGTTCCTGAAATCTACTGAAGAGTTTGTGTGCTATTTTACTAGAGAAAGCTGGCATGCTGTCTATTGTCATCTGTCCAACATATCATAGTCTGCCTATTACTGTTTGCAGTTCCAATCCCTGTATTCTTTTGTCTCTCAGCTTGCACTTTGTCCCTTAACTATTTCAGTCTAACACCTTAGCTCTGTGTATAACAGGTCCTAGTACAGAGAGCTTGGAGCTATTCTGTGCTATTGAAATACAAAAGTAAAAGCAGCCTGAGAAGAGCAAATAATTATTAAACATTTGGTGTCAGCATTGTTCCGGTTCTTCAAGGCCTCTTCAGTAGCTAAGGCAGATTCCTCTCTAGAATTTATTGGAAGTCATTGGACCAACTCCTACTGATTTCAATTAGATGTGTTTCATTTCCTAAGATCGCCCTAACATCATCAGAAATCTTATCAGACCCTAAACCTGAAGTTTATACATGCTGTTACAATCCCTATGGCTACAGAAGTTTATAAAGATGTGCATTCAAGTGTTACAGGTAATGATTTGGTTTCAGATTAGAAACTTAAGCCACATAATTTATTTCTGCATCAAATAACTCATATTTCATATTCTGTGCCACATAGCCTCCAGAAGAATCCTACTCAGCAGCCAAAAGAAATCACTCTGCACTTGCCTGATACATAACACCAACATCTGGGAGGGCAGCGTAGGTGTCAAGTGAGAGGAAATGGCAACACCCCATTTAGCTAGAGTGCACCATCCAATCTTATTCCTCTTTTCTGCTTTTTGTCAAGCAAGTTCTCAATTTTGGCTTGAAACGTCTGCTCCTTTTAGTTAATAAACAACTCCCACTTGGAAGGTGGAGTGCTAAAGCACAAGCCTAGGCTCAAGACGAAAGCCTTCCTATCCTCAATGAATTAGCATGGAGAGCATTCAAGTACAGGCAGATAAGAAGAAGAGGCTTGAAAGCAATCTTCCAATAGATCCATGCTCCATTACTCTTGTGAAAGGTACTAGATGATAAACAAACCATGAAAATGGGTGAAAGGGAAGAAAGAAGTGGAAAAGAGAACTAAAGTATAGAAATAGAAGCTATAGGAAATGGAAGATGTAGAGACCAGTCAGTCATGACATGTTCCTTCAGTCTTACACTCCTTTTAGTCTAATACAGAAATAAAAGGTAAATTTTCATGTTAACAATATTTTAAGCCATGGATTGTAGCAGAAGAAGGAAGGTCAGCAACTGCATAATTCAGTTCCATTTTTGTTTTCGTCCTTCTCTGATAGAACTCCTATCTTTGTCACAGGCACGTTTCAGTTTATACTTCTGACGTTTACTGTTCCTGCCTGTCTGTTAAGGGGGAACTTACACTTCTAAAATGTTTACTGATTTGAGATGCCCTCCACAAACTCCAGTGTCTTTTAGAACAACAGTTGAACATGCTGTCTGTCCCTGAACTGTGGTCTCTTCTTGTTTGGATTTGTAACCATTAATGTTATAGAAGAAAAGAGTCTGGATCATGAGGTACAATAAGGTAGCAGTTAGGTACATTTATAAGGTAATTCTATGACATTTGAGCCATAAAGTTAGCACTGTTAGCCACAGAAAGAATGGTATGCTGAAGGCAGCATCTTTTTCGAGGAGGGGTGCATAACTGTGAAAAGAGAGCATGAATCAGGATTATTTTCATGTACAATCTCCAGCAAACTTGCACTTCTTGAGAAACCATTTCACACACTGCCCAAGTACCAAATCAGAGAAAGCACAGGCTTTATATATGTTTTCTTCGTGAACTGTTCTGGGAACTTCTTCACTATAGCTGAGTATATAGATTAGAAAGTCAATACTGCAAGCAGCTAATCAAATTGAATAAAATATTAAGCAGATATCAGATAATTGAATACTCTTGACTGGATTTTGGTCAGAAGGCCATAGCAGCTGTTCCAATTCTTGCAAAAAAAATGTAGTGAGATCTTTAATTATCATAATTGGGCATAAAGTACTGTTCTAATCTCATTTGAAAAATGGAGTCTGCTGTAGCACAATAGTTGCAATATATTCATAGGATGTTGTAGATATGATTTGTAATAGGGCTTTACACTCCAAGGGCTGGTGAGGACCTTCTTTGATTTGGAAGAAATCATTTTTTGTTTAAGAATTTTCAAAATCCTTCATTCACTGTACAAGTTAGGCTTAAAATTTTTTTCTGTGGACCTTAAGTAGATTACTAAAATGCTTGAAAACATACCATTCTGTTACTAAGATTGAATAACTTCATAAGACTGAATCATAATATATTATGATTCACAATTATATCACATATAGCAAGCAGCCAATCAACACTGGAGGGCCATTACTTAAACCTCTGGCTGTTGTTCTGTTATTTGAAAGATGTGTGTGTCATGTGTGGAACTAGCATAGCTTGGCAAAAGCTTTTAATAGTAATGTTCCTGGCTCCTCAGGACTTGTTCTTACTATTGCAATACTTCTTGCTTCTGTACCTGTCACTCCTGAGTTGTCCACCAATAGGAGCAAGCATATGTGGTATTCAATTACATTTAAGAATCAAGAGTGACATAATCCTATGATCTCCAGTGGAGCTAGCACAGCCAGTGTGTAGTGAGTCTTTCAGTAAGTAGCAAAACAAACAAACAAAAAAGATACATACAATGGAGATTTTTGTTTGCAACGTGTATAATAAGTTGGAAATGGAAGGTACTGACAGCCTGAAGCCCTCTCTTATGTAATAAATGTTGGTAGTAATACTTGAACTGTTAGGGCAAATCAACACATTGGTGTCAACAAACCTCAGTATAGGTAGATCTTATTGTGCAGTAGAACTGACATATGGTGTTTTACACTACCACAATTTTGGCATATAATTAGAGCTTCCCAAACCACCTTCTTGTATTAGTTTTAATTCACAGTAAGATTGGAACAGCAAGCAACAATCACAGTATCAAACGCGCCAGATGGTCGCTTTTGCACACCTACCCCTGTGAACTCATACTCTTACCTGTTAGAGCTTTGCTGTATATGCCTCAGCTAACACCAGGATGAAAGTTGCTCATTCTAGTTACTGCCACATGTCTGCCTTTGTAACTGCCTTGGCACAATGAAGTTATTGGAATACCTATTCCTCCATCCCTTCTTGCACATCTCCCAGTACATGTGTATTTGCAGTATAAATACAATCCATACACTTTAAGAGACTTCTGAAATGATCTGCATCAAAATATGTGGTGTGAATCATGCCTAATGATGTGGTCTTCATTCTCACCTCTGGTAGAAACAACTTTTTCTTTAAAATAAAGAGATCTGCCTTTATTGTTCCTGAATTAGACATTCAAAGATTCAGACAACTTTAGTGGAGTTTATCAGCCTTACATAAGAGATACATAGTGGTCTCCAAGAGGTCTTAATTAGCTCTGGAGCAACTGAGACTGATATTAAACTTCATGGAGAATTCTAAGAGGGAGAAGTCTAGCACAGTTTTTTTTTTGGTTTGAGATGGGGAAGAAGACTTTTTTTTTTTTTTAATCTGTTACCATGAGAGTAAACACAGTGGCTGAGTGCCAGAAGCTAAGGTAGATTTCTCGCTCTGGAAAGGTAGGGCTTGATAGGAGATGATTGCTTATTTAGCTGCCAAAAACTAACTTAGGCTTGCCTGAACCTGGGCAGGATTGAAGTATTTGTAGAGTATACCAGAGGTGAAGAGTCTAATGAAAGCTTGGGCCCAGAAGTGGTGAAAGAGTTTGGTTTTTTGTGCTTATTTTGGAGTTGGAATATCCTAGAAGGGACAGAGTTTAATATGAACCTGTAAGAGAGCTGCTCTGCAAGCCAGATGAATTAGCTGAAAGGGCWGGAAAGAAAGAGGCACACACAGTTCCCTGTCAAGAGTGACTGACCTAGGACAGTACAATCAAAAGTTTTGTATGGTTCTTCAGTGTCATTTCAGAGTGCTGTTCATACCTGTCCCAGCTAAGTGTGAGTGACATTTAATAAAAAGGATCATCAGGACAATGATTTCTTTTTTCTTTGCATTACGTGGATCTGATAAACACTTGGGTATGGAAATATGACATGAAGAATGTGTTTGTGTTGCATATGTTGTGTATGCAACCATCTACTCAAATCAGTATATCCAAATTCATTTTTCTTTGCAAAGTACAGATTATATGCCTCTTTGGTCATCCAGCAAGAGCAAAACAAATTCCATGATTATTCATACTAAAACCTACTGAAAATCATATAATGGGAAATAAAAAGATTGGGTTTAGATGTTTTGGAGAATTAAGAATCACCATTGTTAACTTGATATACAGTAAAAATATGCTTTGTATTGATCAAGAACAGTGACTTGTCCTGTGATTCAAAGGGTTTTTTTTTAAGTTTTAGATCATTATTAAGCCTAGTGTCTCAGTATTAATCCTAGTGCCTAATACTGTAATAAAGTATCTACATTGTCCTCCTCCTCATTTCAGAACTCCTGTCGCTTTTAAAAGGAAACTGATGTCAATTCTGTTTTCTGTTACAGTGGTGAGTAATGATACTGAATTGAATTTATCACCATTGCTCTTGTTCTGTCCTTCTGAAACTGTGATGTCACACATAATCCAAAAGGCATTAAAAAGGCGTTAAAAAGGTTTTATTAGCAGTGGTTTTATTAGCAGTGGTACAGTTTCCCTGAGATGGGGGAGTTGGAAAACTGCCCTCAATTGCTAACAACTGCCCAATACTCCAGGGAGAGCAGCAGCCTACAAAAGCCTACAAAAGCCTCTCCTCTCCACCGCAGAAGAACTGAGGTCTGAGGAGCAGAGACCATTCAAAATGAGGTTGTACTTTCAAAAATGTTGAGAACAGAGGACTGCATTTGGTTCAGTTTGCATACAAAAATGACAGGCAAGTCAAGCTTAATAGTGGGTATAAAGTTGAAAGTAAAGCCAAAAGCATATTTAAAAAATGTAAATGCATGAGTAGTGACATCTGAAAATAAGATACACTCTGGGTGGTAATTCAGACTTCCAGCATGATGTCTTATGATTATTTTTACTGTTTATGAAAAAAACAGTTGGCCATCCTGAGCAAGTCTCAATATTATCAGAAACATAAACATTGTGAAAACAATTTTTCCTAAGAAAAAATGTAAAAGATATGTGCTATACAAATACTAAGAATCGGTATGAAGCAAAGCTTATTATGTACTTTATATAAAATATAGTGTGTTATTTAAACCGTAATGAACATACAAATTATGGTCTTTGTTTTAGAGTTAGAATTACACATCCTTTTTCCATAGCTATTGGCTTTGTATACTGAGTGGATTTGAAAAAGAGAAGAAGGGGAAAAGATAGCATACAGTTACAATGACTATGCTTTAATGAAGTGTGTGATTTTAAAAGTTGAACCTTTAGTTGTAAGAAGTGGTCTAGTTTCTGAACAGGAAAAGGATCAAACCCCTTATATTCTGTTTCTCTACTCAATGGTGACAAGAGAATAGTAAAAGGAATGTTCATATAACTCAAATGGAGACGATATAGTCATAATACTACGAAGAATTTTGTAAATGATGATATTCTCAACTCCCTAGCCACAAATGCTTGAGAAGGTAAAGTAGGAATCTCATGAACGGAGACTAAGTTATTGTCAGAGGCTGAAGTCATTCCAGTAGATACTGGTTTAAGTATCCATGAACACTTACATGAGGCATTCAGGCCCTCTTTTTCAGATCTTTTTTCAGATTCTTAATTCCAAATTACATGCCCACAATGTCATTTAGATCCAGCAACCTCTCTAAAAAATGAGAATCTGAACTTGGTTCAGTTTATCTGTCTCCAAAGGCAAGTCATTATACTGGTTAAATTTTTTTGTTCTTCTAAAGTGTTCTGAAGTCCTTTGTCATGGGATATTATTATACTGTTAAAATCTTGCTTAGTTTAAACAAACAAAATTTTAACTTGGAAATCAATACTCAACTTCTTTTAGTTAACATGAAGGGTTCTCACACTTTTCTCAAGGACTGGAAATGTTTTTCCCTATTGCTGATGGGAAAGAACTTATCATTGATCACAATTAAAATTGTAAGAGTTTAAATCTGACATTGCTTTCTGCTATGGTAGGAGGGTTTTTTGTATCATAGATGATGTAAAGGTCACAGTTGGGCTTTCTTATTAGCAAAATAACTCCTTACATGTTAAACACTGCCCAGAGTCTTCAAAAAAATGAAGTTAAGGTTAGTCTTAACTCCATTAAAAAGGCACTTCTTAGATGTGTTTAAAGATTCCCTAACACTGAACATCTAAATTTTGTGATTCTATTTTGAAAACATTTTGTGCATTACAGAGCTTGATGTGACTAGGACTATTTCATCTAATACTGAACACAAAGATTTGCCACCAGTACCATTAAAAAAAGTCAAGTATCAGGTGAGAAATACAAAACTTTGGTTAACTGAAGCTTAAATAAATACTACAGAATAGGTCCCTAATAACATATAGCAGACAGATTTTTTAATCATTAAATTTATGATGTGAAAAGGAACTGGAAAGAAGGAATCTTTGGTAAACACTATGCAAACATAAAAGAAGGCGATTCAAGAAGTAGATCTGAGATCTAAAATAGGTTGCACTCCAGTTTTAAGTGCAGTCTTGCCTTTATGTCCCCTTTTTCACTAAGAGTTTTTCTTCTTTGTCTTCATGTATTCAGAGATTTAGGATTTAAAAAAAAGTGCATGTAAGTTTATATTTGTACCCTGAAATCTTGTTTCTAATGCCCGAGAATTTCCTTCCCCTTCCTTGCAATGTGTATGGGGAAGCTGCAGCTGCAAACTGCTGGTACAATGTAAATAATGTGAATATAGGGTGCTAGGTACTCCAAGCTTCAAGCTGTGCAAGCCCAGAGGAGCTGAAGGAGCGGGTAGCATTGTCCAGAAGGGGGCATGACGAGGATGGGGAAGAGAGTGCTGACTTGGTGCCTCCTGCCAGGAGAGCTCTCATGAAACAGCATATACCCCTCCACAGTGATGAATTGCTCCCTCTGGCATAGGAGGGTTGGCTGATGTTAGGAAGTGTAAATTACATCTCCCTGTGGCAGCTTGTCTAAATCTGAACCTTTAATTGTAATTATGTGATGAATACATTCCCTTCATTTCTGTTTTGTTTTGGTGAATTCAGCACAGATAAAGGTGACAGATTAATTGCACCAGAGAATGAAGTCACTGAAGCTTGTTGAGAAATGATTCAAAAATATTTCATTAACTTTTTTTTTGTTGAATGACCAAAAAATAYGTTTCAACTAGGCCTTAGAATCACCGTTTAATAACAGCAGGAGAGTCTTTCCCTTCTACCTCTATCCAGATACCACACCTTGGAATGCTGTTTTGTGTACTACAGCTGGGCACAGGTCACGTGGGTTTATCTGTGCTCTAGAGAAGAACAGGCATCTCAGAAATATTCAGAATGGCCAGACTGATATTCACATGGAAATCTCTCCTTCTGAGGATTCACAGATCTTTCCTGTTTTTTGATAAAAGACAGAAAAATCTCTGAATGTTTACAGAAACAAAATGAATAGAGAATATATACCCATGTTTGTGGGGCTCTACTTGAACCACTAGTTGTGAGTGGTATTTGGCAAAAAAATTCTCTACAGTCACTGACAATTTAAGTTGCTTTCTCCTTAGGGCTTGAGAACAGGAAAATCTAGCAACGATCTGGCAACTGCATAGCCTCCTCCAAGGGCCCTTTTGGACAGGATCAAGCAGGACACTGCTTTCTTTTTCTCACATATCCCAGAAGAGGTGCAGTTCCCTTCTTCTTCCAACTATAGAGAGGACATTGGAGATCATTAAAAGAAACTGCCATATCCTAATTACTGGATTTCAGTTTATTATTCTGTCTTCTTTGGGGGGCTTCTCTGCTACATAAACTAAACAGAGAAGGAGGGTAAGGAAATGTAAACAAATAAATCAAGATTTCTAGATCTCAATTTAGAAATTATTGTGGACTGTCTTCTGGTCTAGTATTACTCCACAGAGGCTACTTTTTCATATCAGAACACTTTAATCTAGAGACTCATAGTAGAACAAACAAGGGAACTTCTAGGGAATTGTACTAGAGTTGATAAAGAGAGTGGCAGCAGTTTGTACATGTTTAACTTTCTCCATGCAAGCAATGTGAAGAGGCAGCTTTGTGCAATGCAGTTTTTTCTTTTTTCACAAAAAATAATCATTGCCCTCAAAAATCACCAAGTTTGATGATTTTTTGGTAATTTGATGATATTTATATAGAATTCTAGTTCAACGTATAGTTCAAGTTTGGTTAAGTGACAAAGGATCGGATCTTCTATGACCAAACGTTTCTGCTAATGTGTATTTTCCATCTTATCTGCTCAGTCTCTTTTTTTTTAGGCAAGTTGTTTTTATTGGACTATGAGCAGCAAATTCCTACAATTTTATAGCCATGTGACATTGTTGTCATTGCTTTTAGCACAGGAAATGGTACATCTGTTAGTAAAGAGACCAAAAGGACTCTCCCATGAGTCATCAAAAGGCATTTGCCAAAACTAATTGAACTAATGCCAGATATGACAAGTCAGTTTAAGACCTGTAACAATTTACAGTACACTGAGTTTGAGGGAAAGGGGTAGTATATGGGGATGAAGGTAGTGGAAGGTTAGGATGGGGATCTGAAGTATAATTTCATATAACAGTTAAACCTCCCCTGGTTTACTCAATAAATCACCAGCTATTTCTGAGCTAACCCAACAATCATTTGTAGGGCCTTTGTTTTCCAGTTTTATTCATTTGCCCTTAAACTGCAATTAAGAAAATGAAAACTGTTCATTCTGTTTGAAATTGCACTATATCTTTTCCCAAGTATGAAATTTTAAATATTATTCTAAGAGGAGAACTATTTTAGGGGAAAATTTAATTTGTCATTGTGTGTAACATTTGCTATGGGTTTCATTAAAATTTTGTGACACTACTATGAGAATCTGCTAAAGAGATGTTTGGATCTTGATTTTCTTAAGGAAATTCTGAATGAGATACTTTTTTTTTTTTTTAATATTGAGCTACAAGTTTGTAGTACATGCTGGCTTTCCAGCTGCTGATGCGATTGTCTATCAATTCAGTCATTTCAGCTTCTGGTCTTCCTAAAATATTAAACTATTCTAAGAATAAGCCAAGAAGAGCACTGTAGGTTTTGATCATAAAGACTGTAGAACTAATTATTTTTTCCCATCACACTTGCAAAACCAAAATATTACATGTTAAAAGCCAATAGTCTAGCTGTCTTGTTATCTAAATGTAACTTCAGAAAAAATGTAAACAGTGTATCAACAAAGCTCAAATATGAATAGTAGTTATCAACCTGATTTCCACAAGCAGGGTGATATGTCATACTTAAGACAATGACTCATTTTGAACTAAACAAGTAGTCCATTTGTTATACACTTACAGTTTCTGAAATGAGATTTTTTCCATTTGTATAGCAACTTACAGCAGTGCAATAGAACTATGACATATTAATATCATTCATAACAAAATCTGTAGCATAAAGCACATAGAATAACTGCATGGCAGCAGAAGGAAAATATGAGACAGATATTCAGATTTTATTGCTTGCAAGAAAGTCTAGTAGCACTCACACTTTTTTTGTGCTGCACATTGCTAATGGAAATATCATGTGATTATATATTTCCTATATTAATCACTGCAGTCTGGTACAGTGCTACCCTTATGGGGCAAATGGATGTTCACCCTAAATCATTTATTGTATAAAAATTGTATGGTTGACAGTGCATGCACAGGAGTAGCCAAAGCTGACTCTGTATGTCCTAGGATTCCCCAAAATCATTCCAAATGTGGTTTTTAATACTTTAGCCTTTACATTCACTTACACCAGAAATTTACCCCAAATACTCTAGTGTTGTTAATATTATCAAATACAAATATTAATAATTATAATGTAGCTCTAAGGGCATTGTAGAATTATTTAATCTAGGTGATCCATTAGATTTATTTTTTCTAGTCTTAACGGTATTACTGTATGGCTGCAGTTTTTGAGCCACAGTGGAACTGTGGAATTGCTTCCATTGTGGAAGCAATGAGGGACATGCAGAGAAACGATGGCCCGATATAGAGACACACCAAGGCCCAGGTGTGACAGACCAGGTTACACCTGACTTCTTTAGCTGTCAGGATGCCCCTCAACAGCTCCAGCTTGCACCCTTCTTTTTATTCCCAAGTCTGGTATCAAGAAAGTGTGGACAATTGAGCCCGTATTTTTCTCTTGTCTTGCATTTGTCTCCAGCAGTGCAAATAAAACTATGAGATTATATTAATATGATTCATAACAAAATCTGTAGCATAAAGCATACAGAAAAACTGCATGGCAGCAGAAGTCTTAACTATCTTAACTGCCAAACTTCATGCAGCCACTGCTATAAACTCTTCTCACTTTTCTGCAACAGCAACATTACTTTTAGTGATATTTCTGTTGGGAATTAGCCTAGCAGATTAGCACCAACTATCAGAAATGCTTTTACTAATAAATATTCTACAACATTCTTGCATTATTATATTGACATTTTGATGATTTATCACTCTCCATCTTTGTTTCAGAATACCTTTGCATCCTCAGCCTTCCTGTTCATATTGATATATCTGCCAAATTAATTTGAGCAAGTCCAAACAATTATTATGAGCTAGTTTCTTCCCTCTTTCCCACCTAATTTAAAACCAGTGTAGCAAGTCTTACCTGTTTGAAATAGGAGGGTTTGGTACCTTTTTACTTAAATGAAGATTTTTGATATCCAAAATGTTCCTTTTGAAAAAAAAATTCCAAGCTCTCATCAGCATTGCCATGAACCACTGATCAGTCTTCAGCATTAATCATGTGATAAGTTTTTGGCACAAAGTTGTTGGCATGTTCAAGTATCTCTCCAGTACCCTGAAAAAAATTGTGCTAATAATACTGAGTTTTCCTTGATGGCGTAATTTCTCACCCTACTGCATCTCTATCCAACACACAGATTTCCTGTTTTTAAAGTGAATGTCTTCTGATAATTTAGGATATTTAATATTCTTAAATTAATGTCTAATCCCATTATGTGGGAGGAAGTATGTGATACTACTTTCATTAACTAAATTGAAACATCTGTGATCCAAAGTTCCCTGGCAGGGTCAGTGATCAAGATCTCCTCAATCTTTTTGGTGGTTCATGATTATTTTACTCTGATAGGAACTCCTGGTCTTAACACCTCCTGTTTGGATTATAACTGTCACATTAACCAGGCCTAAATGATGAAGTTCGTTTAAGAGATATAGCTAGCTCAAAATAGAAAGTTTCCTTCATGGCATGCAAACTACTTGGAAGTGTGCGTGCTATAATACTGCTGTAGATAAGACCATTTACATCCTGATTAAGTCCACTGTATGGCATTTGAAAATTCTATAATGCCTGAGCATTATTTTCTGAAATAGTTCTTTTTTCTACCATCATAACTTGATAATGCACTCACTCTTCATCCTTAGATTCCAGAGGTATTCCATGGTTGTTGATTTTAAGAACATAGGATAAAGATCGTCCTTTCCCTGGGTTCTGCCTAAAGGGGTGATAAATGAGCTGGGTTTTTATAGCAATAAGAATTACCAGTCTTGAGGAAAGAATAATACTGCCTACTGGATTTTATTTTTTAAACAAGAACAGCTATAAGGAGAGAAAATAAGTGAATTAATTACAAATTTTAAAGTTATGATATGAACTAAATCTCTGTCTGGTTGCAGAAATATTCCTAGTCCATTTTTCTAATGTCAAAGATAAAAATCTGTCATGGTAAAGGATAGAAAATGATTTAAATAAGGAAATACAAGATTTTATGCAGAAATAAGAACATTCATACTCTAGACTGAAACTGAGACTAAAAGTTACTCTTCTCTGACATAGAAAACTTCTAGTTCATGTTCTTCTGGTAAATAAAACTGAATGTTACAAGATTTCCGTAGCATTCAGTTTAAGGTACGGATTAGAAGTTGTATGGCAGAATCACTTCAGAACACTGTCCTATCAATCACACCACATTTACAGCTTTACAAAGTAAACAGAAGTGTAACATAATATAGCAAGCACTTTTACCCATATGTGTTAAGGCCTCAGTTAAGAAATGACTGATGCCTTGCTAATAACTTTACTCAATATTAGGCAGAAATCCATTGGTAATCCAAATAGCAATGTATTATTTGATATATGATGACTTCTAGCAGTAAGATTTTTATGGGGATGAAAACAGTACCTTGTGGAATGAAGGACAGTTTGGATGATTGTGTAAATATATGAAGAGCCTTTTAAATAGTGTTAGCAGAAATATAATCCTCTCGCATGAGAAAAAACCTCAGTTAGTGGTACTGAGGGCATCTGGTAAAACGCCTTGCTCAGTATAAAATTAGGGCTAAAATAAGTTGGAGAAAAAACAAACAGTTCCTGTGAAGAATGAGACACTTCCATTTGTAATTCTTTGTTACCATTCATAAATGAAGATGTATAATGAAGATGTATAAATTATATCTAGATAAAGCTCTTTATAGAGTTTGTAAATGCTAAGACTTGAAGTGTATACTACTTGTTATAAAACGTAAACATGAAAAGATAAAGCCTAGCCTGTTACACCTATAAATCCATCGGAAGCCCACTGACTTCACTGGAGCTTTTTGATACCGTGTTACACCTAGAATTTGGCCCAATATATTTTTCACAGAAACAATTTTAAAATAATGACATCTGTGTTAGAAGCTGTGTAAGCTCATGAGTCATCCCTTTCCCTTTCTCCTTCCTCCAGATGAAAGCATACTAAATAAAATGCTATAAAATGCATAGAGTTAAAGGAAATTTTAAAATCATGATAAATAGCAGGGGATATTTTCCTACTAATAGCTTCCAAAAACTCCCCAAAGAACATGGTAAAGTGAACTAAATTTCCAATTAATGCTTTGCTTTGTCATAACAAGAAAAAATAAAAATTACAAAACACACACCAACATTCAAAATAAGGTTATGATTTAACAGAGCAAAACCAGAGCTTTTGGGATTGTATTTGTTTATTTGCTTTGGCACTAGCATAACTTTTTGATTGTGCCTCAAATACTCAGTTTTGTTTGCTTATTTCTTGCTAGTTTACTTGGGTCTGTAAAGTAAGAAATCGCTTGAAGACAAATTTTGGATAAATCTGTATGATAAACACAACTATCTATCAGAAATCTATCAAACAAATATTGATCTGATCTATTTGCCCTCCAGCCTGGTGCATGAAAGAAATACACAAATACAAAGAGGTTAGGGCTTCTTTGCTCTGGTTATTCCATTTTCTTTATTTCACCTACATTTTAAGATTCTAAAGTCGTGTATTATGTAACAAACAATACTCAAAAGGAATGGAAAAGGTGTGGAACTTCTATAACTGTGGAATTACTCTGTCCTGAAGAGACAGGTGAAATTCTACATCTTGTTCCTTAAAGACTTTTCTTATTCACTGAAAAGACTGAAATTAGTGAGTTCCTTGTAAACAGACCAGTAAGCCTGGATACGCTGAAATTTTCCTTTAATTTTTTATTTAGTTATTTGTAAATGTTAAAGCTATTGTGCTTTCTTTGTTAGGGATTATTTAGGGGTATATGTTAATAGACAGAAAAGAGATACCAAGTGGAGTTTCCTTTGCAATAGTCTGTGATTAGAAAAATCACCTACACATCTAGCAGGCCTGTTAAATTTTGCAATGTATCGTGATGAATCATCCTGACAAATCTCCCCAAATCCTTAAATTCAACCTTGTCTTTCTTGCTCTGATTATGGAGAAAGAATCTGTTCTCCTGGAGGAGACAGCCAGGCTGCCTGTTTCCCCCACAAGAAAAGCATTTTCAAAGTGCAATTGTGTAGGCTGTGCCACCAGCAAAAGAAAGCAGAAGCCACACCCACGTTCTTTTAAAAGCTCTTTTCCTCACAGAATCTTTTTGTTTTTAACAATAGTCAAACAAAATAAAAACTCAATTGAAAACAGAAGTCAGAAGCTTCCCAGCTTTGACCAGCCAAAGGAGGGAAGGATGGAAAATACACCCTTTTTCTAAAGCTCCCCACCTCCATTTTCTAATATAAGCAGAGCTATGCAAGAGCCAGATTGCAGTCTTTTTCAAGCTATTTTTCTTTTCTTTTACATAATTCCGGTTGATAAGCTGTTGTGTAACCAGAAGAAGATCTAGGGGACCAGAAATCACCATTTCAGAAGAAAGAGAGATGAGGAACAGTTAGAGTTGATGGGTGTGTGAGGAGTGGGCAGGGCTGGAGGTTAGTGAGCTGTTTATTCAGGGAATATTTCATGTTCTGCCTCATTTGGTGACACTTTTTTGAGGTAGCCCCTTGTGAGAAGTTTGGAACCATACCATTATGGCTGGGTTAAAATAGTGTACTACAAATACAGGTCTGTGTTTAGAGGAAGAAAATCATACTTCATTCCAAAGAAACTGTAGTCATCAGGCATTAGGAATTTCCCACCAGAGGTGGGAAAGGGGGTTAGATTGTCATAGCTATGGGAAGATGCAAGCATGTCCTTGAAGTCCAGGAAGAGAGTAAGCAAAAGCATGCAAAACACTCAGAATGGAGGAAGCATGAGGGTTTTACTGAAAGGTACTGGTGTTCCTAAAACTAAATATTTTGCACAGTAACCTTGCCCTCTATTGCTATAAAGCACCTTGTTAATGTGCTGTTATATTAGTGTTAGAATTTGCCAGAAAAATTGGTCTGTATGTTTCTTTACTTAGGAACCGAAAGGTGAATATTTTCCAAGTGCCTTATTTTAGCAATGTAGTTGCACAGTTAAGTCAGACACTTAGTTGATACTGGAAATGTGGCACCTGAGAATAGTTTTTGCTCCTACTGCAAGCTCAGACCAGCATCATAAAAAACATTCAGCAGGCCCTTTCAGGAGAAAAAAAAATACTACTAAAACTTTTAGAATACTTACTGCAATCTCTAATAACTTGTCTTTGTGCATCTCCATGTAAACTTGAAGAGCGATGTACATATACACACAAGAACATAGCAGAGCAAAGGCAGAACTGAGATTTGCCAAAGAGATGGGATTCATTCAAGGAGAAGAGACTGCCAGAGATGTTAACATTTTTTAACACAACAAACTTCCTTAAATCCCTTTGTGCTGAAGAAATATTGAAATAAGGCTGGATAATTTTAAATTAACTTTTAAATTTGCTTTGCCCATAAATTGCAGTGAGGTAGACGTAGATTACTTTGGTTGAAAAGTGAACTTTGTTTACACCCGTTCACAGCTTTAATTAGCTGATCAGTGTGAAAGCTCCTATAGTCTTGCATTTACAACAAATGCCTTTCTGGTTTTTTTGTGTTGCTTGTGAAAGCAAATATAATTTTGGAATCCTAGAAGTTTCTGTACCCTAATGCTTAGTAATACTGTCTGGGTATATTACATTAACCACCTAAAAGTTAGTGTAAAGTAGTTCAAATCCTAAAATTCAAACAAGAAATTAGAAGAAATATATTTTTTTGAGCCAGTTTCAAAACCAAACTGTAAAGTCCATACAAAAGATACCAGTGAAAATACACTGTGTTAGGAGCCTGCAGACCTGGAAGTTGACCTGGAATTATACTAGGGATTCTAGAGAGGGGCTGAACGACATAGATCAATTTGAAAACTTCTCTTCCTATGGAACAGCAAATGAATCTTCCCACTCCTAGCCCAGCATGTCTTTTGTTGGTGTTTTTTTGCACCTCAAATTCTATTTACTTGCAAACACTCCAGGAAAGCAAATCTTTGAAAAACAAAATAATTAGATTGGATATAATTTTGAAGGAGAAACAAAACATGATTCATTCACATAGTATTGCATGTGCAGAAATGCCACAAAGCTCAAAGCAGAGGTCACCAATTAAGATTAAAGAAGGCAATGACAGGCATTTGACATCACAGCCAGTGTCAAATGTATCAGGAAGTCTGCTTCCCCTGAAACGGGGATGGTTAGACAACCGATGACAGAAATTATTTTTCTCCTCAAATTATGATGTTGCAAAATGTTGACCTGAATTAGGACACTCCTTTTTATTCTGCATTGGGACGGAAACATTGAAAATGTATTTACAACTGAACTGTGGCTCATTATACAGTGACCTCGTACAGAGACCTTTTGTTTAGCAGCAGAGACAAAGTGAGCATGCCAGCCAGAAAGTATAACTGCCCGTTTCATCTGTCTCTTCATGAAAGGCTTTTGAGTCTCTTTTGGCTACAGCTGAGATACAGTAGCAGTTGAAACTGGATAGAATTCTATGCATATGAATGAATATCCTGCAAAAGAATCTGGACTCAGACACACTATGCTCAGTTTATTCCAGAGGTCATGCTAATATAAAACTGCTCATGAAGTGCTTATTTCAAAATGTTCCTTCGTTGTTGTCCTTTCTTCCTTTTCTCTTTCCCCTATCCTAACTTTTTGGCACTGGATAATGGAAGGCATGGGGCAGAGGAACTGCAGTGAATACTGTACCTGGGTTTGTGTTCGCAAACACAGGAACACTTCTTAAAAGATCGGTTCTTTTTAATATCTTAATGCATAACAGGTTGCAGACATTCTTTCTATTCTTTTTCCCAATGAGGAGCTTTGGGAAGAGTGAAAGTTTTTATTCGGAGATGCTAATTTCATGAATTTGCATTTTTGTACTGTTGAGTTCTTCCCATGACTCCCTTCCTAAAGCTTTCCTAATTCTTGTATAACATTCTAATCCTCCTCTGGGTTGTTGGCATCTCCCACCTCTGTCAGCAACAGATTCTGTTGCCATACCTATATCAGTGGTCTTGTAATTAGATATATATATTTAATCTATCCTCAGAATTGATTTCCAGAAAGAATTTCCTTTAGCCAAATAGTTTCCTTTTAGCTGAGTTTTTCCCCTTTCAGCATAACTCATTGTGTTCTCCTATTTAGTTTGTATTTTCTGGCCCTTACAATTCTTATGCTAATCCTACTCCTCTTAATTTCCAATATGCCATCATACCAGATGTCTTACTGAATCCCAATGGATTATATCTACTGCCTTTTGTGCTTTAGAAATAATAGTTTTCTCATTAAAAGACAAATACTGAATTAGTGTGACGTGACCTAATGCCTCCTTAACTAATGGTAGTTAAGATAGACACTTCAAAACGCACACAACTGATACTATTTACAAGTCTTCAAAGGCCCTGATTCTGCAAGTACTTAATATAGATTGCACTGCAAAAGTACTCTCACTGACTACAGGATTACTCATGGCGGACTACTTTCCATGAAAGTTAAGCATCTGTGTAAATACTTCAGTAGTGTCAGGACCAAAATCAACTGGATTAGACTTCAAGACATGTAGCTGTTGAGCCTGACAAAAAAAAACACAACTAAAATAAATCAGAAATAACTGCTAAAATACACATAGATAGGTCTGTTTAAAGTGAATATGAGAACAGAAGAGGCCTATAGAACAATTCTAGGGTGTTAAAACTGAGCCAGACACAACTTTGACTCAGGCTCTCTAGGCTTTTAATATTCAAATTTTGGTCTGCAGTGTGGTAAGTAGGATGTTCATTCTGGCTCCTCCCCCATCATCGGCCTGTAAAAGCAGAATCAGAATTTTTACTTTGAATTAGAATTCCTAGCTGTTTGATACCACAATTAACTTAGCTCATCTCTGCACCTTTTTAGGCCCCTCTAGGTTCTGCTTCCTTATATTCCCTAATAGAAATCTGCATAGAGCTAAATTTGCAACCTGTAAAAGAAAATACACTTTCTGTTACAGAAAACTGGGTATGTCTTGCCTGTTCCAGGCAGTTAGTAATATCACAAATTATCCAAGTTTTAACACACTTTTATATAGTTTGTTGCAAATATAGTCTGTTGTTTATATGGCTCTATCATTAAATATTGACTTTTAAATTGAGACCATTGTCTTAAATGCTAAGGAATATTAAGCTAGGTTATTAGTACTGGGGCACTTTATGCAGAAAGAACAGAGATCACATAGAAATGTAACCAGTGCCTTCAGAAGAGGTTTTCAAAGTACTAGAATTTGGAACTTTTTCCTGTTCCCTGACTGAAGAATTCATTACCTACACTCTTACTCAGCAGTTATGACAGGCCTTCTGAAGAACCCTGCTATACTAAGAAGTTGTTTCCTGTGACAGAGTTTTCTTGTCTTTTAGCAACATCTGACATCCATTTAAATAAAATAAGCCAATTTCCTATGTCATTTATGGAGACATTGCAGCAAGAAATACAACTTCTTGCTGAATTTGCTTCAGACTCCTTAGAAATTAACTGCAGTAAAAATTGGGTCTTATTGAATAAGAGAAAATTACTTCATCATTTCTGCCACTAGTGCTGTTGCAAATATACTTTAAGAGAACTTCTTATGGGCTTTAACAAACTGTTTTATGACCTTAACATTTATGAAGGAAGGAGAGCAGATTCCTGAATTGTGAACATGTCTGTCTATTTTCAGAGCAGGCAAAGTGAGGTACAAATGAGTGCAAGCTTTTCTTTCTGAAGATGCTACCCTCAATATTGCCACTTTCTTTTAACTCTGAAAGTCAAAATCTTAAGAAAAGTTACCTATCCATATTCATTTAGTTCTCAGCCTCCCTCCTCCAAATCTCAGCTGGCGTACCAGAGGCAACACAATTTTAGCTTTAATGTTTCCAAGCATTCATTAATAATTGAGCTAAGACTACCCGTTGACTTCTAATTTACCATACTATCAAATAGTTATTTCTTTTGGTCTGTCTATGAAAAATATGTTTAAATATAATATATTAACTAAATTATACTTCATATATTTTAAGTATATTTTTGAAGTTATAGCATCTCTTTGAAGTATTTTGTTAAATGCCAGTTTCCTGGTATTAAAACCTGTCATCTATTTGTGTTTTCCAAGTAACATGTAGCATATGTTAACTCAGGCTAAAATTTATAAAACATTAAAGATATGGAATAAAACTCAAAACATTTATTAAAAAATACTTTGACGTTTTGGTGAGTATTTTAATTATATATAAAACTACAGACCTTTTGCCTTTTTCTGAGGTCTGGTATGGTTGCTTTGAAAAACACACATCAGATGAGCTATGCTTGTGCCCGTCCCTGTGGGAAAGCTTATATGGAGAAGAAAAATTATTCTGAGACTTCATTACCATGGCTGTTTACCTTTTTGGAGAGAGACAAGATTCCAGAAATTACACAGAGTCTCAAGATTTGTGCCTCCGTTTCAGGGGAGCATGGGGTATATGAAGATAGGTAACCCTTTCAAGCAGCTCACTGACTGCCTTTCTTCAGTATGGCAGATAAACAAGGCAGATGTGAAAAATGACTGTGCTGATCACAATAACTGTTTTCACAACTAGGTTACTTTTAAAATCAATTAATTYATTGTATTCCCTTAAAAAAATATAGCAGTTTGTTGTGTTAGGTATCTATTTGAGTTACAAAGTGTATTCTTGCCTCAGGTTCATATCACTCAGATACACACAAATACAATGACTCTTACAGAACTGAAGATTTTGAGTGGCAAGAAGATTATGGTATGGGTGCCTGTGTATCATGTTAGTTTGGTTTTTTTAATTAAGTATTCTGTGTACTAAGATTTAGCAGTATAATTAGTTAATTGAAAAATAAAAAATCAGTAATGAATGCCACTATTATACAGCCTACTGCAATCTAATACAACATCAGTTCTTGAGCTACCTCAGAGCAACCTCACAGATCTGTGCAATGCAGTTCAGCACCATGCAGTGATGATAAGTCAAGGTACAAAGGCAGTATAGTGCAATAACATCACACTCAGTGATGCCGAGACTCCTATCCCAAGCACATAAAAGTCAGAAAAGCAAGTTTGTTTGTTTTAACAAGCAGTTATGTCCTGTTTTTGATAAACTAAGCATAGTTTTCAGTGAAGAACCCTCAATGATTTCTAATTCCTTGCTTGTGTCATAAAGATACTGATGAATAAGCAATCAAGACTTCCAGCACAAGGATTTAGTCCACATATCCATACTGAAAACAAAGTAGATTGAAAGTAGTTTCATAATTTGTAGCCGTATAACCAAGCTATAGTTTTGCCCGCCTAATGTATTTTTTTCTTTTTATGAAGGAAAAAGCAAAAGAATTTGAGTATTTATTTCAATTCATTTGAAGAAGACCAAAAAGGAAGTCAAAGGATGGCCAGAGCTGTAATGCTCATCATTAGCTAAGGAATTCAGACTAAGCTAGTGTAGCTGCCGCGTACTGATTGCAAGTTCTGTGTTGCCTCATAACCTGGTGCTTTCCTCTTAGTAGAATTGGCATGGATATATTAAAGGAGCATGACAAAGTGAGTGAAGTGGAAAAGCTTAAAAATAAAAAGTTTTGATATGTATTCTTCAATTGCCTGCTCTTGCCTACAAGGTGGGACCCATCTTGGATACTTCTGAAGTTCAAAAAAGTCCTAAAGTGCTTTCCAGAGTGAAGGGAAATGGAGAGATCCGTTCATTCACCCAGCAATGAAATACAGCTGTTTTTTAGGGTGGAGCAAAGCTAATGCCACACAACCTTTTGGGTAGAGTGAGAAGAATGCAATAACAATTTGAAAGCACAGAGGAAATGACAGACTACTCATTGTGAGCACTAAAATGGGGCTAATGCCCCACCTCTTGCACAAAGCTTGAAAGAATCCTTAACTAAAACATTTCATTATCTGTTTCTGTCTTGAAAAAAAAAATTTGAGCAGTATAACGTCGAGGCAGTAGTACTTATTCATACTGATTCAGGGGCTGCAAATAGAGAAGCTATGAATTCCCTGCCATTTCAGTTCCAGGCTGGTGACAATGAAAATAGAGGCTGTACAGCAGGGAGAAAGAACTCTGCTGCCCAAGTTACACTGACAGATGCACCATATCATTTCGTGTAGACAGTAAAAATGACTCTTTATGCTGTCGCTTATATCATTGCTGCTACTACAAAGCTGTGTATTATAACAGATTCCAGACTTGCAGTATAAGTGCAAGTGAGTACTACCTGCTGAATCATCAACACCGCTTTTCTCCAATATTTTTTATATACATGGATGATAGATAACATTTAACCTAATTCTCTGGATTAATTATACTTTATCATGAAATATAACTATAGGCAAGCTCTATGTGTGTAAACAACTAAATTCTAGTACATACAATATAAACTTTCAAACTTCCTTGACCCTAGCTCTTTATGGTGCTGTTTTTTGTAATGATAAACTATGTCATTGTCAATGTTTGAAATTACATTTGTGGATCATGAAGTAGAAGTACTTTTCAGGATATTTACTGTAAATGTAATAAAAAGATTTTTAAGAATATTAATATATGCCTGGGATGCAAAAACTCTAAAACCTCTAAATATAGAAAGAGGTAACTGTCATGCGTAAGTGTAATTGGGAACATGGTATTTAAGTTTATATACGAGCCTATAATAAAAACTCTGATACCAAAAATAAGCAAGTTTTGATGGCGCAATGTCCAGAAAAGGCTACAGTCTACTCTGATAGATTACTTTGTATTATTCCCATTCCACAAAATTACATTTTTCCATTGAAATCGTTGGATGGGGTTCTGAATAGATATGAGATTTATTTATCCCTGGCTTTTAAAAATCCTAACTTGTTTGTTGTACTTTCAAAGGTAAAAGGATTTGCTCAGAACTGAAACTAAGTGCAGTCAAGTTTCAGGTGATGGCTCTGGTGTGTTAAATTTATTTTTATTATTAAATTATTTACATCAGTAACTGAACATTAATTACTGGGTGTATTTCTTTCACAGTTTACCAAATAGTAAAAGATATTTGACTTGCCAAGGGCAAGTTAAAAAGTGTTCAGTCCCAGTCTGTTGCTTCACACACAGGCCTCTCCTCTCACAGGCATACTTCCTTGATTCTCAATGGAGAAATTTTCTTTATAAGCAGGAATGAAATAAATGTCTCATCAGTCTGAAGATACACAGGTAGACCGATTTAAATGTAGATTGATAAATAAGCCATGTGTTACAAAAAATTAAGAGATGAAAGGAGACATATTAGATTAATTGAGGTATCTGATAAATTGATCTAGGATTCCACCAAAAAATGGAGCAATTTCACCAGCAGGTACTGTGATCTAATTCATTCTGTACTGTATTGGGAGATATGAGTACCAACTTCCTAGATCAGTGTGAATCCTTCACTTTTCAGCTCTTTTTTCCTTAACCACAAAAATAAGTGCTGTGTGCAAAGTTCTATGTAGTAGTAAAATATGACAGGCACCCAGCTTCGGAAGGGAGGAAGAGCTTGTGGTTCCTGGCCATGTGCTTAATCATTTCAAAGTGGCTTTGAGGTGGGTAATATAAATACATTATGCATTAAAAGAATCTGAGCAATCTGCCTTCCAAAACTGGAAGCAATATAAGCTAATGGAAAGTCATTAGACCAGTAAGAGTCTCAAACCCTTGCGAAAGTCATTTGTCTTCTCTCTACCACAGTTTCACTAACTGAAAAATGGGGATAAAAATGCTTACCACTTTTTGTGATAATGAAATGGAATGAAAAACACTGTTCAAATCCTATGTATTGTGCTCTGGAACAGAAATTAGGTTTTTGACTATTCACAATAAACTAGATAAATAATTATCTTAGATTTCTATGTAGAAAAGTTTAATTTTCAATGTTCTAATAGTGAAGTGTTTTATGCCTCCTTATTTATGCGAGGTATTTTATGTATTTTATATGCAGGCAACATTTTGATTAAAATAAAAAAATAAGATGGGAATTTTAAAAGCAGTTATACAGCTATTAGAGTTTTGACTGAAGGCTTTTCAGTGAGGTATGAAACCACTTGCACTGATAGTTAAATGAACTGTATAGATTATTAGCAGCCAACACACATGAGAAAGAAACAAAGTAGTTCCAAAGTTTTATAGCAGTCATGTCAAGAGGGTGGTTCTGTGAGCTATTAGTCTGTGATGGCTTTATTTAATGTTTTATTTATTTATTTAGAAGGAACAGTTTAATAGGATACAGAAATATGGTGTTTTTGTGGCCCATGAATGCACAGCTCCTATGTAATTCTGTAAAAAGTCCAACCATGCAACCTCTGAGGAATCAGAGGCTTAAATCAGTGCAAAGTGCCAGGAAAAGAGCGAGGGACATGTAATGAATGAAAGAGTAATAAAATGGAGGAGGAAGGTATATGCATGGAAGAGCAGTTTTAGCAAGTGTTCATATATTATGCCCAATTCTGTGTGAAATGGGAGAATGTGGAGAAGGATTTAGAAGTAGTTGCTTTATGAGACAAAGAGCAAAAGTGTGCTTCTGCTGTCCTGTGCCTCTCTTCTCAACTCTCCTGTGCCTGTGCTATAACATTAGAGGACTTCAGGCTGCTCCTATGAAGCATACACAGCAAGATTGGAAAGGAGATTTGCTAAGGGCCTGAGTGGATTTATATAAAAGAAATAATGAACAAATAACTATTCTAATTCTCCTTAGTTACAGTAGAGAGATGTTTTCTACACAGGCAGAGAGGGTGGTTTTAGAGAGCCTTCAGGGTAAATGGCACTCTGTAGTCACACAGGCCACACACAGGGATCATGCACACATGTACACACAAATACTTGCAAAAACAAATCCTTTGCACAGCCTTTCTCTCAGCAAACATCTTAAAAATCTCTGCTTCACTCACAGTGCCAGGGAAATCTTTAGAACCTTTATTATTTTTATTTATTATTGTTATTCAGGCAGCACTACAGATGTCAAGAAACAGAACACATAAAACAAATATTGCATTAGAAATAAACATGACATATGCTCATATGCTTGCTGCATATCCAAAACTTTCATGGAACAGGTGGGCTTCCAGACATGTCAAGATAAGGGGGATATATCTCTGCATATTTCAGTTTTTCCATATGGATGTAATAATGCATAATCATTAACTCTTTAATGCATGCCTTAAGCTAGAAATGCCTTTGTATCTGCGTGCTGTAACTAACAAATGAAATAAAGCTGAATAGCCTACTGCTTTACTGATTGCATACAAGGCAAGAAGTATAACAAACTGCAAGAAGGAAATTCCCACAACGTTTCAAGATTTTATGTGGGACCCAATTCACTTTTCTTTGCAAACTGCGACTTTCTTCTTGCTGCTTGTGACCCAGTGTTTTACCAGAGTTATCTGAAATAAGAGACATAAGAAAGCATTAGTTTGTATAACACTTATCTTCTCATACACTCTTGAAAACAGTTAGCTATGGGCAGAATGGGTCATAAGCTTTCTGTGTTTTCTGTGTGTATCAGTCCTCCCTATGTGTTGTCCCTTTATTCTCTCATAGATTTGCACCCGTGGCCTGATGTTGCATAATCAGCACTTAGAGAAAACTGGTAAGGAATTACTATAAAGCATCTTTTTCTTTTACAGAAACATCCTTCCTAAGAATACATACCCCAGTTCTGACAAGCATGGGATGTCATGTCTGAAACAGAGAGTCCTTTCCATTCCAGAATAGCCCAGAGGCTCACTGGAGACCAAGTCACAGAGTGATTGACACAGACAAGGACATCAGCCTGAGTTTCCCACCTTAAAAGTGACTGCTTTAGTCTAAAATGACTGATTATTCCAGATGAGGCTGTTGCAATTAATATGCATTGCATATTTGTTACACCAGGACTTTAATGTTGTTGTTTTCACACCTCAGTCTACTTCTGAGGATAAAAGTCTTGCACTATTTCTCCCCTATCTCATTATTTAGTTTAAATCAAGTATATACCATTCTTTAAACAACAAAAAATTGGCTGTTGGAACTTTGCCAAAGTAAGCAATTTAAAGATGTTATCTTTTGTTTGCAGTGATTTGTTGTTGCTGGTGCTGCAGACTGAATCAAAGACTCTGTGGCAAGGTGGTCACTAAGGGAGGGTTCAGTCCCTGGCTCCAAGTGTCCCAGGCCAGCTGGCTTCCCCTGTGGGATAGTGACCTTTTCTGCTCCCCGGAGGTTATGGAGCCCTCTGATGGTTGGATGGTGATCAGGAGGTTAAAACAAACCTCAGTAAAGCAGGGAGTTCATTATAATGCTGTTCCTATTTGGAAAAATGACAAAATTTCTGGGAAAATCTGCAGATCTGAGCATGGCTTTTGCCTTCATCCGCTAACAAAGAAAAGGAAGACTGTAATTTAGCTGACTAGTTGTAATAAACAAGCCGAAAACCACTTCTGATCAAACTAAAGAAGCAAAGGCTTGAACAATGCAGAACTCCACAAATAGTTTTGATCAGCTCACAGCTATCTTGTGACTGTCAGATTTACTTTCGATGTTTCTCCACTATGCTCTGCATACAAGTAAAATTAGTCTTACAAATAAGCATTCACCCTATATAATCTGTGTAAATAAAGTAGTGTCATTGTTCAATTTATATGTATTTAGAAGAGGAAATGAAGAACTATTCAAACTGAAATTGCTGAAAAAGATGTGATTTTTTTGAGGTGAAGAGATTATGTTTCTCATAATTATTATTCCTTGATTATATTCTAGAAGAACCTATTTTTATGACATATAGACTCCAAATTTAAAAAGAATCAGTTCTCCTCTACATCTCAAGTTAGGTATACCAATATTGATATATTCAAAAATTGTTAGTCACCACAAAATAGCTGGCCCACAACCCAATTGCAAATGTATATACTTACTTTTTTTGCCTAATTATACAAGCAGGAAAAGTTTGCTAAATTATTATCCACAGGGAAGCAGTGTTAGAGACAAGAATAGATTGAACCAGAAAGTTTCACTGGATCTGTGGAGTAACTCATGAATTTTTTCAATAATGAATTTAGACTTCTGGATGTAGAGTTTCTYGTGTGTCTGATCAGTGATGATGTGGAGCCACTTAAATGGTTTTACTACAGTGGTTGCAACCTGTGGTCTGCAAAGCCATATTAAGCAGTCTGCTGCCAGTCTGCTCAGTTATACTAAGCAATAGATTTAGTAATATGTCGGTTCCTCCTGGATATTTAGATGACCAGTGATCTTCAAACTTGACAGTGACTGACTGTTCCCAACCAGCTGAGAGAAAATAGGAAGATATGGAAACAGTTTATTTCCTTTAAGATTCATTATGTCTGTATTCTTTCTGAAAGTAGCTAATGCCCTAAGAATACATAAAGTATACTCTACTATTTGATATCCTTTAGCTTGTACTCTCCCACTGAAAGCAGTGGGAGTCTTTCCTTGCATGAAAGCCATATAATACTTTAATAAAGATTGGAGTAAGATATGAGTAGGGATTGGATATGCTGCGAATTTAACTATATGTTCTGTTAAATTAATCAATAAGGACTGAATTCACCTTTTTGTTTACAAATAAGTGATACATGGCAGGTAATGGCAAAGCTAGTCTCTTCAACTAGCTCTCCTCTTGCTGAGATGGATCACAGGAAGGGGTGATAGAGAAATTCATTCCTAATATTCCCCCTCCACAATAATGTCCAGACAGTTTGGGGTAATGAAAAGCTTTCCTCACTTCTCAAACCTTCTTTAACAGGCTACACAATTGTTTCCATGACATAATGACTTTCAGCTATTGCTATCCTGGCCTGGATTCAAGCTGATGATCTGTTTCTGTCCCAATTCACAGCTATAATGTTCTATGCTCATTATCATCATTATCAATTATTTCATGCTCAAGGGCATAGACATGCATCCAGTTTTGCACATGAAAAATTCTGGACATCACAGTAAAAAAGTATAATAGGTTATTCCAAGGGATATTTGTTCTGTTTTGGTTTTGGATTTTTTTTTCTTGCTTTATCTATTGTTGCACACACTGATGAGAAAGAGACTAAGCTGTTTGGGAAGGAAGACTCTGCCTGACTGCTTAACAAAGTAAACCTTTTTTTAAGTTTCTGTAACTTCATTCAGTTTCTAGCTCCCTTCCACCTGTCTCTATAAGGTTATAATGAAATCTATGTGGGGACTCATCAGGCTCAGTACTTGCTGCCCGAGCCCTCTTGAAGCAAAATTCCGGGCCTTCACCAAAGCCAGAGAGGGTATACTCACCATAAATATTTGATACTAGACACTTAAAGTTGTTGCAATATACCAGAAATAGTAAGGAATTGGACAAGATTCTTTCCTAGAGATTGACAGGGCAGCAGATGGTTAGGGTAGGCTGAGGGTTAAAGCCTCTTGTTCAGTAACAGAATAAAATGTCAAATTTGTTGATTCTTTACAAATGACATAATGGTGCAATGCATTGTGGAGGTTATGTGATTCATGACCAAATGAGACTAACACTTTGAAAACACAGTCAACCATCAGAGAAAGTGTAAGATATCCTTCTTAGCAAGGGTCATGGGGTTGAACCTAGTGGAATTCACAAAGAAGCAACAAGAAGGGAAAGGCAATGAAGACAAGAGGGCAGAATATCACTCAAAGTGCAGATAAGAACCACCTTTTTTAAAAAATTGTGCGCCAAGAATGTTCTCTGTTTTTAAAGTTCTGAAATTTTCAGGTCATTTCCTCAAAAAATATTGCTTTGTACAATTGAATATGTCCTGTTAAAAACATATGAAATATTTGCAATGAAAAGTAACAGTTTTCAGCAATTTTCATGCTTCATTTTTAGCCTATAAATGAGTCTGTCTTGCCAAAAACATTGTTTTGTTTTGTGAATGTTTTAAAAAGGGGGATCACTGATGGAAAAATATCTCTTTTCCAGGAAAAAAGAAGTTCATCTGAACAGAAAGTATTGCTGAAACTAGAAAGGTTAGACTAGTGCAAGAACTTAAAGTGGGAGAATTAGTAAGAACTTCCAGTGATCTCTACAGGCACATAGTCCCAAACTAGATTTTTCATTTGGCAGCAAATCAGTGCAAAATACAGGTTTTCCACACTACAAAGGACTGTTACCACCATTGCAAAATAATGTAACTTACAAAATTGCTGCAATAGAGAGGACCCAAGCCCACCTAGTCCTGCATAATTTCTCCAAAGGTGTCTGGTGTCAAGTATTTACGGTGAGGATAGGGTGACTAGTCCTCCCATATACTGCCCAGCCTCCAGCAGTTAGCAGTTTTGTCTAGGCCCTTTGAGACATTTATATCTCAAGACTTACAAGTTCCAGGTGTGCAGGTGTGGAGACAATCAGTAGTTCTTTTGTTAGTATTAAGTCTGTGTATGATAATTTCACTGGATGTCCCTATATTATTAATTTCATTAGATCCTTCCTTAGTTCTTCCTCTTCACTATAGAAATAATTTCACTGATCTCTGATTTCTTCCCCCTTCCTTCATCCTCAGTCATCACTTCCCAAACAGAAAAATCCTCTAATTATCTTTTCCATTATGACAGTTGTTTCATACCTCTCTTCATCTTGTTACCCTTCTCTGTTTTTTTCTTATTCTGCAATGGCCATTTTTAGATAACAGTTCCAAAACTGCACAAAATTGTCAAATATGAATGCATAATAGATTTCTGTAGCATAACATTTGTTAGGTCTTTTGGATGATGATCTTAGAGCAGAACTTGAGAATTTAATTCATAATTACATTTTCAACTAGTCATCACAAATAAATGCAGTGTTCAAACACTGACCAATGCTACACCAGTGAGTGACTGTTAGCTAAATATTATACAAGTATGCATGCTTTGCTTAAGGAATTTGAGACAAGCTGTCATAGCTGATAACATGGAACAGTAATGAATACTTTCAGAGCTAAATAGCACTAACTTGACGGTTTGTCACTGAATGTCTGCAGAACTGTATCACTACAAATTACAACTTTCACAGGATTTCTGGATTAAAATAGTTTTATCATGTACAGAAGGGGAACCTTGAAGGAGCTGAAATACCAAAACCAATATAGTAAGCAATTTATGTAAAATTCTTCAGCATGTTTTTCACCAGTTCTAGTTGTCAAGAGTTTACTATACAAGCCCATATATCACAAACAAGCTTTTGACTAGCACGTTTATAAAAGATGGCTTTCTCTATTTCTTAAAATATAATCTTACTATAAAGGAATGTTACAGAGAGGAATTCACAGCCTGTCCAGTTTGCACCAAAGTCAAGAAGAGGCCAATACATATGAATAGCATTTCAAGGATAAGTTAATTCAAAATCCAAATGAAAATTCTGTGGAACTTTTCTTGAATGGGATGTGCAAAGCTAAAAGGGCTAATTGCATGTATGCACTTATCTCTCTTTTTCTTTTCTCTTGGGAATCAGCAAGTATTGATCTTTGGGCTTAAATAACAAATAGGAATGGATTTAATCAAAGGAAAATTAGACTGATATTCATAATATATTCCTAATGAGTGCTGTATTTACATCACATATCATTCCAAATAACCCGGGCTAGTTCAGGTTGATCACAGATAGTTTTCACTTAGATCAGCAATGATAGAGGAGTTACTACTAACATAAATTCTAAAGAGAATGGCTTTAAAGAATAATGTAGGAATTATATAGCTGTAATTGGATCTCGATATACCTTTCTCTTCTTCATTTTCTGATTCACCTGAGTCATACATTTAAAATCAATCTTTTTGCTCAGTTTTAGTCCATTTAAACTAATAGCATGTGTAAGGTTACCTTTTTTTAAGATTAATTTTATTGTCATCACTGAAGGTTGAGATAATAGCATTTCCACACTTAGTGAACATCTCGGAAGGCTGTGAAATGATTGAACATGATGGGCATCCTTATGGAATTTCTCTAAACTAAAGAAAAACTTTCACACTTGGGCAGCAGACTGAGGTAAAGATGAAGCAGTAAGTGTAAGGAAAAGATACCATTATCTCTGACAGAATCTGTTAAACAAGTAATATCACCTACAAGCATTCTCCCTTATGCCCCTTCAACACATATATCCCYCACCCAAAACAGTAATTGTGACATCCTGTAACTTGAAACCAATACTTTAAAGCAGTTGAGTGTAGTGTAAATGACAGTCTGCTACACAAATAATTTGCACTGAAATGTTTATCAGCTCCCTGACATAGCTGCTTCCATTTATTGCTTATAAACTGTTTTTTACTGGTTCTTTCACATCTGATAACGTGGCTTTAGAACAGGTGGTGAAAATGTTTGGCAATTATGGGAGTCTCTGTTTGTGCATGTGTGGTCTCCCAGTTTGCAAGGCCACTGCCCACATACAAAGATATTGTAAAAGTCTCAAATTTAGATTATCAGCCTGCACTATCTGTGTGAAGTACTGCCCTGGTTGCAGCTGGATTCTTTCTGGACTGTAAACAGCTCTGTGGAAGGGTTAAAAGTTCAGAATTATCAAACCTACATTTAAGAACAAAATTTGCTCAAAGTAAATCACAAAACATTTTTAAATCTTATATGTTTAAGTAATGTGGCATTCTGGAGCTGTCTAATATTCCAGTCTAACACTGGTTTCTTGGCAAGACCAAGGAAGAAATATGTTGACTGAGGCAGGAGTGGTTATTTTTGATGGCGTGTATCATGCCACCTTTAGAGATTTTGCAGCAAACCTTGCTGAAATAAGTTGACTGTTTGGAGATAAACTAGGATCAACCTAATATTACATTCCATCAGGGTTGGGGGAGGGAAAGTTGTTTGGTTTTCTTTGCGAAGAAGGGTAAAACCCCTGCACAAGTATTTTATGAAAATATCCTTTAAAAGGTTCCTTGCAAATTCTTCTGACTCACACAGATATATCCATCTCCAGAGGCAGAATATTGTCTAATTCAGGATGACAATTCCTATTTTCCAAGAAATCATCAGATTTTTATTTTAGTATCACAAAAATACAGTACTGTGATTAGTAATCTCTGATCAAGAAAGGGCCAAGCTAATGGTCAAATCTTGCAAATCATTACCAGTATAAAGCCTGTTAGCCAGAGTAAAGACCTAGACCTTTCTGCAGTTTGAAATGCTTTCTATCTTTAGTGCCAATAGTACTAAGAACTTTTTTGCCTTGCAAGAAGCAAGTGCTTCCAGACAGTTTCTCACCACTGGGCACAGGCACACTCAGAACATTTTCTACTATTCTCTTGCATTTTAATGTCACAAGTGCAATTTGCCTTTATACAGAGACAAAAAGAACTTCAAACATTTGCCCTAGAGCCACAATAGGGATGTGCATCTTAGATTTCAACAAACATAGAAATAACCTTTATAGAAATCAGAGGAACAAAGAAGTAATAGAGAGGATATTCTACAGATTGTGAGGTTTAACATTACTCCTTCCTTCTCTGTCTTCCCTCCTAACACAGGTGTATCTGCCCATGTCCCCTTCCCATTCAGTGTGTGTTCATAACCTCCAGAAAGAGAGCATGTGCTCTCAACCAAGATTTTAAATTCTCTTCCATCTACAGTGCATATACTTTCAAGAAAACTTAAAAAACAGGACTACGTGGTTTATTTCGTCAAAATGTTTCCAGTACATATTTCCAGTACTATTGACTGAGCTGGAAAAAGGGCAGCAGTCTATACATAAAAAGTACATGAACCTTAATCATTTTGAAAGAAGCATATAACAAAAAGGTCAACTGCATGGCTTTTGCAGAACTCCTTTGGGACTCAGTAATGTGTAATATACCCTGAGCTTATTGTACACGTCCCTAAATATTAAGGACAAAGTTAGCTTTTTACATTTTCCTTTCTTACAATTTCAGTTGCAAATAGTCCTGAAAGATAGTCAATACATGACACTAAACGTCAATTTTTGTTTCTAATGATACACTTTTAAAATTCCAGCCTGCTGCTCATACTCTGATATTTTACTGCAAATATCAGTTTCAGCTGCCTGGACATGAAAATATTTTTCACAAGTTAACCCTTTTCTGCAGACTCAGTTTTGTGTGTATGTTCTTCTATTTGTTTGAGTTTACAAAAATGGATGTGTGTCCAAATAGAGAGAGATAGGCTTACAATTGACTATGGTTGCATATTTGAGGAGAGTTTTTTCAATTTATACTGTTCTAACATTTTCAGCATGAGCTTATATCAAAGTTTTAGCTTACTCTATCAAAACACATTTTTTAAAAAAGCAAATCTTTATTTTCATGTTGTTACTGACACAAAGTGTGTAACATCATATGTGTATCAAGTCTATATCAAACAGAATTTGTTATGAAAAATATTTTAAGATTCCAAACCACATGTCCAGAAATTAGTAAGTGCCAAATCTTGGTTCTGTCCTTTGGGGAATTTTTAAAAGAGCTTTTAAGAACATGCTTACTTCTTTTTCCAGTAGACCCCTGACTTGTACGGTGTACACAAAAGATATTATTCAGTGAATGCAACACCTGGTGAAAATTTTAGAAGTTCCGCAGCACTTAATGCTAACAGAACTTCTGTTTTTTACCATTCTCCATTATCTGCATACTTAAAAGGGCTTTTTGTCAAAGCTTTTCTTAAAAAATTGCTATCTGCAGTCAGCACTAAGAATGGGAAATTTCAGTTCAAACAGTTTGTCAACATCAGTAAATGACTGAAAACAGGGTTATAATAGAAAGTGTTAGGCAACTTGCACCAGTTCTGCTATGATTACAGCAATAATTATGTGTTCTTAAAGGATCCAATTCATTATTACAGTTTAATATCTCTAATACAGTGGACTATGGTGGCTTTGCAGTGCAGACTGCTGTAGTGGAGTGTTATCACAGGATTGTTCTGCCTGCTTCTGCTCCCGTTACAGTTAATACTGAGATCATGTCCCTCTTCAGGAATGTAGAGAAAAAATGAGAGAGAGAAGTATGGCCTAACTAGAGCCCCTTTTCCTCCCTGCTGCTGGGAATTATGTGTGCTGAAAGCTCTAAACACTTGAAGGAAACAAAGAAGTAGGACATAGAGATTTTCAAAGGTTTGAAGTTAAATATGTGTGTCTATGTAAAGGTTCCTACCCAGTAGGACAGGTGACAAACACATAGTCTGATCTTTCCTCTTTTACTGCCTCTTTGTCATGACTTTACTGCTTACATGATACCCAATTCTGGAGAGTTTGAATACAAACCAGCAGTGAACATCTACTGCTCTATCTACTGTGATTTCATTTTTGTAGTTTTCACTATAGTCATGCAACAGAACCTATTAAATCAATGGTATAAATTATAACTGACTTCTTGGTATTAAACATGCAATTTTCTGGAGACATCTTAACGAACACTGAAGTTTGCCGAAGTACGAAGGTCCCTAAATACAAAAAACAGGAACCTAACATAAGATGAAAAAAGTATATGAAAGCTTTTGCTTGCCTTTTAACTTTTGAGCCTCAGGGATACATTCAGGTTATGTTTTCAAGCTTTCTTTGAAATTGTGGGGGATAATGTTTATAAATAAAGCTGAGGATTCTCACATACTTGCAAGCTATTAGGATCTGGGACTGAAAAAGAGCCCCATGATATTGTGAAGCTTGCAATGCAGTGCAAATGTTCTTTAAAGCTCAGTTTCCATCCCTCAGAAATAGTATTCCTAGCTTTTGGCTGTACGTATGAAAACCGTTGTACACACAAAATCAGTATAACAAAGGCGAAGATACATACTGAAGTCTGCAAGGATTTGAAAGAATACATTTGAAATGGGTGTCTGACTCAATGTACGTAAAATCAAACAACAGTGTTATTATTTTACATGACAAACTTCTTAATTGTTTTGTTGTTCAAATGTCAAAAAGGGTTAAATGGGATATCATATTATGAAAAGCTGCTTCAAAATTTCTGTGAGTGTCTGTGTTTTGAGCTACTAAGAACTGGTGAAGTACATGTGGAAAACACGTAAATTGAGATACATTTGATATGCAACAGATTGTATTGTTACTAGTGAGGGCATGATAGGTTTAACTTTCTTAAAGAGAGATTTCTCTTTGGGGAAAAAAACAAAACACAAAACACTCCCTCCAACAGAGAATCCAAGCCCTGTTTTTCTTTTTCCGTTTATAGGACCTCACTAATGGGAGAGGTACTAGGGTGTTTGGGTGTACAGTCACAGTGTATAGCCAAGTTTGTCTCTAAAAGATGCATTGGTGCTGGATGCCATGTGAGAACATGATGGCGTAGAGTTGGTTTCTATGGCGATCCTGGCTTGCATCAAAAGATCAGTATGAAAATGCTCTATGGTATTCAGAAAATCACAGTGATCTATAGCAGGCTATTTTCTGTTTTCTTTTTGCGCCAGTTTTATCATCTGCTTCAGAACTTCTACTTGGGAAATGAAGCCTCATCATAGTTTACATAACTGTATAAATAATGCCAGCTGTAGAAGCATTTACACAACATTGACAGCAATGCATAAAAATACATAAAAACTCCATTGCTCAAACATTGCCTTTTAAGTAAATCAATGAGCATAAGTTCTCTGAAACACCAACTGAGTTTAAATAGGAATGTTTATAAAATCTGGGACTTCCAAGCAGATGGTCTAGGGGCTGCTTGGCAACTTGCATGTAAAAGCAAAAATTTTCCAAATGGCCACTGTTATGGATCCTTTTACATTTAAGATGAAAACTGGAGATACCATGATCCAAGTCTGTAGAAGTGCTAAGCTGTCACAACTTTAGATGAGGTTAGTGAGAGCTTCAAAGTCTTGCCATTTTTGAAAATCAAGATCAAACGTCACACATTGGGTGCCCAGAAATGTATAGGTGCTTAATTCCTTTTCATTTTTGCTTTTTTTTTTTTTTGTAGAATTGTGGTTGATAATTAAGTTTATTTAACTTGATTTTCTGTTCTATTAATATGAAGGGAAATAGAAGTCCTGAAATTTGAAGTGCTTATATGTTGCCAGAGAGCAATGAATGGAGAATATTTGCAATCTTGGAAATTCTTATGTAGTTTCATATTGTATGTTACTTTGACAAGTTAGACTTATGAAGTGCTTTTTCATTGTCTGCTCTTTCTTTCCTCCACTCCCAGTCATCCGTTATATAAGAATGTTAAGGCATAATACAGGTTACTCCAGGAAGTTAAAGGAGGGACCATATGTCCAGCTAGTAGTTTTTGTTCACTCTGCTGCTTCTTCACAATCCAGCAACTGAACTTGCCAGTACACCCCTTGTATTTATACTGCTGTCCACTAAATGATTTTGGAGTCAATCGGCATGTTAAAAATAGGAATTTGCCAACAATCTACATGTAGGGGATTTACATGGGATCAGACCTCAGAATACACACAGAGGTGCTTTTGTAAGTAGCTTGGGATTCTATTATCAGACTTGTAAGAGCTGAGAACAGAAATATTGCAACAGCACAGACAAGACAAATGATCAGGGCTGCAACTCCTCCAACTCCCACACACCAATAAAGAACAAAAAGCAATGACAGAATTGAATTTTCAAGTAGATATGCAGTACATAAGAATAAATATCTCCTGTCCAATTTTGTAACTCATTCCTTTAGCCTCACCACAGTCTTCTGTTCGTAACAGATACTGTTCTAACAGATGGATAAAATTAAACTAACTTTTTACAGGTCTTTAAACCTTTAAATATTTTTTCAAAAAATGGAGAAAATGATCAGTGATTAGCAACACTCTGATATCTACTCTTCAGCTAAGTACCTATCATCACATGCTTTGTGAAACAGACTAAATATTTGCCATCTTATTTACATAAAACTGCTTTTCACACAATAAATGCCCTTTGCTGATACGAGCGATACTTATAAATGGGATGTAGTGATGGATGCAGTCTATCCTAGTGCAGGGTGAATTTAGGAATTATTTTCTACGTTTTTATGAAATGGAACTTATATGATATTAGTACTGTTCTTTCCCCATTCTCTGTCTTACCTTAGCCACACATTCATGGCCATCTAAATACTCATTAGATATATGAGCGTACCGGATCTTGTTTCCAATGAAAGACATTTTTATTTGGATTAATTTGAAGGCTTTTTCTGTTTAACCTGCTAATGGATAGAATTATGGAGTTCTTTTTTATGCTTGATCATACCAAAAGATAACACGCACAGAGTAAGGGAGCTGGTCCTTCTGTTTTCTACTGCCAACCTAATATGCTTCATACCTGTATAAAGTTTAGTTTGTGACTTTTTTCCATTTCTCCTTTAGGGCTATTTATGAAGTATATAATCCACAGCTTTATTGCAACACAGCAAAATTGTTAAGAGTTTTGAATAAACAGATTGCACAGAAGGCTATTCACTTTCTGATACACAGGGATTCATTATTCTAGTCTAGCCCAGCATTCTATTTTACAGTTCAATATACTGACAAAGTTCAAGGTCAAAAAGGACTATTTTGTTCCCTGAATCTGAGCCTTGAACTATGACAAGCCAGAACATTTTTTCTCACTTTATTAAGGCCCAGATCCACAACTTCCTTTTTATGTAATAGAAGCTAAGCAACACGAAAAACCTGTGGGAAGTCTGGAGAGTTTTTTGGAAGTCAAAATTTACCTAAAACTTGAAATATTGTCAACACTAGATTTGACTTGCTAGTACTCAGGAAATTCTACAATTATTAGAACTTGAATTTCAAAAACAGGAGACCATGTAAAGGTGTGAGGACCAAAAGGTTTCCATTCAGGACTAAGAACAGTCACTTAGCCCAGGACACTTTGACAGAGCCAAGGTTCAAGTCCTTCGTCTGAACTAGGCAGAACAGGCTGTTTTCCCACATTTCAGGTGAGTTCCCTGAACATTTTCCCACAGTAGTGCCTTTTCTCTCTGACTTGACTTGAAATTTCTGTTTTGTCAAAACTGGCAAACATTTGAAAGTTTCAAGTTTTCTAATTTTTTGATGAAAAAGCAGCTCACCTGAAAGCATCTCACTAGCTATAATCAATCTATGTACAGATTATGAAGCTTTTATTTAATGCTTTCAGTCTATTGATAGGTGTCTATTAAGGCTTAATACTGTTAATATCCTTTCATTAGGTGTCCTACTCATGTTAAAGGATCCTGTAGTTACAAAACTTGTATCCCAGTGCTTCAGTTCTTTCAAGTGGCTTTTAATCAAATTACAACCTAGTTTTAGGCTGCATTATATTTGCTTTATCTAGTTCGGCTTAAAGCTGTATGTGAACAAGTCCTTTCACGATAAGCAGTTAAGGACCATTTCACCAATCTACTATTTTGCACTGAAATCTAAAATTAATTTTAATGCATTGACTTTTCCTAACTGTGCAAGTATGATAGAGTCATCAGGCACTGGAATTAAGGGGGCATATAAAAAGACCTTATCATTCAATTCATTAACTTCAAGAGAGAGAGGCTGTATCTTCTCTGTTTATATTCAAGGAAATGAATGTCAAAGATTGCCATGTGTGTGGTGTAAATAAGAAAGGCCACCAGTGGAGAGCTTCCATTTTTGTGATGAGAACATAAAAGTCAGTTGCTTCTGTTCCAGAGGTGATATTTTACTTAGACGTCTGCTCTGTTTGCAAAAAGGAGGTAAAATGTCTTTTGTTATTGATTTGCAGACTGAGAGGGTTTGGGCATCAATTAAGTTTAAGCCTTTTCAAAGTCCTTCTGTAAACCTTCATGTTTTAATGATGGACTGAGCAGTTCTTTGTAAAAATACAATTTAGATGAGAGACAGAGGGAATAAAGCAAACAGAGGGTGTAGGTTATCATGAGAATAATTATACTGCATTCCTGGACATTTTGCTGCTTGTCATTAATTTTCCTAGACTGTAATTTTACTATGAAAACTTTGCCTTGGGGAATTATATCATGCCATTATAAAGTCTTCACTGTAGAAGAATGCATTTTTGTATATGCTTACTGGGAAAAAAAGATGATGAATCTGGCCATTTGTAATGGCCAAAGGTGACAGAATTCTAAGGGAATTAAATCAAGGGTTTTTATGTGTTCCATTGTTCACTTCAAGCCAAGTTCTTTATCCTTTGAAATAACCTTTAGATGAGTAAAAGTAAGGCCAATTATGAATATTAGGATTTTTATTATAATTATGTGATTCAAGTAGCTTTGAAAATTAAGCTAACTAATATATCCAGTTATTATATATTATGTGCATCCTCTACCACTGTTGTTCAAATAATTCAAAGGAAAAAGAATCTTTCTGTAGAACATGTTGTAATCTCTGAACTTATGTTTAATTGCTAAATTAAACATAAAAAAGGGACAATATGCCCTTGTGGCAAAGAAGGCCAATGACATCCAGGGCTACATTAGGCAAAGCATTGCCAGCAGGTCGAGGGAGGTGATTCTCCCCCTCTACTCAGCCCTGGTGAGGCCACATCTGGAGTACTGCATCCAGTTCTGGGCTCCCCAGCACAAGAGGGATGTGGCACTACTGGAGCAAGTCCAATGAAGGGCCACAAAGATGATTAGGGGACTGGAGCATCTCTCTTATGAGGAAAGGCTGAGAGAGCTGGGCCTGTTTAGCCTGGAGAAGAGAAGACTGAGAGGGGATCTTGTCAATGTGTATAAATATCTGAAGGGGGGTGTAGAGAGGATGGAGCCAGACTGTCTTCAGTGGTGCCCAGCAACAGGATGATAGTCAGGCGGGCAAAACTGAAACACAGGAAGTTCCATCTAAACATGAGGAAAAACTTCTTCACTGTGAGGGTGACAGAGCACTGGCACAGGTTGCCCAGAGAGGTTGCGGAGTCTCCATCCTTGGAGATATTCAAAAGCCATCTGGGCAGGGTTCTGGGCAATGTGCTGTAAGGGGCTCTAAGAGGAAGGGGGGTTGGACTAGATGATCCCCAGAGGTCCCTTCCAACCTGAACCATTCTGTGATTTTGTGGTTCTGTGATCCCTGTTACTAATGCCATAACTAACATTGAGATCAGTCTGACTCTTCCATTACCTTGAATAGTCACTTGAACTCTTGCAGAATGAGTGTAAAGTAGTATGAAAATAAAAGTTTTTATTCTCATAGCATCATTAAAATTGAGAAGGTGCAATGTAGTATAAACTCACACTCTTTAACACTTCCCTATATGCAAATAATATAATTTTCCTTTATGTTGTTATGATACACAAAGGAATCTATTACAGTATAAGTAATATTGACAGATGATGCTATGTAAAAATGCTTATTTAATTCCCAGGTGTTTTATTCTTCATATATCTCCTGATGTAAATGGTTGAGTTGAGTAAGGAAACACAAAATACAGACGGAATACCCCTTAAAATAAATATGGTAAAAGTTCTGACATTGCAAAAGGTTATGTGTTAGAGTTAAAAAAAAAAAAGAAGGCAACGATTGCTTACATTTTCTAAAGTATAATTTTGCGTGTATAAACATAGGGTGTTGCCCACTTAGTATTTTTGATGCAACTTAACAGAAAGTTGAACTTTGTATGCATTTATTTTATGATGAACCCATGGTAATGTAATTGTAATACGTAATTAGTAATCTATTCTGCCACAGTCTTTCTGACCTAAACAAAGATAGCTGAATCTATAGATGGTTTGCTGCAGTAAACTCACAACCATGTGAGTTTGAAATGACTTGTTTGACATCTTTAAAAGTGATAAATGTTGCTTAACAAAAACAGAAAATCTCAAGTGTCATACTTAATAGGCATATACAAAACACTTGTTTGTATCTTCTGTTAGAGGTGCTTTTAAATGGTTTCAAAAAAAGATATCAGCAGAAAAATATTTTAACTTTGTTTACTTCACAGGAGAAAATTAATTTTGTTTTCTGTTTGGCTTAGAGTGCTCTCAGTACTGGCTGTACACAAATCACACATAAAATCCTTCTCTTCACCATTACTATGAACCAGATTTTTCCTTCAGTTGCAAGTCACAGTTGCAATTCAACAAATAAATTAATACTTTACATTAATTTGCATCTGTCCCTAAAATTTTGGGAAAATCCTAGAGCTACACATAGGTAATTTACCTTGGTAAAAGGTCTAGCTACTGAATGTTTTATTACTAATGATGATGTAAGTGGCAAAATATTCTGCTGTGAAGCTGTCAAGTTGTTTGCAATGTTGAAAGTTAGGGTAAATGTATTTTAATTTGTAAGCTAAGTTTGTCATAAAAATAACTGAGAAAGAATTAGCAAGGAATGCTTTAATACACCAGTCATACTGCATGTTTTCATATTTTCTTTTTTTCAACTCAGGTCAGTGGAGCTGAAACTGCTTAACTAAGTCTGAGTTAGGCTTTTAAATGTCAAGTTAGTTTCACACTAAGTTTTGTAATATATGGACAGTTCACAAGCTAGTTTCGTAAAATGTCAGCATTGGCTTTTAGTTTTGTGACCCAAACAAAAAAGATTAAAGATTGTGATTCTATTAATTGTGATTCTATTTATTTTCAGCTTTTTAAAGTAGGTTGGGAGTCTCCTCCTTTGGAGAAGTTTCTAGTCACTGTCTACTATTACTGCAGTGTGAATACTGTTGAGAACTAGGTTCAACTGGCAGTCAAGTTCACAGTCCACATTGTGGTTGCTAGAAACTAGTTCTTTCCTTCATGGATTATTCTTACTTAATTGCTAAAAGGCCACAGACTAGCCATTTCAAAGTAAGAGATCTTTCTGATGTGCAACAGCAATTTCATCCATAAAAAATAAAATAAAAAATGGCTTTATGTGTCCAGAAGAATCAATGAAAAGTTCAGGCTTACAGTCTTCACACTGTAAAATTTTGCTTTCCTTGTTCAAAGGAAAGGAAAAAGGCAGTATGGGGAAGTCATGGATTTTAGCCAGAATTACTGCGTCTCTGCACACTTACAAAGTGCAGGGCAAGGCAATTACCTAGAAAGGCCCATAAACATCTAGAAATAAAGCATGACAGATACCGGACATGCCCAGTAAAATACAGCTCTATTTTATGTTTTACTCATGAGCAGGCTATGTCATACTCAGCTGTCTTGAGAAAATTAAATTAGTTAGTACTTGGTGAGAAAAAAAAGCATTGAAGACTGTCCTCTAGGCTCAGTAGGCCCAAAATATGTTTCTATAGAGGAGGCAAAGTCTGCCTGCCTAATAATTTTGAATTCAGACAACAAATTGCTTTTTTACCAGCAAGGAAAGATTGGTTAGCTTTGAACACAAGGACCAGCGTGCTCTCAACTGGAGAAATCACCAAATTCTCTGTGTGTTGAAAGAGTTTTGGAGTGTTTTCAAAGGACTAAGAGACTGCCTTTCTATTCAGGGCTCAGGGAGTCCAGGTGACACACTCTACCTATTATGCAGAGATCATCTCTGGAAAAAGATCAGAGTCATGTATTTACACACATGGGCTAAAATAAGAAAATGTAAATGGCATGCTAAAGATTTTCATTTAAATTTAGGTATGTAACAAGAGCAAAGAAATTGGTGATGTTTGAAGTCTGAATATGGTTATTATGATCAGTATTTCTAAAAAAAAAATCCAGAAACTGAAACATATGGAAAGTTGATTTTAACACTTGTGTTTACATACGGAAAACTTTGTATATGCATTCCCTAAAAAATCAGTTATAAATCATCATTACCCCTCATGTGTCAGCATTTCTCACTCTTTTGAAACTTCTGAGTAAGACCATCATTTTTTTAATTCTCAGTATGAAGAAGCTGTGTTTATCCAAACAGAGCATTTTAATAACAAATCATTCCAGTTCGTAAGCCACTTATGAAATCTAAAGAAGAAGAGAAAATTAAAAGCAGAAGTTGCAAGGTAGAAGTTGCCATCCATTGTCATTCCAAATGTACATTGATCTAAAATACTGATTACCTGAGATGTTCTTTTTATGTCTAAAGCAGAAGCTAAATGTCAACTGAATTGAAAACTGAGTGTTCGTAACAAAAATGTGATACAGCCCTCATTGAACAGAAATGTCCCCATCTAAGATCACTCTTGAGGATTTTTATGTGTTTTGAGGAGAGGAAATTAATGTCACCTATATTGAAATAATTCTGAATAAAAATTCTGTATCGCTATATTTGATCTTAAATGCAACGATTCTTGCTTGAGTCTGTATTATTCCTGCAAGGCACTGTAGTTGGAACCTTGCCATTGGGAAATCTCCCAGCAGTTCATATGACTACTGTTTTACTTTGCTTGGCTCAAAGGAAAGGAAAAAAGCTGTGTGGAGAAGTGTCACGCTACGACGGTTTGATAGTAACGACTGAGACAGTAATATAATAAAAACTATGTTTACTTCCTCACGCAAGCTCTTAGATTAGTAACATCCATTAAAATAATGTGATTACTAATTTAGAAAGGATAGCCTGAAAGGATAGCCTGAAATTGTCAATTATTGATTCAAGAGGATGGCGCAAAATCATTGATTACTGATTTAGAAAGGATAACCCGATACAATGCGATTACTGGTTTGGAAAGGATAACCTGAAATAGTCAGTTACTGTGCTAGTAACTGAAAGCACTGCATATCCCTACTTGAAAGCTTTCTTGGTTCATTCTCTCAGCAAGAGGTCTCTCAAATTTGAGGAGTCACTACTGGTTCACTCTCTCAGCAAGAGGTCTCTCAAATTCGAGGAGTTACTACTGGCCAGCCTTTTGGTTCACTCTCTTAGCGAGAGGGCTCTCAACCTCGCGAGGAGTTACCTTAACCCAGCGTCCCAGGAAAAGGGGGGGGGGAGGAAATATGGTCCAGCCGGAGAGGAAGGTCAGGTCACGTTCCCGTCCCTGCTCAAACTCTCCTGCTCGGTGACCCTTTTTTATACCTGTCTGGGGTCCTGGGCAAATGTCATCCATGCTGATTCATGCAGAGTTGCATATTCGTAGAGCCGCTTCTCATTGGCCCTTTTTTGCTTTATTATTTGTTTCCTGCCCCTTCCTGATATGCTAATTAGGAGGGGGGTGCGAGATAATATTAAAATAGGGTGTAATGAGCTGAAGGTTATCGTGGGTCAGAGTTAAGTCCTGTGATCATGGTCTTTTGCTCCTTGCAAAACAGGGAGGTGGACTGCAATGTCTTCACATCGCTTCCTCCTTTGCCTCGTTTGTCTCGCCACCATCCTCTTGTAGACAGCTTGACCTGACCACGCTCATTACTCAATCCTTAACTTCTCTAATTTCATTGATTTGTGGGCTCATAATAGTAATTTTGAGATGGTCTTTAGTACCTGAGTCTCCTTTTTTATACGACTGTGACTCTGGCCAAATACTGTTTTCGCTGACTCCTGCGAGTTTCATAACAACAGGGCTGCTTGCCTGTTTGGAAGGACCCTGCTAGCGAGGCAAGACCACAACACCTCCGCATCGCTTCTTCCCTCCCTGCAGGTCCATGCAGACTCCTTAGTTGGCAGACTTTTTCAGTCCTGTTAACCCTTCACTTGCTCGACAAGAAGTCATGGATTTTAGCTGGAATTATTGTGTCTCTGCACACTGACAAAGTGCAGGGCAAGACAATTACTTAGAATGGCCCAGAAACATCTAGAAATAAAGTATGGCAGTTACTGGACATGTCCAATGTAACAAGAACTGCATTGTATGTTTTACTTGCAGGCAAGCTATGTGGTAGGTCACAGTCAACTTGAGAGAATAAGACGCTCAGTGTTGTGTCCATGGTGGTGGTACATGAGCCTTGTACTTCTGATAATTCTGATGATTTCCACTTGTAATGCCACAAAGTTGAAAGAAAGAGGAGATGACATTAAACTTAACAGGACTCCACAAAGGAGAGGTGTTTACAGTAGTCTACAACATAGTGGAGAGAGTTTTTATGAGGTAGCTTCAATACTGGGTGCAATCTGGTTCCAGTTCATAATATCCACCTCATCTGATTCTTGAGATACTGTTAATACTTGATGCTGTAATGACTCATTATTAGGACAGTATGTACGGCCTGACCTGAAAAGGCTTTGCCTCCTGGATATTTCGGACAGTTTCAGCTGAGCAGGATACCTTACCCTGGTTTTCACAGGTTAAACTGCTTCTAGTCTCCAGCCTAGATATTTGGTGATGAAGAACAACTATCTTCCCATCTGTTGCGTAGGAATGAAATGACCTATCAGGTGACTTATCTGTTTCCCCATTTGTCCCATAAGCACTGTATAGATGACAGCACCAAAGGCCAAGGAAGAATAGTAGTTTGAGCACAGAGCTGCTTTTTCACTCCAACACCAGAAAAAGTCAAAGAAAGCTGGTTTTGTTCCTACTCTGGTCTGAAACCTAACCAATGTAACCAGTCTGGTAGCATCCTAGTTACCACTTTCAGATAAACTTGTGCAGAAATAGGAGCTTGTAATTGAATAGAAGTCATCAAATTCACGGATGTTACGTGGTAGCTTTTTCAAGCATTCTATGGAGCAACACAGATCTCCCAGTATATGTATGTCAGGGATTAGAGGGTTTTGTCTGATTGTTTTCAGATCAGAAGATCTCCCATGTAGCTAACTATCACAAAGTTGAAGGATTTTTATTTTGAAACTGAAAGGGAAAAAACACCTCTACAAAAGTATGGGAAGGAAGGGTGGTAGGAACTGAAGTTTCAAACAACTGGTTAATTAGTAAGCTCAGATATGTCACAGACTTTTGGACTGTACTTTTTATAATTCCTATCCGGAGAAGCATCTGTACTTGATAGTCAGGATGAATTATTTTAATATCTTAATTTCCTAGAAAAGATATTCAAATGACTTAGTGTTCTGCTGAATTTCAATGGTTTTGGTTTGCTAACAAAAAATAAATTTTGAATGTGATATCCAAGCCCATGAGTAGATTTATGTCTATGCAGTACCAGAAGTTTGAGGAGCCAGTTTATTTTAATCTGTAACTACTGTAAAGTAGTTCAGGTTGGAATTAGAAGGTAATGCTAGGGGACATTTGAGAGCTGCCAGGCTATACAGAGATATACATGCACCTTACATGCATACAAGGTGCTTGTAATGATAACTTAGATTGTTTAATTTTAGAGGCAAGATTAAAGTTCTATATAAACACAAGGGCAGATCAAGGAATATAAAGATGTGCAGAGATACTTTTTCCTATACCCCTCTTAATATGCCACATGCATTATATAGTTCAAGTGGATGGCATCTGGTTTTGGCACAACATATTGGAAATGTGTCTCATTTTTTACTGGATGCGTGAGACAGTTCAGTGAAGTTTGCAATTATCAGCTGTCACTTTCTGGCCAAAAGTCAGATGTCACCCACAAGCACAAATCAACCTACTTCCCAAAAATATGTCAGCAAGGAGAAGGGAGATTTTCTTTTCCACTTTGACACCACGTAACACCTGCTGGCCTGATCAGCTTCTAAAGAGGGAAGTGCTTATTGGTCATCAGCAACTAGAAGTAGTTAAGAGCTGATGAACATGACTTTACTATATGTAGAAATTAGTGTCAGCAGAAGCCTGCACAGCTGTTGGTCCTTTAAGCTGGAAGAAAAAACTGCCACAGAGAGAAGTTTATGTTTTTACAGGTCACTATCCTGCATCAAAATACAAAGAAGACAATTCTCATAACTTTTCTCTTTTTTCTTGCATAAATAGATTTGGCTTCTATAAAGAGCTGGTTAGGTGTTGTGTTTCTTTTTCCTTTTTCTTTTTTTTGCTTTTACTGGATTTTGGAGGACTATGAAAAATATTACTCATGCATATCCAAACCCTCAAAAAAGAAAAAATAATAACTTTCTCAGCAAAAACCTCTACTGAGAACACCAACAACACTTTTTTCCTCTTCAGAATGTTCACATGAAAAAACAAAGCAGAACCCACAAATGGACCCTATTCAGCACTCTTAGAAAATTTCTTAGTCAGGCAAGTCTCTCATCAGATTCAATGGGGTGTTGTTATGTGGTTTGCTGTGGGCTAAACTTTACTTTAAGCCACAGCTACTGGTGAGGGATAGTGCAGGGGAATCATAATCAAATGGGAGTTTCAGAGGACATGTTGGCTGATGCAGTCAAAAGTCAACAGAGCTGTGCATGCAACAAAACACGTAGGTTTTTCCAGACTGTGGAAAGAGTAAGCCCCCTCCCACAATGAGATTTCTAGCAGTGCCAGAGACTCTCAAGTTTATAACAAGGTGACTACTGCAGCACCTAATTTTTAGGTACCTTCCCAACTTGTGGAACTCACTGTCCTAGTTTTGGATGTCCCAGTTTCCTTAGACAATGCCACAAATAGAGAGAAAGACATCTAAGCAGAAGACCTGCAATAGTCAGCATGCTGTACAGAGAATGGGCTTTTCCATCCTTTCAACTGAAGCTGCTCCATTTTTAGTTAGAATAATTAAATAAGTATTGGAGCAGGAACTGAAACCTCTTCTGTCATCTTATATTTAACACAGGAGGCATCTTGTTACGCCATATCAAACTGCATAGTTTCTCTGCACCAGAGAGCTAGGGTGCTCTTTGCTGAAGGCAGAAAGCCAAACAAGACAGATAATGCAATGGGCATCAGTCCTTTGTTAGAGAGGGTGTAAGGCACAAACTGTTCACTTGCTACTTAAGGTTATGTAAGATATCCATTACTTCATATAACATAAAAATGGCCTTTTCCCTTAAATTTTCAGACTCTTACAGAAAAAGCCAGCCAAATTGATACAAATGCTGAAGGAAAACTGAACTTACTAGCATTTCTCAGTTTATTTTCTAAGAAGAGCTCTGTAGTTAATGAGAACTTCAGTGTGAAATAGCAACTAGTACAGGTGGAAAGCCAGCTCAAAAAATACAAGGTCCTTGGCTTACTGATGCTGATTACTGCAATGTTACCTCACTGTATATGAAGAAAGGAGCAAAAGAGGAAAAGAGTGTCAAAGATATGGCACTACTACCTTTTGGTTTAAAAGGCAAGTTCTCTTTAGGACTTGAGAATACCATGAGTCCTCTTACACACGTACCAAGAACCTGCAACAGAGATTTGCCCATCTTTACCAATAAAACTCCAAGGATCTTAAGAGATTTTCGATGTAAGGCAACTCTTGTCTCAGAAAGCTTAAACATAGCCACTGAGAAGTTAAAAATGCAATGCAATACTTAATAAGTAGGATTTGTGTGCTGGTGTACAAAGTAGTAAAGTGATATTAGTTTGTGGCTGACAGCAACTGGACTGTCAAATTCTGCTGCCACTGATCAACACTTCCAACTCTAAGTAGGGTATGTTGTAGTAACTCATTTATCTCTCCATCTACTAACAGGTGTTTATGAACTCCGATCATCACAGTATTTAAAAATAGAAAGTTATTTCCCTCTTTTTTTTTTTTTTTCCCCAGGCAATTAGTAGAAAGGCTTGATTCATTTGCAGGTTCTTTACTTTTGTATTGACTAACTTGAGAGATCTTTATGCATGCAGAGAACAGGTGGTATGCTCTGCACTTTATGACATTAAAGGAATGTACAGTATGCTTTCCAAGGCCCACAAACTACAGATTCTAACATTAGTGATTTCCACCACTTGGACATTTTTGCAACAGGATATTTGTTTTCTTAGGATTACCAAAATAAAATACTTCAGATTTGCTTTTTTTATTTTTGTTTTACATTTGCACTTTAGATCCCAACACAGAATCTTATATTTAAAGACCTTACTCTGATACTGTAACTCATCTTGCAGAGCCAGATTTGCTAAACACTCAAGGCATGCAGTAGATTTCTCTCAGTCAAGTCTGAGGGACCTGAAAAAAACTCAGTTAAGAAAGCTGTATGTTTTAAGTTGAATGATTAGCCTGAATAGGTTTGAAGAAGATCTTGTTTTCAGTAGTGATATTTTAGGACATTGTTACTGATGTAATGTAAATGCTTACCAATAAAACAAATACTGTCTATCATATACCTTTAGAGCTCACTTTTGTATAACTTTACTCATGAAGGTCACTCATATTCAGGTGAAAAATTCTGAGGAAATTGGTAGGATTTGATTATATACGCTCATTTGTTATTTGCCCATTGTTGGAGGTTTCCAGATTTTTCATTCATTATCTCTAGCATGGAGAAGTAAAACTGTTGTTTATGCAATATAAATCAATTTTCCAAGCTCGTCCTTCACTTGCCTCTTTTTGGCAGTGGGGAGATTATCTTAGGTAAGCACTTGCCCCCAAAATTGCAGCCTTGGAAAAATTGAAAGAACAGTTCCAGAAATGGTGGTTTAAAGGTTGGGAAGGAACCAGTAGAGAGCATCAGTTTTACTGGCAGCAACTTTCACTGTCTCTTGACTCATCGCATTTATCTCAGTGTACCTTTTAGCCAGTCTTCAAGGAATATGCCATCTTTTCCCATAATACTGCTTGCCCCCAGTGCCTCCTGCTGATGAAGAAAAGGTTTTTGAATATGACTTCTGAATATAATTTCTGTGCTGAAGAAAGCACATTCTACCTCACCTATATATAGGTTCCAAAGACTGACAAGTCCATTCACACTGGTATATTTCCATGGATGTTGGATATCTGTTAATATACTATACTTGGGTAGAATTTAAATGACTGTCAGATGTTTTTCTGTACTAGCTATGCTAAGAGCTCTGCTTCTGTGTTCATAAATTTAAAGAGGGAGAGAACAGTGGTTTAATGTTACTTAATAATTCACTGATTTCAGCCTTCCTTTCTTAGTTTATAATGTCCAGTCTCTGCTACCAAATTCATGTTGTCAATTATATATCTTTCCCACATAGTTTACTCAGTTTTTAACGAGGGTGTGGCAAAAAGTATAAAGTGGTACTTTACCATATAAAAGAAAAGCCAAATTCTTTGTTGTTTTTTTTTTAATTCTACTCCCTTTTTCACATTCTTGCTCAGCTCTTCTGGTCTCTCATTATGTACAGTGTATTATGCTAGAAAACCTCTCCATAAGAGTAATACACCACATCCACAGTCAGGTCTTGAAGTGTCCATTTTCATGATGATAGGAAACAGGACAGCCAGCAAAGCCCTGATCTTTTATAGTTATGCTGTTAAAAGTACAGAATGTCTTCATGTCTCCATCGTGTGACAAACATAAAACAGTAATAGGGTTCACTTCTGAAAGCAATGCTTAATTAAAACAATATTTGCACCATTATTTTATTTAATAATAAAAAAACAATATGGAAAACTCTTAAACTATTTGAAACAGCCCTGTACAAAAATAGACCTCTTGAGAGTATATCTAGTCCTTCGCACTAAAATAAAAGATTTAACTGATTACCCTCCAACATTTTTATAAGGATCTTGAAGGTGTCATATCATCTGGAAAAAAAACAAAAACCAACAATACTAGGATTTCTCTAGAAAAAAAACGGGGAGTCAAAAATAATATCAGCATGAAAATGTTCTTCTAATCTGTGATGTTTTCCCCATAAATACTGTAGATATCATCTCTTGAAGGTAAAGCTTTACACACAACAAGTTGCTTGGAAATCTAGCATAAAAAACCTTCTCAGCACAAGGCTGTTGAGTGAATCCCCCCAGAAGGATGCATTAAGTGACACATAACTAGAGCTGGATTTGGGGAGCGAATAGAGTAGTTCTAAGGGAGAAGGAAGGCAAGGAAAGAGGCTGAAAGAGAGAGCCAGGATATTTAGGTACACAAAAATTTTACTCAGTAAATTTTATTCTTCAGAAAAGCTGCATTTTCTTGAGTTAATTGGCTGGATGAAAAAGATACATACAAATAATATCAGTACAGCTAATACCACTGCCCTTTACAGCAGCAAGAGGCATCATTACAGTACAGATAAACAGTTTCTCTCATTTCTTTGGCTTAAGTTTCCTGTTGAGCTTTTCAAAGTTTATTTTCTTCCTTTGATTATTTTTAACAAATTAGACCCCCCAAACCCCCAAGACATGCTTATTGAAGGCAAATAGTTTGTCAGGGAGCAGCAGAACTGGGCTGCTCCATAAAGGAAGGTGACCCCAGAGCTGAGAGCAGCAGCAAGGCAGGTGGAGCAGTGGCCTCACTGATCTGAGGCTCAGCCCCACAGTACTGGAACAAGAAGAGCAGAGCAGTCTGATGACGGTAACTGGGTCAGTCACAAGTCCAGTGATCACCCAGCAAGTTTACTGTGACAAGACAGTTCTGAAGTCAAACCATGAAGTCCATGGGTCAAGGTCCGGATCAGCAAAGTACAGACCAGGTACAGACATAGCGGCAGTGTAGCTTGGCCAAGGCCCAAAGATGAGGGACTGAGCTTATATGTAGCTTCCAAGCAAAGTGGGGAGCCCCAGTGGTGCTTCTCACTGCTCTTTCCTTTCACAGAACTTTTAGCAGCAGTCTGATCCTAGGTTACACTCTTGTACTGTATCAGAATGGGCTGGAGCACAGGCAGTCAAATCTGTAGGAGTGGGGGAAGGAAAGATGTTGCACCAAGGGCCCTGACAGAGCTTTTGGACCCATATCAAGTTCCTTTAAGAAAAAGATTTTCCTTTCTTGTATTAGTGTGTATCTTATTCTGGGAACTTCTTCAGCCATATCTCCTACTTTATGGCTGTATGGACATGTAGCTTAACCATACCTAAGGACAAACCCTATGAAGAAAGACAGGAATCTTGATCAATCCAAAGGAAGACAACTGGCTTACTATCTGAGAGTATCGAGGATGCTATTTAACAGAGCATAAAACTGAGAAGAATCACAGAACATGTTTTTGAAGCCATACATCCATCACAGTCATTCTAAGGCAACTGCATGTAAAGCTGCTTTGAGATCCAGAACTGGAAACTTTATCAGAAAGCAATTTTGGTTCGGTTCGTTCTGAACAGCTTTGTTGGTGATCATCATTTTGGGGTATACTGTGTTCTCTTTTCATTTGGCAGAACCAAGAAAAGACAATACAATAGTAATTACTACAGTTAGTAGGAATTAGCTTCTGCCATGGGACAGGGATATTTACTTTTGGAACCATCACTTGGATCTGTGTGACCAGAGCAAGAAACAAAAGTTTGTTTTCTTTGCCTGTTGATGTTCATCTCTCTCTTCTTTTCATTTGAAACCTATTAAGAAGCATGAAGAGGGACAATTATAAGACAGAAAAACTCCTGTATCTGGCTGCCCTAAAGTGGGACAGCAACCTTCAAGTCTGGAGCAAAAGAACTTATTTCACTTCCTTGTATTTCACCTTTGGGTATAAGAGAGGGATACTCTCAGGCAGATCTTTTCTCTTGGAAAGCCCAAATGAGAATTATTCTTCCTTTTTGAAGCTGATGATTAGAAAAAGGTGAGACACAAGCCATACAGAGTTCCATCACTTACAGCAGAGCTTAAGATATCTATTTTTTAACCCTGCAACTAGTCCAGTGGACAACAGATCAGCTGGATGGTCTTTTCAACATGATCAGCAATAGATGCTGAGAGTGCATAACATCTCCCAGGATCATCGCTTGGAAGTATCTAGCGAAAGACATAGTCATGAAGTCAGGAGAGGCCCATCAAAATTGCATTAAATCTCAACTATTTTAAATTTCTTTCTTGAATAATAGTATTAATCAGTTAGTGAAAATATTAAAAGCTGTGTGTGCTATACTTATGAAAGTAATGATCAGGTTATATGAAAGAAGCTGGATACAAATCTCAGGATGATAATACTTCAGCAGCTCTATTGCCATCACTGGGGCTACCTGCATGAGCAAGGAGAAGTAGAGACTAGGCCACTGCCCTCTTTTCAACTGTCATTTATTTAAGTCTTTCTTTCTTTGTGGTCTAAATAAACTTCTATTCAGATAATCTGATGCAGACTAAGTGATCTGCAATTAATAGAAAGACAGTAAGCTTTTGCATGGTTTTAATGTGAAAATCAATTTAAACTGCCTCAACACTTTGATGACAGAAAGATTTTAAATACCTGATATGCATGGATAATTAACAGCACAGTGCCCTCCTCTCCCTCTGTTTATAGGAGATCATAAGCCTCCTCCACTGAAGCTTTGCCCAGAGAAATTCAAATAGTAGGTTCAGCAAACCAGGTGCAGTCATGTGGTGCGATGACTATTCTTTGTTAGGCACACTACAAGAATGGTCCTCAGACCAGCCGATGAGACTGGAACCAGACCTGGATGCATAAAATCCAAAGCTGAGCCTATAAACAGTTCTGTGTTTTTTATTTAGCTAATTTAATTACATGAACTTAAAACAGACCAAGTATGTGCAAACAGCAACATTCTTCTATAACTTGATGCATTTTAGATGCTTTGAGAGTTTTCTTGTGGAAGAGAGAAGAGGGGCACACTGAGCTCTCTCTGAAAGCAATTAAATACTAATAACAGTGGATGACATCATGCTGCATGACTTCTTCAATTAGAACACCAAGTCATTTCTAGCTTAATCATTCCCACTTGTTAATTTGTTCTCTAGAAGACTTAACAGACCTGCTTCTAGCCCCTATTTAGGAAAGGATTTCTGACWCTGACACCTTTTAAACAGAACTCTGCTTAGAAGCAACTTTGTATTAAATAGAACCTGGTATTTTTCCTGCAGCAGAGTAAGATGTCAACAGCACAAATGAAAAACTCATACAAATTAAGCAAATGAAAGGGAGTGCTGCATTTCCTATTTAGCAAGAATATGGACTGAGTCATCCTGCTGTTGGGATTAAATAGAAGCTTTGCCATTGGCTCTAGTAGAAAGCAAATGTAGTCCAATATATGGAAATTATTATACAACTTCCCAAGTGCTTACCTTATAGTTTATAAGAAAATCATGATTACATGTCTAATCATTTATTTAAAGTATATGGAAAGAATAAGGAGAATTTATAATATTGAGCATTTAAAGAATATTACCACAGTAGAAATAATTGTGGATATTCCTGTTAATCAGGAAGCAGTAAGTTCATGATCTGAATCTTGTTTTGCCTAAGTATTTTTGTATCTATTCTGTTTGCACTCTGAAAAAGTCATTCTCAGGGTGTTTTCCAAGTTAGGCAAAATAAGGCAGCATAAATATATCTAACCTGAAGCATGTTTAAAACATAAAAATCCCATTCTTTATCCTTAGTCATGAATATTGGGATGTTGCTATAACTTCAAGTTTTTGTACCTTTTGTGCCATAAATATTTTCAAATCTAAATGACTGATGTTGCAGCTACCTCTCTAATGAAGTTCCCACTAATTTCAGTGTAAGTACAGCAATGGATTACTACACTAGTCCTTAAAATTAAAAGTAGCAAACTGCTTTGGAAAAATATATTTAAGTCCAAATCCATCCTCAAGCCAAATTTAATTTTTAAAAGTCATTTTTGATTGAAGTCATTGCACCCTGTTGGTTCCAAAATCCTTCCAATATTCAACAGGTTTCTCTGATAGTTGTGACAACTCTTAATCTCATACCTGTATATGATTTTGACAGATTTGACAGTGTTTGTCAGGGTAATTGCTTACAAGAATATAGAATCCATAATCAGGGCTGTCAGATGTATTTGGGGCCTGTCTCAGCTCAACATGTTCTGGACAGTGTGAAACTGAAGTCAGCTCCATCCTGAATCAAGTAAAAAAAGACGTATTTGACAATCTTTTACAAAAATATAAACAGAGAGGAAGGAGGAAAAATTATTCTGAAAAAGAAAGGAGGGTGTCAAGAAATGTGTAGATGGTTGAATAAGAATAAATGTCATCAGGAAAAAAAGAATGGGGTCTGTGATACATTTGGAGGAAAGAAAATACATCACTGTATTAGAAAAGATTCAGGCAGACTTAAATAAGGTTTTCAAATATTCTTTTTAATGAGATTTAATAAGATCAATAAGTTTTTTAATAAAATTTAAACAAATGTAGTTAAACCATCAGCATTTCAAAATCTCACCTGAACTGATGCATCTATGTACATTTTAAAGGATATCTTCTGCTCTTTTCCTTCAGAACTACTTTAGAAACTTAAGCTAATGAACATAATGACCATATGAACATAATGAAGCATATAGCCCTGCAAAATATATAGTGTCCCCATTTTTCAGGTGAAGAAAGATGAAGTTACTTGGCTGGGATCACAAGAAAATGATGTATCAGAGCCATTTCAGAGATTTATGGTTGCTAGCTCTGTGCTCAGACCATGAAATCACATCTCTCAGTCCAGCAATCACTCTTAACAAATTGTCTTCCAAATTCACAGTGAAACACAATCTTGCAGACCTTCTGCAGTTTCTCTTGTGTCTCTTCCTCCTTTTTCACGAGAATACTCATAGAGTTTATTTCCTAGTGCGAGTTCAATTACTGAAATCTACTTGGGGTATGATATTAATGTTTAAAAGTCCCTGCACGACAGAAGTGATCCAGAGCTTTCTATAGCGCTGAAGGTCGTGCATCTGGCATTTGCACCTGGTGAAAAGATATTCAAAAGAAAACAGTAGAGCCATTTTCCAACAGTTACATACATGCCTCCCAGAGAGAGCTGCAGCTTCTGGCTCAGGATAAAGACAGGAACCCTGTTACCTCTCTCTTTATGTTTTTGAGAGAATTCATGACATGAAAAGCTGTTATATCAATTCAGGTGTCTCTTCATTACTAAGTACTCTAGTTTGGACTGTAAGTCTATTTTAAGTTGCTTTTCTTCCCAGTTAATAATAGGCAAAAATCTCTAGTTATCGCCTTCATTAAGCTTTATTGTCTTTCATTTTATAATAGGGTGTAGAAGAAGAAGTAAAAATATGCTCTAGTTAGGCAAACAAGTACCCCATATTATTACAGATTACAAAAAAAAAAGAAAATCAGTCAACAACCTCTGAAGATTTCATTAGATATTTGTCTCCTTCTAGTATTCTGCTCCTTCTTATCATTTTCTTTTGTTTTACCATTTTATTTTCACTTGAATAGTATGGGAGAAATCCTGATCCCTCTGCAGTCAGAAGCAATGGTGAATATAACCCTTGCTTCAGAGGAGTCGAGGTTTTATCATATGCATGCAATATACAAAGGCTTCTTGCCATTTTGTAATATTTTTGCAGTAATAAATCTTCAAATATAAAGGGAGAAATTGGTCCTGGCACAATTCCAGTGGAGTAATTACTAATTAGTTATATCAGTACTCAGTTTGTCTCACCGCATCTGGTTCAGGAGTTAGGAACCCTCTTGCCAAGACATGAAGATGTGAAGAATTTACCACAGGAAGAAACCTAAGAGTTTTTAATTCCTTTCCTAGGCTTGTTATTTCCTACAAGGAGTATCATTCCATGGTAATTGTTTAGTAGCAAATACAGTATCACTGCCCAGAGATGCACATTGTACAGAAATGTAAAAAAGATGTAAATCCTGACTAGAAGAGCTCTGAAGAGAAAAGAGTCAGTAGATAGATGGATAGATCAGTTATGATACTAAATTACATTATGTCCACTTTGTTCCAAAGACTACCTTCTTGTATGCAGAGAGTTGCTTTGGAAAGGCAGCAGACATCCTTGTGGAATAGGAAAAAAGTTTGCCTAAGAAGTGGGGCAAAATTCCTGATACCTTTGCTTGTTCTGCAGACTGTGGGGAAGTAAGGTCATACGCTACCTCAAAGCCTTGAGGCCCGGATTATCTCCCACCCACCACAGCCGCTGCTAGAACAAGGAGATGGAGCCAGGGCCGATATTAATTCCTGTTTAGTAGTGGGTAAGAGGAATTGCATTCAGCTTTGCTGCCAGGGTGGAAGCCACAAAGCAGTTTGCCAGTTTTGGCAATTGGTTTCAGCCCCATCCTCCTCACCCTTCATCGAGTTACTAGACAGTTGGTAAGGTCAGGGGACTGGGTTTGGAAAGAATTTTTCTTTCCCCAGTGCTAAAACTACCTAGAATCTGGCCTATTTAATCTCTGGATTTGAACTGCAGGTATTGCAGTAGTATTCAATGCAGCTGGGAGACACCGCTCAGCTGACTTGCTGGGCGATGCCCTAGTGTTGCCTTAGCTTAGCAGTGCAGTGAGGGGATTGTCCCTGTATGTCTCATGCAACTTGAGGTTATCCTTGGCTTGCTTATCTTACTTTTTCCATGACAAAAAGTTGGGAAGCTTGACTGTATTTAGGATCTTGAGAGGGTACTGGAGGTACTGCCTTCAGAGCTGCACAGGGCAGTAGTGTCAGCAGAAGACTTTTTGCCAGTACTGTGGGCTGAATGCTTATGTAATTTTGAGAAAAGTGTGATCTCTGAATTCAGTCATATACTTGTGTCTGTGTCTCATTGCTTCTGTGTTTGCATCAGAGATGCTGTGCCAAAACAAAGACCACAAAACGTGAAATCTTTGAGAGACTCGTGGGTGTGTTAATATTCCAAAACAAATATATCTGTACTTTACCAAACATCCTACTTCAACCACTGCTTGAGGATAGTTTATAGAGACATAAGTATTGAACCATTCTGAGGCCAGCAAAGAACCCCAAACAAGTATAACAATGTTTACTATGTTATTTATATAATTAAGGTTGCTTTCTAATATCACACTATAGCTTAGCTGAGAAAGCTAAAATGCAACAGTTTTAAAAATCAGTGCTTGACTTAGTCTTCAAAAGGGAAAGTCAAATTCAGCCCTAACGTAAACATTCACTTTCCATTAAAATCAAGAGGCACTGTGCTCACTTACACCATGGTTGAATTTGGTCTAATGATTTGCATAGATCCAAAGTGGCTGCCACTGCAAATGCAATTTATATTATTAACACTTAAAATAAATTATTATCGCTATTGTACTGGCCCCTGGGGGAATCACTCAGGTTTGAAGCTCCCTACAATATACACCATTACATGTTTTAGTAGGAGAACATCCTTGGTTTCATATTTTATAAGCGTGCAAGGAAAGTGCTGTGATTTGTCCAAGGCTACCTGGCAGGCTTACGAGATTTGGCCTAGTTGCATTCTCATCACCTTAAAGAAGACTGAAGTGGTTTTCCTAACTTTTATTTCTACACAAATAATAGTCCAAAGCTTCACCTGCTATAGAATGCATCTTATGCATCCTTCAGCAGGGCAGGAAGAAGGTTTTGAGCTGGTAATGTTCTGGACCAGGTGAAATCAGCTGCAACAGGTTTCATTTCTCAGAGAACAATATAAGATGTTTGTCCTTGGCCAGGCAGGAGTCTCCGTTGGACCTTGCTAATCTAATATTCTCTCTGAATAGTTAGTCACAGCAATGAACTACTGGCTAAGCTCTAATCTAAAGCTGTGATTTTTGTCTTCCATTCAGAGGACATACAAGGCCCCAGGTAGAGCAAAACTTGTACAATTCTGAGATTACTTCCAAACATATGTTACCTAATAATTAATAAAACACCAGTCTTTCCATGTTGACCTTCAAACTGAGTGAGCAAATAATTCTCCTCATTTCAAAAAAGAATATTTACTCGGTTTCAAATCAGGCTGCAGCCTATGATTCATTTAGGGATTTTTTTTGCAAGAAGTCAGTGAGAAAAAAGGGATTCTAGAGTCATTGTAAACACATTTCCCAGATGCCTTACACTTCAGTTGGAATTTGTACAAATGGCCTTTCAAACTAAATGGAGCCCACTAATCTGTAGTGCAAAGCTGGCTCTATTGCTTTTTCTGTGTTTGTTACCACAAGCAGTAGGATGACAGTTTGATTACTTTTATGACATTTAAGGAGCCAGGGCTTTTCTTCTGTTCCCAGAAGAACAAGAGAAATCACTTACTTTTAAAGAAAAGAGCCTGAAAGTTCATTTTTAGTTTGAGACTTAATCAATAGCTCTTCATTAACCTTTTATTTTAGAGATTAGAGGAAATTATCTCAGACTAAAAATATGTGGTTATGCATGACCATGAAAAAACTTGGTAATCCATGCTAACACACCATTCAAGGACTCCAGTCAAAACTAAAGAGTAAATGTCACCAAGCCATAATTTCTGTTCACAACTGTAGACTCTGATTGAAATGCATGACCTTCTTGTACCACAAGTAAGAGGCAGCCTTTCTTCAGAAGAGACAGCAAATCCAGTGAGTGAGACACATATAACGTGACTCAAAAAAGAAGCAACAAACTTAAAAGGAGATGTAATTCAAATAATGGTTGCAGTGTATTTTAAAACTAGAGTCTGCCTTCACTGCCATCGCAGAGCTCCACTGAAGTCTGTAAAGTGAGTAGTAAATAGTGGGGATACTGGGCTGGATCTTAAAGTCACTGCTTCAAGAGGGCAAAAGCCTTAACTAAATTCACAATGAAATGGGTCTCTTCAGAGGGATTCTTGCTGGAGAATGAATACAGCAAGTCATGCTGTACTGATTTTAAATATTTAATCATGTCAGCAATCTTTTTAAATAGTACTTTTGCTTATCAGATTAATCTTGTTAGGAATAAGATTTCACTTCCATTGGAATCAGAGGAAAAATTTCCATCAACAGAAGTAAGAATATGTCCATTACTAGTTTATTCCAGACAACCCTGCCAATTTTATTTTGTGTCTACTATGTCTTGCCAAAATTTATACCTGTCTGTGAAAAGAGAGGCAAGAATGGCTGGATGCTTGGAATGATTGGAGGAGACTGTGGAGGTGATAATCTTTATGAAGATTCTTAAATCTTTTACAGTCTTAGTAAACCTGGCAGTATTATCTGGTAATGTCCTTTTATTTAATATATCTTTCAGAATTTATCAAGAGACCTTGCTGACGGATGTTCTCTTTCCTAGCATAGTGTAAATTATATATATATTAAAAAATGCTTTAATTATTATATAGTTCGTAGAACAGGTAAATATTAGTTTGGCAATACCAGTAATATCCTTCCTATGATTTTCCTCTCTCTGTTGAATTTATAAAGCACTTCTTCATTCAGAATTCACAAATGAGCACTCAGCAATCCAGTACATATTTTATTAAGAAAAATACGTTAGTTTCTGTTGCAACAGTACTTCAGATACCAGAAATAGGCCTCCATTACACTCTAAAGCAATACAGAGGTTTTGAAAATGATGGTAATTAACCGAGTATTGCATTATCAAGAGCAGGGGGAGATGAGAACATGACAAAGGTACACGAGTTTTGCATGAAGTTAGTTCGGTTTCAGCAGTCACTGTTCACAGCTGGCTGCTAACATTGGTAGAGAGAGATGTCAGTAGCTCACGGACATCTTAGCAAAAATAGATCTATACATTTCAATGAAAAATTCTGAAGCACAAATGACAGCATGGGAAAAAATTAAAAGTTTTCTGGGAAAAGTGAGCTGAAATCAAAGAAGGCCAATTGTTTATTGTCTATCAACAGTATGAGCATACTTTTTCCTGTGAATCTCAAGTCACTGAATACTGCAATTCTGCTTATTTCTCATGCTCTTATTTTAATTTACACTGTTATTCATTTTTCAGTCTTTTTTTTCTAAGCAGAAAGAAGCAGGACCAAAATCATAATTATCTCCATGTGCAAATGCATGCCTCTGTTTTATATTTCTGCTCTCTTTGCAGGCTAATAAATGCCATTTAATATTTTCAAGACAATCTATTTTAAACATAATAAAGTATATTTTAAGAAGTGGTTTCAGAGTAAGCCCACAGATAGCCTCTGCCAGATTTAGTTGCGAAAGTTAAAGGTGGTATCCTCTCTCCTGTTTTTTTTTCTGCCATCTCTCTGCCAGAGTTTACCAGAACTGAAATTCTGCTGACAGATTGTGTGAACCATCTTTAATCTACTTTGAGCAAAATCAGGCAGGTTAACATCAGTTTATGAAAACCTGGCCAATTATGTCTGAAGCTGACTACGGAACTTCACACCTTCCCTGCTGTTGGCAGAGTTGAGGAGGTGATAACCTCTGGCCAATAGGTAGTGAGGAACAATTTGGGATTATATTGTCCTCAGCTGGTGCAGATACTTGCATAATGAATATTCAACTAGGAAATAAGAAAAAAAAGGAGATTTTATGCATTTATGCAAAAATGTTGTGAATACAAAACCCCAGAATGATGCATTCCTCTGGCCAATGTAATGTTTTTCTGTCTTGTAAATGGCATAGACTGCTTAATAAAAAAGGTAGTTCTACTAGTCTAATTTGTGATATAACTGTGACTTGTAATTAATGTGAGACATTATAGTAACTCAGCAAATATAAAGTATGATAAATGAATGTGTTTAACCTGAATTATCACAACCAGCTCTTTTAACATAATATAAACAAATAATGTTCAACAGAGCAAGCCTCCTGAGTGATCTTAGAACCATTGCTCCCAGTTGCATGATGTATGAATAGCCACAACTAACACTTTATTCATTAAGTGTTTTTAGTAGCTGTACCAAATAGTTATAGTTGTATTCAGACTATTTTCTCAAATCCATTTCTTTTATTTCAAGGCTTTAAACAATTTCACAAAATATGGATTAATTATGAACAACTGAGCTTCTTAGCTATTTGGTAATGAGACACATACCAAGGACTGTGATTTCTACTCTTCTGGTAAATTTCAGCTAATTCATATCACATTGTTGCTAGTCCCAGATTACATGAATGTGCAATAATACTTCTGACAAGAATACTTACAATTCTTAATTTAAATTTTCATCTCCATGAATAGTAACGAATGGGACTCTTAAATTCATTCTTTTGGGCCAGTATGACTCAGCTGCCTGACTGCTAATAGGAATGAAGACATAAAAATGAAAGGGAGATAATATAAAACCAAAACAATGTTCTTGTACTCACCCACTTGTTTCAATTCTATAGAAGTGTATGGGTATTTTGGAAACATTTACTCCTTATTCTTAGCATTCAGAACTAGATATACATTCCATGCTGTGTTCCATGTTTTTTTTTTTAAGTTTCACATGAAGAGGCCAGTGCAGTGCCAAAATCTGTAAGAGGCTTCTCCTGGCTTCTGCTGTCATTCCGTGTTGCACCACATAATGGGGATTTTATAAAGGGCTCTGGATGGCAGAAGTTCTCCAGGTCCTCACTGGGTTCTGTTTGGCCTATGGGCTTAGAGAGATGGAGGCAGCTTGAGATCTCAGCAGAGTGGCAGGAAAGTGGGATTTTCCCCTCATTTGCCTACAGTCTGCGCAAATCTGTGCCCAGATGCTAGATGGATCAGCCAGAGCTGATGCTTTCCTGGGTCTGTCACTCATTGACAAGAACTGGTTGGTGATGTGATAGTGAAAGGATGGAGCTCAAGGGCCCAAATGAGGAAGGAATGCAAGTAGCAGAGTACCAATCCTATGTTTCAGTAGAGCAAACTTCAGCTTACTCAGGGGGTTGATCATTGGGATCTTGCTGGAGGCAGCTCTGAAGACCAAAGACTCTCAAGAGAACTGGCATGTCTTCAAGAAAAACTCCCTCCAAGCACAAGAAAGCTCAAGAAAATGAGTGGACATATCAGGAGACCCGCTTGACTAAACAGGGAGCTCGTAACTACTGAGCTCCAGTGCAAAAAGCGCATATAGAGGAGGTGGAAGTAAGGACTGGCTACAAATGAGGAATATAAGAACATTGCCTGGGGCACATGAGTATGGTGTTACTGCTCCTGATGAGCCAAAGCTCAGTTAGACACCAAACTGGCCAGCAGTGACAATGGCAAGAAAAGCTTCTGTACCTACATTAGCAGTGCAAGAATAAACAAGGGAAAAAACTGGACAAAGCCCTACAAAACATACTTTGAGCAGTTTGGACTGGATGTCCTCCAGACATCCCTTCCAACCTGAATGATTCTGTGATTCTGTGAATATGCAAATCAAGCAACAATAATCCTCATCAAAACTATACTAAGGCAGAAGAAAAAAATTTTACAGCAAAACTTTCTTCATTCCAAACTACTTTTGTCAACAGTGAGGTTTTATTTTTGAAAAGTATTTATGCTTGAAGCTGCCTTTTTATCCAAAATTTTCTTTTTGTTTTTATATGCTTCATTCCTTGTGGATTTCACAGTAACCATTTTGAAGGGAGAAATACATTCCTAAAAGCATCCCCAAAACTGTTTCTAATTTCAGCATGCAGCAAATAACTTGAACATAAATGTTACAAATCCCTTAACTTTAAATATGTGAATAGTCAACAGAACTCAGAAATTGAAAGTTAAAATCATATTTAGGTGTTATGTTTGGATTGCTGTTTTGGAAAGCAATGAGTAACAGAATCCTTACTCCGCTTTCGATTCTGAGGAGTTGCCGCCTTCATAATGAGATAAACAGTTTGTGTAACCTTAACCACTGGAAGCTACATGGTCACAAGCTGGACATCTAGAAAGAGGTATCTGCAAGGTTATACGAATAAAACACAATTTGTAGCCGTTGAAAATTTTGAGCATTCCAAGGCAGAGAGAAATTTTAGACATGAAAATGAACTAAACATCTTGTTGGATGCACTAAGCAGAAGAAAATTTTGAACATACTTTACATTATGTTATATTATTAAGTAGATGTTTATAATATCCTTAAGCCAAAATAACCCAATCCCCAGGAAACTAAAGAAGACTTCACAAAGGCAAGCAAAGAGGTATGACTTCTCAGTGAATCTTTCAAATCAAAACAAATCAAACGAAGCCTATGATCAACCTTACCTGAAATCATATAGTTCACTTGGCTGTAGTGTTACAGAAGTCTTACATAGATACCTCATGTAAGAGCATGTTGAACCCCCAACTCAGCTATATTTAACTATGACTTTCCCCAGAGACTGGGAAATAAGCTGCCATTCTTCTATAGTACTATCATGTGTCAGACTATCAAATTGTCTGAAATCCTTTCCACAAAGGAATCAGTAGTGCTGTAAGCAATTTATCCCAGCTGATCCTTAATTGTGTCGTGTCAGAAACAGGAGAATTCTCATAGAAATTTACAGTCTTTTGACCATTTGAACCCACTGAACTTTTCTGAGGAAGTGAGTAGTTGGTTTCAGGATCCATTTGTTGAGAGAAGGAGGCTGTAGGTGTCCCACCCGCCTCGAGCGTGTGTTAATAAGACAGAGAGAGGAATTGCTAGGAAGGTGGAGGAGCGAGACTGTGAACCCAGCCCTGCTATCACTGAATGCAAGATCAAAAATGGAGCTTGTTGGGACTCTGTGAGGCCTACAATTGCTCAGGGTTGCAATAGGAATGCGTTTGGTTGCTCAGCATCTCATAGTTTAAAGCCCGTCTATGTCTTTTCCTTTTTCAGTGCCTATTCTCTGGTGAAGATTAGACACTATAGCCTAGGAGGAAATGTAGGGTTTCCTCTTCAATCTTTATATCTATTTCTTTCATTCATATGCATCCTGATGATTACTTTACTTGAATTTGATTTCCTACTTTTACACAAATAAAGCTAAAATAGAAAGGGAAAGAGAAAGGATAGTTTCAGTTCCTAAAACATCCACTTGGCAAAAGCCATCTGGTATTTATTCATGTCATTAATTGATTTCACAGCTGAAGACTTCAAAGAAGAGCTGTGTGGGAACTGGAAATTAGGTTATATCAAAATTTGTTTTTATTTTAACTCAGATGAATGTACATATTTAGAAATTTCCTGCAAAAGAGAATTTCAATAAATAATTTTGGTCTCATCATGTTCATTTAAGAGGAAATCAAAATACTCCCTTTCAGTTTTGATATTTTTCTTCTATGTTCTAGTTTTGATTATAAAATCTTTTTCAAAGTGGTTTTTCAATTTGAATTTAAAAAATCAAAATATTCTCTTCAAAATTCTGAATATTTCATACTATTTTATTCTCTTCTGGTTTACTGTACTGCCTTCCAAATCAATGCATTCCCATATTTCTATGCAGATTAAATGTCATTAGTTTTCACTGGAAAATTGTATAAGATCTGCTTACAAAGAATCAGCTGTCTAGAGGATGCCATTGAACAACCTTTAAAAGAAAAAGAGAAATTCTACAGATGTTTGTACTAACTGCCCCTAATCTTTATCAGTTGTTATCACCACAATTTCATTGGCACTCTCTGTGGATGTTGCATCTAATCAGTGCTCCTGTCAGCTCTGTCCCATCTTCCTTGGGCACAGGTGACTCCATCTTGCAGCCTTCAGGAAGAAAACTTGACAGCTGCCTCAGTCATTTCTTAAAATTGGACATACACTGAACTATAGACCCATGCAAAATTCATCCTACCTGGTATCTCACAAAAAGTCCTTGATACATACTTAGTTTACCTTGTCAAATGATTCTTGCTAGAATAAAACAGCCCTGCTTGTCTTGGTTTGCTTTTGCCTCATTTTATTTCAAATAAAGCAAAGCATGGCACTGTTTATTAACATTTTGCATTTCAGTAGTCCAATTTAAATATATGTTTACTAGGGAGTTTAAACTTTTTGACAAGTAGAGAAAAAGCCATCTTCAGGAAAAACATGGACAGTTTCCAAATCATAACTTTATTGGAAGTAAGAGCATGCCAAATTACAATGGAAATTATTGTTTATTTTTAACCTTAATGGAAGGCAACAGGTAGCCTTTGTATTACAGCTGCAAAACACAAGCATTTTATGTGATATGTTGTTGTGATATAGTAATTTTATGCTTTCTACTTTATAAATATGGAAAGAAAAAAATTAGAGTTCAGTTTGTTCCCCTCACAAAAAATATTCGCAGAGTTTCTAGAAGCATTTTCCACGTGTGCCTGTGATGCATGCCAGCAATAGTAAATGAATGTCATTTATGGTGGCTCTGTTGATATCTACAGCTACAGAGAGTACAAAATAAAGTTATGCTTTTAAAAGTTTGTTAAGAGCAGCAATATTTTTGAAGTTCTGTTTTAGCTAAAACAGGGTGGGGGAATAAGTTACCATGAGGGATTTTAAAGGAGTGGCTATGTGAAAACATAGGCTTGAGTTTAGGATAGCTCCAAAGTAATATGTACAGTAGCTTTTGCCTATACTATGTAGGATGTATACTAATATGCACTGATACATAGGCCTAGAGTCTCGAAGAGATTAATATCTGAAGTTGGAGCCATATTTTTTTAAAAAACTCAGCTCTGATTTATCCTATTTAGTTCTGAGTACTTTTGAAGATCTCCCAGTTTACTTGCTTAAATGGGAGCTAAGCTCTTTACAACATCTGACCCCAACTGTCGGCACTGAACACTTGAAAATCTGGCCCCATAGTGCGTATGYGCACAGCACGCATCATTGTGTTTGTAATTATATGCTCTGTACAGATGAATAGATAGTGAAACATTTGATTATGATTAAGCAGATCACATTCATTTTAAGCAAATGTTAAGAAAAAACTGCTAAAAAAATCCAGCTGAGTTCTAGTGAATGTCTAAAACCTGTGTTCACAGCAAATGTGGGTGGGCGGTCCTGAACTGTTTATGTATGCTGGCCAAGAGACAACAACACAACGAATTTCAACTGCTGGAAACCAGATGAGAAGTTACGACAAGCTTAGTGCGATAAGGAGCATGCCTCTGGAAGAAAACGTTGCAGGGAAAAGCTACAGGTCGAAGTCACATCATGCACAGCATTTGGAGACCTTTTCTCAACCGTGATTTGACAAACTATTTTCAAAAATCATGATTTATTAAAAATTGCAGTTATTACCAAAATAACTTCAGTGTGGTTCAGAATAAAAATAGAAGAAATAGAGGAAAAAAAGTTTTCCCATTATTTTAAAAGATGTTTGTAGTTCTATGTTAGAAAGGCTAGAAAAGTAGTTTCCAGGGCTAACAACACATTTAGCCACATTACAATCTGTTTACAAGTTGTTAACTTTTCATAACATACCTCCTTCCAAGACAAATGGGGGAGGGAGAAAATCTCATTGAAAATACAGATTTCTTCACAAAAAGTAAATGAGGAAAGTGTACTCAGATTTCTTATAAAAACAACTCCTATTGGRTTTCTTTAAATACTTGTTTGTTGGCTAGTTAAGTACAACGAAAGGAAGTGAACCAGCAGTCTTTTGTTGGTAGCATACCCATGCTGATGACACTTAGCCTCCCCATCAAAGATAGCTCTCTTAAAAGATGAGTCATGGGAGGACAAAAAGAATAAGGGATAGGTCAGAATTTACTCTGCAATAAATTTTGACATACTTGATATGTCACTGCCTTTTTAATAGGCATTGGAAACACACCCCAGTCATCTTTCTGGGAAAATTGGAGTGCAGTAGTGACACACTGATATTTAGATCCTGACACTGAGAAAAGTTCTAGCCTCCTTAGAGAACAGAAGAGACAAAAGAAGATCCATCTCCAGGTCGTCAGGACTGCAGCCATAATTAATTTGCCATCCAAGAGGGGAAATGAGAGTTTATTCCTGCTTTTTCTTTTTTTTTTTTCTTTTTTGTGCCAGCTTCCTTAACTTTCTAATGCTGTATTGTAATTTTTTTCAGTAGCAGCTTCAGCTTCCTGGAAATGAAGACTAGTGAGAAAAAGAAGAGTTTTGTCTGGGGTTTGTTTGCTGGTATCAGATCCCCTAAATGTTCTGGCTTTGACTGAATGTGGGTTGGCAAGTTAACTGCCTTCAACAAGGGAGGGGAAGTTCCCTGTTTTTTCTGAAATACATACTTCTTGGCTTCAACCTGAAAGCTTCTGGCTCTGTGCAGGGTACAAAGACCCCCCACGTGCCTCCCTCTGTAGGTACCAAAGAAAATAACCATAATCACAGAATAATAGCCATAAAGAAGAAAAAGGCTGTAGGTGCATATGCTTGCTATGCATATGCAGCATTATTCCATACAGTATTTTTATTAATAAGCTGTGACACCTGGTTTTGGTTGGCAGGTCTCCCATTTGCCTTCTGGAGGCACCATTTTACAGCCAAGCAGATCATACTGTTAGGAAGTTTTCTCTCTTTTTTTCCGTACTTTTGTTTTGTCCCTTTCATTTCAGTCCACTGACTTATCCCCAAATTGCCCTTCCTCCTGGTTGCCTACTCTCTGAAAATGCTTGCAGAATCTGGATGAACCCTTATAGCTGTTTCCATTTAGGCAGCAGAAATATCTCACAGAAGGAAGCAGGACCACGTTGACCCAAGTACCCAGTGATCCACCGTTATTCTTCTCTTAAGACTAAGTCCCCATTTTTTTCTCAAGATTTATTTACTTTACTCTGAACACACTTAACTTGCCATTCTAGAAATTTGTGTAAGGCTACGGCATTGAAAACTGATAGTGAGATTAAATTCTGCTGTCCAGCTACCAAATCATCAATCAATAGTGATGCTAGGGTCTCCAGTCATGGGGACTGGGTAGAGCTAGGTGTAAAGGGTAGAGCTAGGCATAATGAAATTCAGAGCCTACTGTGAAAATAAGACCTGCTCTAGTCTCTTGCAAATCAAACCATTGATTCTCTAAATTACCAGATCTGCTGTGTCCTCAGTCTGAACAGATTCCTGTTGAAGCCTTTGAATTCGAAACTGATACAGGTGAAACTACCTGTTCCCGCAGTGTGATTCATGTTAAAAATATAGGAATTCCAGCTGACCTACGGTCTTTTCACCTATACTATTCTTTGTCAGATCCTTTGCTCAAAGGAGAAAATCCTGTATAAAGGTTGCTGACAGCAGAAAGACAAATATGTTTATTTAGAAGAAAACTGTCTTTTTKGAGTGTACAAGGTCTTGAAGACCTCTCTTCTTCAGAAGAGAAGTGTAAACTAAAAAATTGCCAGCAGATGCATTCTTAAACCAAACATTGTGGGTTTTCAGAACTGTCCTTCTTTGATGTATTTGCCAAAGCCCCATTTTAGGATTCAGTACTTCTCCTGTTGTCATCATTAGTGGTGTCACTAAGTGTTTTAGGGAAACCAAAGACTTGAGTAGTAGGTCTTCAAAAATAAAAACATGAATAAAAACTGTTTTACTGAGGAGGCATTAAGCAACAGTTTTCAAAGTGGAAACAGAAATGAAAATTAAAAATACCATGTTTTTCTGAAGAACAGAAATATTATATACTGATCCAGTCTTACCCATTAAAACTGAGAGTGCTGGTCCATCACTGTACATAGCCCATATTAATTGGGAACAGATAACGGAAAGGTAAGAAACTGCCAACAGCAGTTTCATGTGGCATTTGTTGCATAAATTTATAGGCATAAATTCAAGAAGCTTTTAGAATAGCTGTAAAATAGCACAATATGATAATTATAGCATGCAGTTAACAGGACGTTTTACCTCATGACTAAAAAAGAGAAAACAAAACAAATCCTTTTTCAGCCCCACTTAAAAAAGGGAACAACAGAAATTTATGAAGGAGTACTGGAAAGTAAAATTAAAAAAGAAAGAAGATTCTGTTTATTGGAAAAGGGGGTTGGTTGAAGATGTACAGGGAAAAGGGCCCAGGCAGTTTGTCCTCTCTGGCACATTTACTTATAAATAGCTGATTTACAGTACACTAAACCCTTGGGTCAGTCAGTTTCTGAAGCATGATAAATACCGAAGGAGATGCTGTAACTGTCCTTTCTCTAGAAAAAAACTCTCTTTTACTTGTAAGTCTATCCTTCAATATTTAAAGAAATGAACTATAAAGGGGGCATTATATCTATGTGTGAGTGTATGTGTGTGTGTGTATGACAGAGGGATATTTAAGGGAAGGGGGAAATGAGAGTTACTTAAGTAATAATGAGAAATGCCAGACAGCATTTCGTTCTCTGAGAGGGTATCTTTTTTCATAGGTAATTAGTGACCAAGGTTTATGCTAGATCTACATCATTATACATTTTAAGCCAGGATCATATTGGTAGATTCTGTCTTCAGACCATCTTAAAACTATTTTTCACCTTCTCTATCCTCCCTTAAAAGACTCTTTCTGAAGTAATCACTAGTAACAAAAATTCTGCATGCAAAGCCTGGGTCCCTGTGCTGACTAGAATTCAGTGTAAGATGGCTGGCTTAGCAAATGTGTTGTTAATACGTGAACAAAAAAAAGAATCTAGCTGTGTTGATGCCACAGTGCTAATTGGAGTAAAATGTAAGAGGGAAAGGTCTCTTCGGAAAAGCAAATTTGTGTTTCCTAAATGCTTATTAGAAGCAGATTTGTGAAATTAAAAGCTAACCAAATTAAAAAGGATACACACAACCACCTTTCAGTTCCTTTAAAGAAATATTATGATCAAAAAAATGTAATGATATGAAAGAATGCTGTAAATATAGAAAATAGATCATTTTGTAAATAGGACTCCAGTATTCTAAACTCAGAAAAGCTGACGTCAAGTTCTACACCCAAGTGAGAGTAGCATCACCTTACATTGCCAAAATATCTGGCAACAGTTACTTTTTAGAGAGCTGCTTCCTAGAAATAGATCTGCCAGTTAAGACACTGAAACTCTAAGTGCTTTCATTAGTCATCACTGACTAATGAGCTGCTTTTGAATAAAATAGGTAGTTTAAAATTACTAAGCGCACTAGCTTTTTGCACAGTACAGAGAAAGGTGGTGAAAGTGAAAGGGTGCTGTGAAGCTGACCATAGCTGGGCTTTATTGGCTTGCTGTGATAGCAGTTACACTGTCAGCGAAAGGTTGATGGAGACCACCAAGTCTTGCACAAATGAAAGGAAGAAAAAGCCTGCCAGAAATGTCAATAATGCATCAGGCTTCAAACTTAATAAGAATAATATAAATGTCAGCAGAGATTAGAGGGGTTGAAATATATAATTTTACTACTTTAACTCTTGTGAAACAGCAATAAAACCTATCACAATAGGGGCTTGGCAAAGCTAACGCATACTTGTTTTGCCTTTAAAAAGAATGAATAATTTCAACATTTGTTTTTATTTTCTTTTGTTATAAATGGTTTTAATAAGTGGCAGAATTTCAACCTCTATAATTCTTAAAACATTCTTTGCTAAGAAGCAAGTTTTCCCCTCTTAATATTCTTATTCCTTGAAAAAGTAGACAAAATCTACAAAAAGCAGCCATCAACTTCAGTAGAAACAGAATTTCACAATGTCTTTATTGAAAAGTCTGTATTGTTTTGATACAAGGAGGACATTTAGCTAGACTACCCAGATGGATGCTCTGTTTGTTTGACCAGAAGTGTGTATATATACAAACATGTATATATATATATTATACCTGTGTGTGTATACATACATATATATATATACACACACATATGTGTGTGTGTATAAATATATATGAATGCAAGGTTGGCAAGTGAATTTCGCAATACTTGATCTGTGTTCTCTTCAGTTAATATTGTAGCCACTGGAATCACAACACTCTCTACTTTCAAAAATTTAGTTGCATAAAAATCTGCAAATGACCCTGTTAAAAGTAAGCAGGCAAAGAAAAAGATGCTCTATCCTTTTTTTTCTTCAGTTCTAAAAAATAAATATTATGGTTCTTGAACACTTGGAGAGTGGCAATAGGGTGAATGAAGATCAGCCCAAATCTAGTACCTAATGAGTGCCTTTCCAACAACTTCAGAGAACATTGAATTCTGAAGAAATATCACAAACCTCTAGCCAAAGTCTGGTCACTATTTCACCACATTAAACAACAGCAGTAGTCTAATTACTGGCAAATACAAAGCCCCCTAATAGGGTCTCATACCTCTGGGAGAATTCATATTCCGCAATCTGGAATCACTCCATGGCTACTAACTATACATCTAACAAAAGATGCTGCAAGTGCATCTTGGCTAGAGATGCAGTTGTGCAGGCAAAATGTAATTTTGCATGCAAAATGAAAGTTAAGCTGAAGTTCCTCCTGCCAAAGGCTGACAAGGGGAGAAGCAGAGCTGAGGGAAGACTTTGGAGAGCTGAGTGGCGGCTGCTGCTGCTGTGGGATGGAAAGGATGAGGTTCACAAAATGGTTTCTTAGAAAGGGCTACTATCCTATGAAGCTGCTGCTCTCCAGATCCAGACCTCTCTTGCAGTCACCACAGTATCAGATTGACTTTCTAGGACTTGGAAATAGGCTAAATGGCTGGTTTACTGCTCCTTGCAAGCTGCTGCACTAGACAACTGCCTGTTTTTCTTATGCTTAAATTCATAAAGCCTTCGTTCATTACAAGATAACAGCTGCAGAATAAGGTCCACCTGCTTCTTCTATAAGAGAAAGCTACTGAAATACAAGCTTAAAAAATACAAAAATGCAGGTTTGTCCATGTAAAATGTTCTCATAGGACCCTGGGTGCTTACAGATCACATGGGTCGCATCATATAGCAAACATTTCTGCTATTTGCTTGACAGAAGACCTTCATGGTTTTATCACCAGGAAGAGCTTTTCCATTCCCCCAAAGTTATAAAATTTAACCATACACCTTTTATAGTGCTGAGCTGCCAATATAAGTACCAATTTTCAAGAATAATGTCCAGGATGATATAGATATTTAATGGCATAAGACTTTCATGCAGTGTAAGAGATGCTGAGTCATTCAATATCAGCTAGAATATTAGCGGTATTCTGTCAGTTGTTCTAAACTCCACATGTGTTTTCTGTCCTTGGCAATATTTTTGGACGCTTCTATGCTGGTTAAAAGCAACTGGATACAAATCAAGATGTCCCTTCCTTTCCCTCCTCCTTTAGACTTTAATAATAGACATTTGATTCTCTGCACAGAGACTTTTAAAGGATTGTCAAACGATATAAAATGCATACTGCTTAGAGCAGTTTTCAGAGTTCTATACCTAATTTCTCCTCTTCTAAAATGGTGGCTAGAGCAGAGCCTCTCTTTCATAAATATAATGTGAGAGGGAGCATTATAATTATTTAGCCAAGAATTAAAATTGTTACAAAGGGTTCAGGACAGAAGAGTCTATGTTGTCTCTATGTGCTCCTACAAGCACACTGTATGGACCAAATCTGTCCAACCCAGAGGGTCCGATGTTTCATAATGTGAACGGGGTCAGCTTTCACCATCTGACCTAAAATCTAGCTAGCCCTCTATAACACACACTGTCATAAAGACGCTGTAGATGTATTCATAGTACTTCTATCAGAATTCAAACCTCAAAAACACTCATTTTGTCACAGAGCTAGTCTTTCAGGACATGCTCCTCCAATTCACTTAGTTTCCTGAATTCAGGGCTTGAATATGATTAAGTTATTCCAGAAGAGCTAACACATTTCAAATTCACTGTAAAATAACATTTATGCATTATCCTTTCAACAGCAAGGTTTCCTATTATGTAGTCACTTAATTATCCTACTCTGATCATCAGTTCACTTAAACAGAATACGCAGTTACCATGATTAAGCTAGTCTATAATCAGTATACTGATTCAACCAGTTCTGAAACAGTAATACAAAGAAAATATTACAATCTCAAAATAAACAGAAATGAGTTCAAGAAAGAAGCATCTCATAAAGGATTCTGGCCAAATAATCATTTCATAAGAGATCAAAAGCCTGAATTTCAGAGTATATCTGCACAAGGTTAATTTTGTGCCTACCAATTACCTCACCCGAAGTTGATTTAATAATTAAATAGAATATAGAACATACACATATAAAGTGTGACATACTCATATCATATGCATTCCAGTAGATATGAAACATTTTAAACTACAAGTAATTCTTGCAAACTCTGTTTATAGTAGTTTTCTTTTTTTAATTGACTTCTGTAAGAATAACAAGATCCCCATTTCTCAGTTTTGTATTATACCATAGTTTAAATGTTGACAAAATAGATTATATAATGAAATAAGATACATCTAAAGTGATCAGAAACCCAACTGTAAATTCATTGAAGAAAAATGATTGTAGTTTCTGGGATCAGAGATAGTTTTGAAAGTACAGTAGCTCGTTTGTTAATGAATGCAGAAAGAGCCAGTAAATAAGAGACCTGCTTCATTATGGCTGTCCCACAGTTACTCTAAACCTTATTTTGCAACAGCATGGAGAGAATAAAAACTTCTTAAGCTGGTTGTCTTTCGCTCTGAGACAGGATAATCTTTGAGAAACATTTTACGGTGCATCTTTTGAAGAAAAGTGCATTAGTCTTTACTGAAAAAACATTTGGTTGACCTTGAAAATAAAGCATTCATGAGAAGTATGAGCAGAAGTTTTCATTATTCCTTAAGCCCTCCCTTCAGAGAGACAAAAAATTCCATCCTCCATTGCAGCTCCACAATGCCAAGTTGCCAGGCAACTGATCTTTTATGGTAGATTGCCATGGTGACTGATGTAAACAAAATCATAAATCCCATTACCTAGATAAATAGTAGGACTATGTTATAAAAGAAGGAAGAATCACTCTGAAGTTTAAAAAGATAACATAAAAGACTGACAATGAGATTTCAGAAAAAGTAAATTGCTATGGCTGATATTATAGTTAATATGGCTCTTCTTACTGGACTTTCTCTTTTTACACTTTCCTACAAGCCATTCCAAACCACATTTCTCCTAATTTAGTAAGTACATTTGCAGCATAATTAAGCCAGCTAAGGAAACCATTACACTCATCAGGTAAACCTTTAGTCACAGTAAGACCAATCTAGGCACAGGGGAATTGTACAAACATTGTTACAGTGGATTGAAAAGCCTTTCAGGAAGATAAAGCAAAGCTAAAAATTGCCCATGTGCTAGAGCAACTACACATTGAATGACTTTTGCCTTGTGGAAAGTCAAAATAGACAGCACTGAGAAATTCAGATTGGCTAAGGCACCAGGTCAGATATGAAAAAATGTGTGTGCACTCTCCAGAAGGGTCCTGTAGCTGGTGAGGCAATGGCAAAAGACCAGGATGATACAAAAGCAGAAACTGCAAGCAGACTTTTATTGAACTCAGTGGTAGTTAAGTCTAACATCCATTTGGCCAGCCATGTCAACAAAACACTTTAGAAGCAACCTTAAAAGGCAGAAAAGATGTTATGTTCCATCTTTGAGTGGAAAAGGGCTACATTTGCATTTATATTTCTACTGTATCTTTGTTTATGTCCTTAAGTGTATGTCATGGGCAGGGAACCTTTGGAGATTATACCTTCTTAAATCATACTTCCTTCTTGATAGACCTACTCTTTTAAGTGCCAGTTGGTGCAACAAGCTCCCCTAAGATGATGTCTGTTTAGTGACATAGTGCTGTCATTCTTGTGACTCTGATTATAGTTTTAAATAAGATCAGTATATAATACTTTCAAGTATAAATAAATCAATATACATGCAGGTCTGCTTGAATTCTTTTTGATTTGTTCTTATGATTTCTTTCTTGAGCACTGGGTATTCAAGTTACACTCCCAAGAAGGAAAGGAATGATTACTTCCAAAAAAGTGCACAATATTTTTCTTATTTGCATTTATAGTACAGCGGAGCAGTACTATACATCTGGAAGCAGATGTATGATTTGTGATTGCATAGGTAATGATTTTTTCAAAAAAAAATACAAACTAAACCTTAAAACTTATTTATGACTGCAAACTAACGATAGTAACAAGGGTATTATAGTTTTGAGTGAATACAGATTATGCTAAAATATTGACTATTCCTTATGTTAACACCTTTAGTCTTTTAAAAGCATTGTATATTATAAATATTTCACTTGGATCCATCAATAATATAAGAAAACTAACCTTGTATAGATATCTTCCTTGGAACACATTGCCTATTTCCTCTGCTCCCTTCATCTCCTCAGAGCAACATCTTTTCAAAATGGACTAGTTAATGGTGAAGCAGGAGTAGAAGGCTCCATCTTTTGATCCTTAGAGTTTTACATTCTAGGTCAAGAAATATACTTTATGGCTTATACTTATCATTGTATTATGGTGTTCCATAGCCAAAATTAGTCAATCAGGTACACAATCTGTTATAACTGCTAAGTGAACGTTTACCATACTGGCTATATGTTAACTCATTCACAACTTTTCAGTCTCTAAAAATTTGTTTTGATAGTAAGAAGCCAGACATATCAGAAATGCCTGAAAGTTCCTCTGTAGTTCTGTGTGAAGAATCTGAGTCTGCTTGTATGAATGCTTTCTTTTCTAGGTCCCCTGCTCCCCCTTTCTTGATTAAATTATTCTCCAACTGCTTTACAAATACAGTTTGATTTGGAAATGGATTGGAACAGCAAATCCTCTTCTGAAGCCTTAATTTACCACAAAATGGGCATGAGAACAAGAAAAGTGAACAGGCCAAGTGAGGACAGTAAAGGAACACTGTCAATTTATTGTTGGATGACGAAAGCTTTGTGTGGGCACAGAAGCATGAGCAGATCTCATATATAGCTGGAGATTGGTTGGCTCTTCTTGTGCATTACCCAGAAGGATCAAGACAGCTCGAGAAATTATGGCTGTGCCACTGTCTGAATAGACCAGGCTTGACAGCTGGAGTTTCAAAAAGTGTAACTGGAGGATACTGTTCCTTCCTATGACATTTCGGAGTTCAGGGAGAATGAGGAATAAATAAAAAAAGACTTCTGTCATGAGACTGCTACAAAACATTACTATTAACCACAATTACTCCCTTCTAGCAAAGAGAAAGAACAGTTATTGGAAGAAAATAGTTGCATCCCTCTGACTGCTCTGTCTCGCTTGTAGAGCTCCTGCCGGGAACTTTGTCCAGCCTTCTCCTGCAGGTTTTCCAGGTAGATGTTTAAAAGAGCAGTGTGCATACCCCCACAACCTTTCAGGCTTTGTTCATCCCCTTTTTGATGCACGACTATTTTCTCCAACAAAATATGAAGCCTCTTGTCTAGTTTCATCGATAAGGCTAATGGCTATGTCCTCAGTAGAAAATATTATAGACCTTAGCGATAGGAACTCTAACAAATACAGCTGTTAGTAGTTCTTTTAAATGCTTCTTCGTTTATGTTCATTTCCTTCTTCCAGGCTAATGCAGATGCTAACTAAATACATAAATCTGCATCAGCTAGCACTATCCTCACTGAAAACATGACACAAGCTTTTTTTTACCATTGTTTAGCATTTGCTGTCACTTTTGGACATCATGAGAATACTGATATATTATCAACTTGTGTTTAATGCCATGACACATGTATTATATGTTTCATAAAAGAAATACAGTATGACAATAATGGTATTCCGTTTATAGTTACAAAAAGCAGCTAATTATTATCATCCTTTAAAAAAAAAGCCAAATAACTATTGTCTTTAATCTCTATAATCTCTCTGTTATAATATGCATTTTATTGCAGGTAAATTGTAATGATAGATTGAAATAATAAGCTGTAATTAACATATAACGGGATTGGAAATTGCAAAGGCCTATACCATACTTTCTATTATTCGTTATACAGTACTCAGTATTCTCCCACTTTTGCTATGTTCTGTAAAAATATATGCCTCTCAAAGGAGAGCAGTAAAATGTAAATTGTCCTGACCTACAGTCATCTAAAATACAACAAACATGTCAGACTATTGAAAAGTATGTACAGCTAATAAGATATTTCAGAAATTAGAGGGCTTTTAATTGAAGGCATGTCTAGTCTCATGGAGGCCCTGGGGTATTTCACATAAGTAAGGACAAGAAAAACAACACATTTAAGTACAGAACAGGATGGCAGAAAGAGAAGAGATTCTTTAGTTTTCCTCACAAAATTCTAACTGTAGGATAATGCAGAATTAGATTCCTTTCAAAATGAAAAATAGGGTGTCTATGGAACATGAAAATATTGGCCTCAAATGAGCATAACAGAAAACCACTCTAGATATTCCACTATTATTATTTTTCATTTTTTCCCTCATGCAGACTTAAAAAACTGGGCCATAACTAAATCTGTCTTATAGATTTTCCACCCAAGTGTTTTGCTGAATCCATCTGACCTTCTAACCACAGCATTAAGGACTGTAGTTTATTCTGGCATTATGTGTAGATTCTCCCAGCTTCATAAGTCAGTCTGAAATGATAATAAATGGAGTTGGGCTGTGTAGGGGAAGTATGAGCAGGGAAGAAAAATAAGAGTAACTAAATACTTAAGCTTTTGCTTGTCTTCATGTTGTTTGGATGAGAATAATAAAAAAGGCTCATAGAACCAATTGGTCTTTGTCCACATCGCAAAACCACCACAGAATTTGGCACAATTCAAAACAGTTTCTGTTTCTGAGAAGCCCAGGACTGGAAACACATTGATGCTGCAGATCAAAAATACATTACCAGAACTGGGTACAAAAAACTTACGTTGCGCCTGACTGTCCTTTAGCAGACCAGCAGAAAAGAAAGAATTAAACCTGTGGTGTCCTCCCAGTATTTTGGAGGGCAACAAATAGGTAGGAGACTTGGTGATAAATCAGGGTATGTTGGTTTAACTAGCAACTCTGATAATGAAGTTGGCTGCAAACAGCAGAGACTCTGCCCAGGTGGCAGCTACATGGAAATTTTATCTTCCCCACTCTTTTCTACTACAATACTTCTGTGCATCCCACCTGTGCTGATGTGCATGAATTAATAAAGGCATGAATTAATAAAAGAAGTTAGTGATCTCCCACAGGAGGGGAAAACCTCAGGTTAACTTGTTTGAGATCTCCTCTACCCAAGTAAAAGGCTCTTATTTGTAAGTAACAGGAGTTACCTTTCCTTTTTGTATCTAGAAAGAGCCAGGCTATGAGAAAGTGTCTGCTGCTAGAGTGCCATTAAGAACAAAACAGCCCAGCTGAGGAAATGCAAAAAATGACAGGTAAGACATCCAGGACCACATGAAAAAGGAGGAAATGAGGTATTGCTCTGTATCAGAAACTCAGAGAGTTTTACAGTTGTGAAATTTATGAATTATTACTGTTAAAAAAAAGTTTAAGGAAAATTTTATCCTTGGTATTTCGATTGACTCAGTTTGCTGTCAGGAATTTCTTAATTTTCAGGACCTGTTGGGTATTTCTACTCATTTAACAGAGAATGTTTTGCCCCCAAATGAGGGACATTTGAAGGAGGTAGTTGACCTTCCTGCTGTTATTACCTGCTTCACCAAAGAAAGTTCATTTGGATTCTACTAATATGTGATCCTTGAGTGAAAAAATGTGACAGATTCTCCTGCCCTGTTTTCAGGTCTTGTCATCATCCCTTGTTCCCATTCCCCAAGAGCTCCTAATTTCCCATGTGAAGAACAGTACCCAAATAGCAATGTAACAAAGAAGTACCTATGCTTACCAGGGACATTCACTGAAATTATTATGTGGCTAATTCTTCTGGTGGCCAAAACTTTTGAGAACCCAAACTGAAATGATGAACTGCTCACCTTTCCTTTGAAAAGACTGAGAGAAATGTGTTAACCTCTCTTTCTGAAGAGCAGAATCACTCGAGCCTTGTATGTCTATACCTATGTGCTCAGGTAGGAATTCGGAGACAGGTGTGTGTGTACTGAATGGTCCAAAGATGACATAATGTGTCATCTGCACACCAGACCTGTCTGTATCACTGCAAATATTAAAATCCTAAATAAGCAGCTAGTCATTTAATGAAGCCCCTGAAAGCTAGTCATTTAATGAAGCCCCTGAAAGATTCACCCCTGAAAGCACTTAGCATGTTCAAATATCTGCTTGTAACTCACTTGCTCTTCAGAAAATCCCCCATGACCAAATACACAGTGCCTGAGCAAGATTTCTAAATGTCTGGAATAAAGATTAGCCAGTAAATGAGCTGCACACATTTAGATGTCTATTATATCTTTTTCAAGTCTTGTTTTAAAATTGTTTTCAAAAACAATTTTAAAAACAGAACTGACTTTTTTCCATTTTTTATTAATTCAGTTAATTTTTGTTAATATCAGAAATAATTTAACTATTGATATGAGTACTATTTATAGACAGATACAAATTGTGAGAGCAAGACCTCTGTCAACTTGATTTCCGAGTGCAACCAGACCCAGGTGTCATCATTTGACTTTATGGTATTTCAACAATGAGCTGAATTGTATTCCTCTTACAGTTAAATCAGTATTGCTGCAGCTGTGGAGCTTCTGCCTCAGAACGTACCTAATGATCAGCAGCAGAAATACTATCCTAGTAATAGTTAAATTAAAATCCGTTTTTCATTCATGTAGTTCACACATCATGAAAAATTCTCACTTTTTAATCTCAGTGTTGTACAGACTCATACAGCTGTAGGAGACCACGAAAGATCACCTAGTTTGTCCTCTTCTCTGAGGTCTAGGTGGCATGAGTTACGCTTGTCCAGTGCTAGAGACCCCACAGACTGCTTATTTGATCTCTTCTAGTGTCAACCTTATCATTAGAATGTTTCTCCTAGTGCCTTCTAAGTCCTTTGCAAGTCTCCTAAGTCCTTCTAAGAATAATTCCACTTTTTTAACTTAGATGCTATCACAAAATGAATGGAAATCCCTATGCCCACTTTGCTGATCCCACAGAACATAAGCTATTCTATTTTCATACCATAATATCTAGTCTGACCAGTCTGATATTATGTATGTGATTTGTCCAGAGGAGCAATATTCTGTCATGAATAGCAGATCCCATTTATAATGTCTCAGTGGTGGACAGAAGAGGGATTGGATTGTTGTCGTTTGTTGTATTTTAGATTTTTTTGCCAATGTCATCTCAAAGAATCTTTTTACCACCAAGATAAAGCTACTTTTAACCAGTCTTTCCAATAGAGAAACCTCAAGAAAAACAGAAGATAGGGAAAGAGAACAGACCAGGACTCAAAAAATTCAAAGGACAATACATTTACTTCCAAAAATCACCAAATCCCCCTGAAATCCATAGCATACAGCCAAGATCTCAAATACCACTGCATTTGTTCTGAGGGTAATGTGCATGATACCTGCTATGCCAGCTTACAGATGATCTCCACATGACAAGCATTCTTATCCAGAGAAATATATCATATCTCTGAACTGACCACCCAAATAAAACATGCAGACATACTGTGCTCTACATGGATCCTGTACATATGCATACCAAAATATGATATATTGCTTCCAGTACATTAATCATTTCATGGAAAGGAAATGGATGAAGCAAACACTGTTTGGCCCAAATGAGTATGAGTGAATGGATATAACCAGATGCCAATAGGGAAACAGTATTCAAAACCATAGTTCTACTCCCATCTCTCAAGGAAGACCTAAAAAACACATATTCTTACTGGAAATTAGCACGTAGTCAATACAGTTACTGATTTTGTGTCACATTACAATCTTCCTGCTACTCCTTCCCCATTACATAAGCATTAATAATATTTTTTCCCTCCATTCCACCATATCTTGCTATTTTCCTATATTCTGTCTCTCTCTGGTACAAGCATCTCTTGGTCAGTGTTATTAATGGCCTTTCTCTCTCAGGTGTTCCAGTCAAGCAACATAATCGAGTTAACAAAGACCAATTACATTTAATGTGTATTTAGATTAGACTTTCCTACTACTTCTCAAATTTGATGGAGGGATGCTGAACCTGAAAGCTTTGTCTGCTTTTTCCGCCTATATCATCTCATCTAATAAGATATGACCTCTTCCTATAGTCTTCTGTGAAACAAAGGATCTCTCTAGGTTAAGAATAAACAGACTATATTAACTAGACTTATCTTCATCATATACAGTTTATCTCAACATTTTAAAATGTTTATAAGTTTGAGAGAAAACTTAAACAACTGACTAGTTTCAATAAATTACACCTCTTTATTTGCTTTCAGATGCTTTTTAGGGGCAAAATCTTTGCTTCTCTATCCCTCCTGCGCAACTGCATAGCTCCTTGGTGGTATGAGCAATGTTTGGATATGGCAGAATACCAATTGTGTGTGAGGCCAAGAATTTAGCAGAACTCAAGAAAGGGTTAGACATTTATATGGATAATGAGAACATCCAAAGTTACATTAAACAGTGTAAAAAATTAAAGGAATAAAGCTTAATTCTAAAATTCTGAAAACAACCACTATCCAGTTGGGAACTATGTAGAAACTTTTACCGGTAAGTAGGTTACAGTAGAGTTTTGCTACAATATTTTCTGCAGCAATGGACAGTGATATGTATTCTATTTAGATGAACGGATGTAGTAATAAGATTCTTATGTTTCTTCATTGCTATCTAATCAAACCTGTTTTAGTTGTACCAGAGTTTCAGAGCAGTTTGTCACCTAAAATAAAATGGATGCAAATGTATCTTGGCAAGTTAGTTTAATTTAAAATAACTAAAACAATAATGTTCTCTGCAGAAAACATGCCAAGACTAAATGTAGTAAGTATACTGAAAATACAGCAAATACTTCCTTGATTTTTTTTACAAAAGCAAATCAGCCCTTCAGATTCATTTTTCTGATTGCTGCTAAATTATAAAAGCCTCTTGCTCCCTACTACAAAAACTAGAGATTAGAAATAAGACAAACAATAAAACAAACAACACCATTTTTAAGAGAAGCTCAGCCTGGAAAAGAATTCCTCTATTTCTTGGTATTGTAAAAAAAAAATATATAGTTTTTTTTAAAAATATGATTCATCTTCAAAGACTTCCTGTGATATCTAACAGTTGAAACAAAATTAGATTATGAAATCTTTTTTTTTTTCTCAATCCCTCTCTAAAGAAGAGAGAAGTCAGAACAAATGAAAACACAAGGCTCATATACCTCCAGGAAATGCTTGCGTAAGGCTTATTTATCTTTTAACTAACATTTGTTAACCATGGATTAGTGGAACAGCCTCTTGTAATTATGGTTACTGTTCCATTTGTGGCTATCTTCATGAGGCCAGTGAATCTTTAAATTACAGGCTGACCACCCGGGAGCACAGGGATTGAATCAGCCACATCTCCATGGGCACCACATTTGGATGATTATCCCAAAGATGACATGCTAACACACACATACACAACAAAGAAGGTTTATGCTCACAGCTTCAGAGTCACTTTCAGTCCCTGTAGTGGTTTCAACTTCAATAAAACCAGGGTGGCCCCTGACATAATGTGTTCTATTTTAGTAACAGAGAAATAGCTGGTGAAGACAGTCTTTGTTAAATACTTATTCTGATACCTATCGTAGACTTCTTCAGATATAATGCCAGAAATTAGACCATAATAGAATTTAAGAAACTGGTGCAAGGAAAAAAAGTTTTAGTTTTCTTAAAAGCCTTGCAATTCAAAATACACATTTTTTTTAATTTTTATGTTGTAAATGTAAACAAGATCTTACTGCAAACTTATACCTAGCAAAAGACAAGAGAAATAAAATGATTATTTTATTCTTAAGAGTTGGTATAGTTAAAGGGATTTTGCTATGGGTTTGTTATTGTCAATATAGCCCTAAGGGTTTGTCATTCAATTCACTGCTTCTGAGATAAAAGAACTTATGAACATTAAGGACAAGGAAAAAAATCATTCAGCTTGAGACTCACCATTCTGCAGTCCCTTGGGATCAGTCCCTTGGGATCAGCTCAGAGATCCAGTTCTCAAACGCCAGGATCCAAAGAAATCCACAGTCAGCCAGCAGAGTATGTTTAGGAGCTCAGTGCTGCACCAGCCCTCCCTTCTCTCATGGCTCTGTGTAAGTTGCGATGGCATCAGAGATGCACCCAGGTGCCATCTGAAGGACTTGCAAAGAAAGTAGTACAGTCCCTGTCTGAGATTTATGATGATAAATTTACGAATCTGAACCAAATCTTGACTGAAGGGTTTTCTGCAGGCCTTGGGTAGGGATGACAGAGCCAGCATCACAGAGCTGTGACCTTGTCCTATCCCAGGGCATAGCTATAGGTGGATAGGCAACATCATACAATCACTATTCTTTTCTTCAAGAAAATTTACTCTTATATATTTATTGTCTAGTAAATTAGCCCTTTAGGATAGAATCTCAGAAACAGATGCAGCACTCTTCAAAAATTCCTCTCTAAGTAAATAGGGGCAGGAAATCTGGATTTTACTTAGTTGTCATTCAGCTCTTCTATAATGCGTGTGTAGTATGTATGTAATATATACACACTTATAGACACATTTTGGGGGCATCTAAGAATTCAAAGAGGATTTGGTTTCCCATTGTGCAGGGCATTACACAAACACTGATTTAAAAAGGTGGGCCTTTCCCCACAGGCCTTTTAACATACAGTCACAACATTATGCTGATGGATGCCCCACTATCTATGTAAAATCGATTACCAAACCATTGCTTAATTATATATATGCACAATGAACATCTAAACCCAAAAAACTGCGGTGTAGAGAATTCCATGTAGACAATGTAGACCTGCTTTGATTTTGCAGTTGTAACATATACTTTGTATTTCAGGATCTGAAAAAATCAGCTACAGAGCTCTGAATGGCATCATCTGTACTGTGCCTTACTGAAGGAGGAGGACTTGGCTCTTTGTTTATACAGTGTTTCTTATATTTGGAGGATGAGCCCTAATTCACTTGCACAGTTTATCTTTCTTGGAGAAGCAAGTCTAAGGTGTACTAATGGATCACACCTGCCTTGCCACAAGGATATGGCCCAATGATATGGCAGGTACTGCAGGACCACAGCTTCAAGAAACTACTGCGGAGCATGCTTTGCAGCATTATTCAGTAGATTACAGCCTTTGTGTTACCCTCTCTTCTTCAAAGACAGGTGAGAGATAACGGGGATCAATAAGGAAGTGATTCTGTTTGAGTATTGACCCCTATGGGTTTCTTCCCTTGAATAGTTTGTGAAAATATTCCTGTGAAACATCACCTATTGCTCCCTCATCTCTTGGGAAGAATGGAAGCAGACAGAAAACAGTTATTTCTCCTGCAGTTTGCAAGCTTCCTCTGAGCACTCCTTCTCTGCTACGCTTATCATCATGTACCACCTCACCTGCCTGCTTCTCTGAAACTTTGGGTCCATATTCAGAGTCCAGTCACTTACACCCAGTTGTCTTCTAGGTGCTACATGGCCTTTCTGCAACACTGATGTTGCTTCATTTCTTTTCTCACAGTTGGCCAACAAGGTATAGAGGCTTTCAACTTCATACAGCTTTTTTCTTCTTTTATATAGCCACAAGTATATTTTATGTAGCGTGAAAGTTACTCCTTTGGCTGTTTCATTCTGGCAACAAAATACTTCCTATGGAGAATGGTTGGAGTTCATTCTATTGTTTCCCTATCAAAAAGAATTGGGGGAGGAACAGAAGTGGAACAATAGCAAGACAAAATAGCCAAAATTGCTGTTATGTTGCATTCTTTTCAGGCTACTGCAACATTTAAAGGTAGCCTATTTCAGATACCAGAAAGGTTGGGAAGTATTACTGAGGCATTAGATACAAAATCTGCCACGTACACCAAAAAAATACATCTGTCTAGTAGGACAGATGAACTGGTAAGTGCCAAGACGAAGACTACAATTAACAGCATTGACAGAGGGAAGCTTGTTATATCAAAAAATCCCTGCAACAATTTTAGGCAATACCGCTACCATAATGCTTTTTATTATTCTTTAAGAGTGGGTGAGAAATCAAATTGACAATTGTCCATATCTATAAAAGTGCACAAGTGTATTCTACTGTAATGGTAATTTGGGATGGTCACAAGTATCTTTAAGCATAATTCTAAGAAAGTTTACCTTTTGGCTGAGATACAACCACTCATCTTTTATTTCTTGGGAGAGAGGACAAATGTATTGGTAATACATTCACCCACGCTAGAGCTGCAGCTAGGACTATACCCAAAGACCAAATCAAAAATATACAGACAGTGGCCTTTTTAAACAGTCTCAGTGCTGTCATAAGGATTCTGGAGGTGTTGGGTATCATAGTATTTAAGGCCTCTGTCATGAGAAGCTGGCCAGGTCTGAAATGCCACATCTTGGGCAGCCCTGAACCAATATATCACATATGCACTGTGCAACTCAGGATTGGATATATGACCAACCGGATTCATTGCAGATATGGTATAGAATGCATATGCAGTTTGACATTGTGTATTACAAAACTTTTGTGCATACGCAGTAGATGTTTTTTCAGATGACTGAAAACCTGGGCTGGTGTGTCCATCTGCCACAAAACTAGTGAAAAGAGCTGTGTCCTGTGTGCTTTTCACATTGGACTGGGGAACTGATTGTAAAATATGAAAAATGTGTTAATCTCCAGTATATCTAGTCTCTAGCATTAGTCCAGGGAGTCTCAAGAGCCTTTTCTGATCGGGCCCCTAAGATTCAGTGGGTTCATGCCTGAGGTTGGCACTACGATACCTGTTATAAAAGGGATTTTTGTACTTCACTTGTCCCCCATTTTGTGACTGAGAGAAGGAGCGGGTGAGAGACAGTGACTGGTAACTGCTCTGAAGTAGAAGCTTAAGCTAAAATTAATCTTAGAACCACAAACTGTTTCATAATATCTTTCATAATAGCAGCTGTTTATTGCCTTGTGATGCTAAGTCCTTCACTGTTTCTTCACTGTGAAAAACCTCTATTGTACTGGCTTCTTCCTGTTTCATTGAAGGGAACAGCTTGTATGAATCAGGGATGAGCCGCTCTCCCCAGTTATGAATACCCTGCTATCCCTCTCTGTCTTGACTGCCCAGAAAGACCAGACTTGCATCTTCAAACACCCTTCCGCCCTTCCATTCTTCTCCCACATTTTAAGAGAGCCCTAACTGAAAGGAGAGTATTGATCAAGAGGTTAGTATATAATAGGGATGCAGGTCTACTAGTAGTATGAGCAGCACACAGCTGTCAGTTTGTGTCCCATGTTTACTAAAAATCAATTTATGTTTGTAATTTGTTTGTACACTTTTTAAACAAAATTAATTTCCTTGTGAAAAAATTTGACAGAGTTTGAGATCTCCAGTCAGGATGTCTTTCACTGAAACTTTAAGGATCGTCTTAAGATATTGTGAAGTCTTATGATACGCAGACATCAAAGACCCCAACTTTAACATCTCAAAAAACTATTGGCGAAGTCAGCTCATAACAAAATTGGTATTATTTATGCAGTTGTCAGTCTGTTAGAGTTTCCTCAGTCTTTTTACATGCTCAGTCTGTTTTCAGATTTTCTTGTTTTTCTGGGAAATTTTGACTGGCTTAGCAGTGTCCTTAAACCTTTCTTTTCCTTCTTTGATGGCACAGAAACCCCTATTTGCTCTCCTCTGCTTCTCTTAATTAAAGTTTTCCGAAATAGACGGAAAAAGTTAGTCAGCAAGTTGTTTTAACTTAGCATAAATATGGGATTTAGAGCCCCAAAATAAAAATGTAAAGCATTACTAAATCCACTTTTTCCCCCTAAACCAAAATAAAACCACTAATGTTAAAGGATGGATATGACAAGCTCATCTACAAAGCTTTCACAATCAGCTACAGTGTAATATCAAGTGTCGAGTATTTATTACATGCAATGCTGGACACTGTAGGGTTTCATTGTGAATCTGCAAGCAAATGACTGTTCAGCATTTGGATGGAGTACACAGCCAGTTTTCAGATTACCACAGAATACATGGGACATGAGAAGAATATTGTTTTCTGACCATGAAAAGACCACACACATGGCCCATGTGGAATGCACACTGGACCATCTTCAAAAACATAGACGTTGCATTCTCTGTTATGCTCACAGGCTGGTTTAATTATATGTAGGCATTAGGCAGTAAACATGTTGGCAGTTTCACACTGAAATGCTGCTGTTCTACAAGTAAGTTCCTCACTGTAGTTTATTCTCTTAAAATGGTACCATATTTTTTCATTCTACTTATGACTGTAGAGGCTTACGAAGGAAGATATTTCTTTAAATCAGAATTGGAAAATACAATATGATACAGAAAGTATACATTAATTTAATTAATAAATATTTATAAATTAATTTAAAAAACAAATAGGTATTTACAAGATTTAGGCTTCAAAAGGTAGTTGTGGGTCATATTATAAATTCAAGTGGTTATCAGTTTTCCAGTTTAATATTGATTTTTTTTGGCAGCAGTGCTTACTACTTAATACCATTATATTTTTTATATAAACATATATTTATTTATGTAAATGGCATTTATACTTTATACAGTTTACAATGTCAAAGCTAAACTGTGACCAAGAAACATACATTACAATATTTATGACCCCAAAATGTAATTGAATAAAACTTGGTATATGAGCTGTGTAAATTTTAGGAATATAAACCTCAGCCATACTCTTAGTGTATGCATTTTTAGCCTTGAAGTTTCAAGATCTGATGAAAGATCTCAAATGGTCCATATAATATTGCTTTTCTTTGCCCAATAACATCCTTTCAATGATAAAAGCAATCATTGCTAGTAACATTTTCCTTTCAAGATACATTTTCTAATTGCAGGTTACATGCTTATGTAACACATTGCTATGAAGTCATGATTTATACAGCTTGTTGATTTGTATGGCTGTAAGCTTGCAGTTTATATCATTATTCCATTTTGCACAAACAAAATGAGGAAAGAGGTACAAAGGTCATCTTTTCCTTGTATTTTTCCTCTTTCAAAACAGGAGACACAAAGTCAGACTAAAAAGGATGCACAAACAAAAAGGGGAATTGCCATTAGCTGGCTTGCCTGTTAAGAAGATGCCTTACCTGGAGAAACCCAGTCTCCATTTACAGAAGCAGCAATTATATATATACATACCTTCCTCAGCTAAGTTCATGGCTGTGCACTGTCATTTCAGCATGAAAGATGAAGTTATATATCTCTCATGTATTCAGGAGACAGTTAACTTAGGGCTGAGAAAGATACTGATTCTCGTTGAACAAAACGGTGGTGGTGGTGGTGGTAGTGGTGGTTATTTTGAGCCACTTGCAACTTTCAGTGGGTTCTACTTTATTTGATAAGTGTAAATTAGCATAAACTAGGCAAAGAAGCAATGCTTATGAGAAATATGTGCCATGAAAGTGATTATAGGCAGGAAAAGATCAGAAATGAGTGAGGTGAGATGACTTTCAAGCTCTAGAGTCAGCTTAGAATCACCTGCAGGCCAGATAGCTCTTGCTTGATGGCAAAGTACAAAAAATGGTATATCCCCTTACCATTTCTTGTCAAGCAGTTTATCTATGGGATGAGATGGTGGGAAGAGAACTCCTCCCCAGGTGTGCGTTCTTCTGGTACTGAATGCCATTACATTGGCTGTCGTCACCTTTTTTATTTTGGGGCTGAATTTGGTCAGGTCTGGCTAACAGGTTAGCTGCTCTTAGGATGGGGAAACAGCATTTCCAGGTGTTTTAAGCTTTCTGTGGTAACTTCAGAAGTAATTTAAAAGCATATATCTTTTTTTTTTGGGGGGGGGGGGGAGTTATGCATTATTTGTATGGCTCTCAATTTACTAGCTCTACTACTGTTTTAAGACTCAGAGTAAAATTCTCCTAAACTCACTCCTTTGAAGTGGTCTCTCTGAGACAAATCCCTTGAATTCCACTTGGTTACCAGGTCATGGCTGAGGGTCAGTTTGCCTCTGTTCAGGATATTCCCTTGACACTTCCCATGAGCATTACGGTCTTTGAGGTGACATGTCCTGTGGGCTTGGGAAGGTTTGCTTTTTTATCCCATTTCCACGTCACAGACATTTTGAAGCTGTCTTGAAAGACATTAATATGCTTAATAACCTGTTTCCAGGCCACATTGATTTGATAAATATGTCCAAATCATCGAGCAGTACAGTGTGTGTAGAATTGTCTTTGTAGCTGAGGTATCAGCACTGGCCTGGATGAAACATTCACAGTCCCCTGGTGACTGGGGATATACATCACTATATAAATAAATGAAAGCTATTGCTCTTTTGGAGGCACAGCAGTATTTATTCTTATTCTGAGGAAAAAGATTATTTTAGTAGATGACATCGATGGAGCCAAATTATTTGGAGGAATGGAGTGACTATTCTGGTTTTTACAACTTAAGTTACTCCTCTCCTGCCATTCCCTATCATCATTTGTGTAACCCTCGGGCATGATGTCTCCTGTTTTTTCTGATGTGCATGGAGAGAACTGTTGAATGACCTGTCATTTTCCCAAATTGACAGCAATATATTTATTCTGTTTTGAGCCTGCGTGTACGCACATCTCAAGTCAGAATTTAGTACTGAAAACATATGTTGTTTTAATCTGCTTTATGTCTACTATTGGTAGTAACGGCAGCAATATAACCCATTTATTTTGCCCGAATGTAAGAAGCCAAAAGCCACCTTTTTAATGATTTTTCCATTCCTGCTGTTTATATTTTTATAGTGCCTATTAATTGTAGACTATTAGTAAAACAATACTGTGTACATTATTTAGGAGCCATGTTTAAAAAGAACTCATTAGCTGACAAGTTGTTACAGAGAAATACTTTGGTGCTTAAAATAAATAAATAAAAAGTATATGTACTTTAATGCAATGTTCTGTAGCTGGCACTAAAAGGAATTCCCCCATTTTCTGCAAGTCCTTCCATGGGGGAGAGTGAGCTTACTTCCTAAGGAAATTACTGTAGAGGTGTCTGCAAGAGAAAACCAGGCACTGCTTTGCAGCTCTATAACTGCAATGAGAGTAGTCATGAATGAACATTGAGCCAAAAGAATGATGCATGTTTACATTATGCTTACTATATTATTCCTGCAAATGCATAAAAATGTAGCTGCCATGAACAACTGCCATGTATAGCACTTAGCATTAGGGAAAGCATTTGGTTCTGGGTATAGGACTCTGTGTCAAACTTTTGCTTTAAAAAATCCTCCTCCAGACAGTTTCAGACTTGGAAAGGTGAAGGCTCTGGCATGTAATGCAAACTGCAGCAGATGAGCAGTGCCTACTGGTATGTTTAATCAGAAGCCATTCTTTTCTGAACTGGATTTTCATTTACAGAAACCCTGCTGCTGCCCCTTACATTGTTCTGGGAGTTTAAAGAGAGCAAGGCTCCCTCAGCACCAGGCAGTCACTTTGCGCAGCCAAAGTGACAGAGAGGGAGGTAATGGATTGCATGAAAGTTTCCTTTGGCAACTGGAGAATCTCCCCCCGCACTTTTCCACGCGGCATAAGTTATGCTGGTACCACTGTTTGTGGGACCGCAGGATGAACTGGGTCAGGGAGTGAGCCAAGTTTTAAATTGCCCTTAAAAAAAAAGAAAAAAAGAGGGATTATTTTTAACCTGGATGTATTCCCCGATTACTTCATCTTGCAGCTTCATAAGCACTTATGCTGACACTACCAAGATGGTGGCATAAGACAAAAAATGAGCAGGTGGAAGCCACTTAAATGACACTACTGAAAAACAGGCATGTGTAAACCATGCCTTTACTGCAGACATGAAGAAAATCAATCCATGGGTATTTGTCTTGTGATCCCTTTGGGACCAGTATTTTGTTTCAGTATTATGAATTCTCTTATTCCTCTAACCAAGAGCTTTTCCCAGACTGATACATTTAGAGAAGCCAAAAGAGATTTAAAAGTTGATTTAGAAAAACAATGGTGACTGAAGAAACAAACACTTTAATAATGTCTTTCAAGATTAGCAAATCAGCCTGACAGGGCAGAAATTTGTGCTGCCAAGCCTGTAATACATTTGGAAATCAGAGACTGATAACAGAAGATGAATTGTTTATGAACTTCTTTTTCATAACCCTAAAAAATGAGCATCTTTACTAAGTCTATCTCAGAGAAAAATGTTTTCACAAGCAATTCTTCCTTTCTGTTTTGCATACTGTCTTTGTGACTAGTGCATTAGCATTTTAACGTTCATCACATGGTGACTGCCCCAGCTGAATGACTCCTTAAATAGGAGTAGAAATACATGTTGATTAAATTCTTTCAAGCTCCTTGACAAGAAAATGAGTGTTATAAAAGAGTGCTGAAATGGAATGATTCAAGTAGTGCTACATTCACGACTTAATTCCTTGAGCCTGCCTATTTCCTCCCGACTTATTAACTTCTAAAATCCTTCAATGCACCGTGTAGGCCGACACAGAACAAATTAACCCAGGGCTGGCATTCAGGCACACCTGTAAATCCTGGCACAGGTAGTACACCTACTGTGAAGCTCTATGGTCAGTAAAATAGGAGTCTCCAGGCAAACAGGAGATTGATAAACTCTATGCCTAATTTCTGTAACCGTCATACAACTTGAGTAGTCATGTGTAACAACATCCTGTGCTCCTACCCAGGCACAAAGCTCGCTGTCTCCTGAAGGCAGGGTGCTGCAGGGAAGAGAGGAGCAAAAGGACTGTCAGTGTCTGGTTGCACCAGAACATAACTAAGGCTGTGGTACGTACAGCATAAATAAGATTTGGCTATGTTTAAGAAGAGATACTATACTCACTTTCAGTTCACTTTCAGTTCTCCAACACTCGAAATCCACATTAGCGTCATGTAGTTGGTCATATACTATGTGCATACACACATCAGGTGATCATCCAATACTAATATTTTGCACCTAGTTGACATGTGTAATACTTTATTAAGTCTAGCTAATTAACCTTATTTGTACTGATAATCCAGAAAGAAATCATCACAACTGGTCTACTGCCAGTTTTCACAATCCCTTCAAACAATTAGTCCTGATGACTTTCACTAAATGCACAGAAAATACATTCTTCCCTTAGAGTCATTTTTCCGTGTATTTATACTGTGCTTTCCGAGCTGACACGAGAGCATCAGTTAGCATGTGCCTTCAACAAGCACTCCGGGAGGTCTGAGGGCAGCAAGCTCCCTGTCTCCTTGGTCACCCTTCATGTATTTACATGCCAGAGTAATGAGAGTGGATGACAAGCTGCTGTTCTTCATCAGAAACCTTGCAGATCCCTCATTAGAGAAGTTTTAGGAGCAGATAACCTCTGCTTTTTAAAGTCCCACTATGAATGGACAGACAGAGAGAAAATAGTAGCCAGTAGATGTAAAGCTAGAGTCACCAGAGGTTTGGACAACCTCAGGAAGTGAAACTGGCAGGCTGCCTCAATTATAAAAGGCGAGATAGAGAAGGGAGGAAGAAATAAATTATTTATAAATGTTTTCTGTTCACTTGAAAATCAGCTTGATTAGAGACTTTCCTGCTCAGTATTCAAATCCTGAATATTTTAACATCCACAGAGGATGATGTAAAGTGTCAAATCTTGTACATTTAGCCCAGTGTTCACTTGCAGGCTGGGCCAGCATTTTTAGAGGTCCAGGACTCCAGGTCTGAAACTCAAGTACTTGAAGACAAGGAATGTTAAGGCAATTCTTGAATAAGAGTGGATTAAACCGCTTTAGAGTGGTCTGGCCAAAGAGTTTTACATGAGGGATTTCATACTGAGAGTCTACTCAAAAAAAATCAGTCTCAACAGAGCTTTTCAGTACTAAATGTGTGAGTTTTAACACAGCCCAAATATCACCATTTTAGGTTTCTATCTTGTTATTTTTTTGAACATACTCTACTATATTTACTTCACAACAACAAATCCTCTTGCTCCAAAAAAGCAGTCTGCCCACAATACTTTCCATCTCCTAAATGGCTTTTTTCAGCTCACATTATATGGAGCTGGTCATGAAAGCAAAAAATAATAGGCTACAACTCAGGCAAGATGAGTCTATTTCACTGTTTGGATGAGCTGCCATCAACACAGTCATAGCTGTCATGAAGACACTCACAGTCTTTTGCAATAAGGCAGCTTGTTAAACAGAGTACCATCCAGAAATAGAAATAAATATTTTCTGGCAGGATCTGTATTTGAGAGCTGTTTATGTGCTTATATAAAATCTAGTTCTCTCCATTAAATCATTCTTAGATATGCAGTTACTAAAAGATATACATGCCAGTCCTATTTACAGTCTTTGCCTTGCTACCAGAGTGCATAATGGTAAGTAGGAAGAGTGGGCTGAAAGCTCAGACAGCTAGACTACAGAAACAGTGGATCAAAAACAAATATCTAAAGGCCTTTGGCCCTAGCACATCACAGTTGCAAACATCTGTGAAATTCTCATCGACAAGCTATCACACAATGAAATACCTTCACTCTTTCAGCATGTGTGACCTTTTTTTGATCAGATTGTTACTAATGTACTACATATATCTCTAGTATTCTACACCACCAATGCATGATTGCTAACATCCTTTGGTAGCTAGAAAAGGCGATATTAGTGAGTGACGATATTTTGGATTGGCTGTAAAAGGATCTATAATCGTTCTCAGGCATATTACTCTCAGGGAGCTAGGCTACTGCAGATAAGGGCAAGTGACTGCAAGAAGTATAAATAAAATCCTATGCAAACAATGGCTCTACTAATTGGTCTTTCTTGGCAGACACTGAGTTGCTCAGAACTAATGTTTTACCTACAAAGCATTGTTTGATCATCTGTTTTAAAGCAGATGACTGCATTAGTTTGGTTTTCAGAGGAGGTGAGAAGTATGGAGCTGTGTGGTCTGTTTGCTTGTCCATCCCTCCTTAAAAGAAATTGGATCTGTTCACTGATTTTAACCAGATTTGAAAGATAAGAAGTTTTACAAGGTATTACAAGGGATCGAAATAGGTCAGGAAAATCAAGATTCCTTAGTGCTTGTTGGAATGGAAGTACTTATTCTTCTGTTTCCGTATTCAATCAGTAGCACATACCGCCTGCTTCTTTTGTCATCCTCACTGACACTGTCAGAAAGGAGACATGAAGAAGTTTTGCTTCTCAGCTGCAGAGAGACTAAGACTCAGCAAGAGCATAGGGAAAGCAACATAGCTGCTACACAGACTATATCCATTCTGTGGATGGCAGGCTAGACTGTGTTTAACTTCATTTTTTAAAAGGTTAATAAAGTAGGTATCTAATTATTTTTCTGATCGAGGACTCAGAAACATCTAAAAAGTTTGCTGTTGATTTACTACATTGTGCTGCTTGCACTGCTTTCCTGTTTTATCAGATGTGATAAGAACCTTTTTGACTTTTTCTGTGGAATGATTCTCCTCTTCTTTTGATGTTGTTTCTATGTGGCCATGTTACTAGTTGCAGTATCATGCCACCCAAGTGTGAAAATCCAGAAGCCGAGTTCCTTGTTTATATATTTATATGGACCTACATGTTCTGATACCTCCTGGGATCAGAATGGAACAGTGTTGGTTTTTACATGCTTTTCCTACTTCTCTTGATTCATGTCATGCATATGCTGCTGTGAGTAAGCAGAACAGAATAGGTTCTTTGCATTAACATTTGGGGGATCTCTGAAGCATTGTAGCTAATACTAATGAATAATTCATAAATCTTATTAAAGGAACAATTCAATTCAAACTATGCTACAGGTGAAGTAATATTAGAGGTTACCAAGTTTTACAACAATTATTTGACTTAAGAATAAGTCCTTAGTCAAAAGCTATAGATTGCTTATGCAACCTTGATGTTTAAAACTTAGCAGAATTTGCACAGCTGTTTTGCCTTTTCAGGAAGCAATCCCAGTGATTACTCGGTCTGTGCAGCAAAACAGCAGCAGGATTTTAACGACAACAGGAATGACCACATTGCTTATTATGGGTGATGATGACCACCCTTCTCTTTACTCTGATTTCATATCAGCCTTTCATGCATTCAGATTCCCATCTGCAGCCGTTCATTGCCACGCAGGCTCCCCGTGTTGGCTGCTCACAGGGGGCTTTCCAGTGCTTCTCCCTTGCTCGAGGCCATATGTTGTGCCAGCTCTGGTGCCTATATTAGGAAACTGATCTGGCTGAAAGCTAACCGTAAAGAAAAAAAGACTGTTTGGCTCTCTGTCATCAGTTCTCAGCCATAATCTGGTGTAAATGCTGTACTGTTGTGTCATGAGAACACCTCCCTGGTTATTTTGCTTTGTGCAATGCAAAGCAATCAGATAATGATCTTGGACTGACTCATAATATTGGACTACAAGAGATGCAACTGTTAGTCATACGGACATTTATTAGATTTCAAATGTCACTTGTCCAAGGTCTCTTTTTTAAACATAACTGCTTGCACTTGTAACTAGCCCTCAACATTCTAGTGAAATGACTTTTCCACTGATTTTTTTTTAGAGAATGAAACCAATTACAGGGACGCGGGTATAGAGTTTAGCATTTCTGCTTGGCTCTGTTTTACCTTATGAGAAAGATTGTTTTGTAGAATGCAGTGCTGGTAGGATACAGACTGCTTCTTGCATCCTTGTTGCAGCAAACACATTTTTCATTCAATATTAGTGTTCAGATGTCATACAGAATAATAAAGTATTCATGCCATTGTATGAACAAACAAAGAAATTTCATTAAAAGACAATGTTAAAAGAATCTTAGAGACATGTTGTTACACATTTTAAGACCAGGAAATGCCAAAATTAAGTGTAGATTTTCAACCTTCATTCCTGCATTTAAGTGTGCACAAATTATGGTTTAAATACAGTCTCATTTTCTCAAGTAATAAAGTAAAATATTCCCCAACATTTTCTAATCTTGAATAAAATTCATGTATTATAACACCATGAGTATAGCATTTTGTATATACCACAATCATTAAAGTAATTTCAAAGGGGAGAGAGGAAAGAAAAACTATATTACATCCTGCATAGTTCTGAACTATTTTAAATCCCTATTGACAAAAGATAGTCCAGGGTTTCACCTTAAATTTGTTATCTGAAGCCCTGCAACTGATAATCATCCCTTTATTATTAGGCCTCAGGTCAAACACCAGAAAAATTGGAATCTTTGTATGGATACCAGAGTCTGCCCATGTCCTTCTGATAGTGTTATGTAACCAAAAAGGCTTCTGTAAAAGCCCATTGTCATTTGCTTAAGTTAAGCACCTTTTTAAGTATTTAGGAGGAAAACTTTAACAAATATTATGACGGCAAAACTGAATGAGTTACAACTTTCAACATTCAGAGGTTTCTATTTTATTTTAGATTCGAAAGAACTTTTGTTAGATTAAATATACCCTATTTTCTCTCAGCCTAGCTGAATAAATTCTAACTTAACCAATTTATTTTATAAGCTATAATAGGTGAACAGAGAGGCAAAGCTTTGGTTTAAAAAAAAGAAAGAGTGAAATATTCAGATTCCTCTATGACTATGCCTCTTTTAGAAGTTTCCCTTTATCTTTAAAAATCTGAGCTGGAAGGGCCTTGCCAGAGCTTCTGAAGTGCTAACCACCCAAAGCTGTGCTGGATGGTGCCCATAAAAGCGTGAATGAGCAGTCAGGGTCTCAGGCAGAGAACTACAGCAAATTCAACTCTTTGAAAATACAGGCTTTAGTCTAACTGTACAACTTTAGGTACTAATTTAGGTACTAATGCTAAGCACATAAAAATCTGAGCTTTACACAGCAGTGTGCAAACTATTAACATTCTTCAAAGTTTATTAAATAAATACAAGATATTTCAAGCCTTACCATGCAAAGAAAGGCCTTTCCATAATGGACTTTTAGTATAGCCTTTTACAAAGAAGATTGGTCTTTGTTGTTAACCAGTAAAAAAAACAGTACCTGCTATACTGTACATCATGTCCACTTTTTCCATACAATTGACTATAGTCAAAGAACAAAGATTCACATACATTAACTTCTACAAGACAGACAAAAAATACTTTTTCCTCTTCAAGGATAAACTTTTTTTAAGAAAAGTCTTAACACAATTTCAATAATGTTTCATGAGTCCTAAATTCATTCTAAAGCATCCTTAGTGCTTTATGCCTACTGACTGTTAAAAAGCAGCCTTTATATTACAAAGCTGCAGCTTAGTTTCATGAAGCACTAAGCTGAGGCAGCCATTGAAAACCACTCAACCAGTGCTAGCCAAATATACCCATTAATCAGTGCTATTTGCCTCTTAAAGTTAGGACCTAATCCCTAATGTGATCCCTAAGAATCCTCTACTTTATTTTTGTTTTTTTGCCTTTGGAATCTACTGCCTTCTTCACCACAGAAAACAATTGATGTTTCTCCCCTTCTCCCTCAGTTGTGTCACACCCAAAATTGTAAGCAGAGCTGGAGGGATCAGTTCAGAACAGATACAAGCTCAAAGTAGGCCTTGCTGGCAGTTTGAAAGAGTGTAATTGCTTTATTCCATTGTTTTTCTTTTTTTCCTTTTTTCCCTTTTTTTTTTTTGTTGCCTGCTCTGTATGTTCTGATTCCTGCAGGGACTGGAAGTGGAGACGGAAAAATGCCATAAGAAAAGCTGTTTTTATGCATGACTGTTAGCCTTCTCAGAAGCATTAGATATCTTGTGAGGACCCTTGTATATATGAGATTTTCAGCCCAATTGTACAAACTGAAGAGTTCTGTCAAAGTTTCAGATCAACACCCACACATTAGTTGATAATTATTATTTATTTGTGGTGTGGCAAGAAGAAGAGGTGCCACAAGGTTAGGTACAGTGCAAAAGAGTCTCTCTTCTTCAAGCTCTAGATTAGCAATAGATTTCATTAAAGGTGTTATGTGTCATTTGTACTGTGATGGCTCAAAAAAGTGTTAGGCAGGATCATAACCCTCTTGAAGTAGATACAAGAAAAAAGTTTGATTACACATGAGGTAGGATAGCTGTCCCCAAATAGCTTCCAGCTTGTTGTTAAGTAAGAACACCATGTTCTAAGGTATCTTAATTCATCCTGAAAATGAGTAAACTAAAAGGGAGCAAGGTCTCTTTACTCTCCAATGAGATTGTTCACAGCTGAGGTAAGCCAGGAATAGCTGGAATGCCATAAATTCAGACCCTTTCATCTGAACTCACTTTCAAGTGTTATCAAACCCTCTAAGAGATAGTCCCTATCCTATAGTTCAATTTAGTACCTAAACATAAAGATGTTTGTTCAAGCCAGTCTCCTGAAACACATGAAAACTAAACATTTTTCACTTAACCACCCTTTGCCCATCAGATTACCACAAGAGCTCTCAGGGTCTTAAATTCCTCCCCCCATACTACAGACCTCCCAAACGTCCTCTGAAGACTGATACACCACACTAAACTCAGCCTTATTATTATATCCTATGCAGTGACATTGGCTTTATTGGAATTGAGTTTGTAGGAGAAGTTAGCTCTTCAACTTTATATGATCTGACCGCTCAATTTATAGAACTCATTTATAGTTGATAAGATGTTTTACTAGAAGTGGCCAGCATTCTACTGAAGAAACTCACTTTCAGCAAAAACTCTCCTCCTTTTGAGAACTTTCTTGGTGCAAGGAAAAGTAGTGTTTCAGCATGTCAGGTTTCAAACAAAAGCTCAATGAAAACTGAAAGAACAAAACTGATGGACTGATTTGGAGGGTTTGAGAAGGCTCCGGTGTACTCAAACCCTCCAAATCAGTTCCTCAGTTTTGTTCTTTCAGTTTTCATAATTTTGTTGCTCTTTTTTTTTTCCCCCCTTTCCTTTTGTTCTTTTCCCACTTTTCTCTGAAGAAAACTGGAAGAGAAGTGTGGGGAATAGGCACAAGAAGAAGAAATGCAAAAAGGAGTTTGTGTAGGTTTGGGTGCTATGGAGGCTACTTGTCATAATTTCACAAGCTGCTGGCTCCAGTGACAAAACTGTTCTAAAAGTTCCTGTAATGTCTTCTACCTATGCCTATCAGTTCAAACCAAGACCTTGTTACCCTTAACATTCAAACCCAAAACTACAACAAGAAAAACTGCCCTTGATTTTTAATTTTCAGTTTTCACTATGGGTAAAAAAGCACCATGTTCTGTGAGTTTCAGTGAATTCAATATTTCCAAAGTACTGACCATACTGTATGAGAGAAGCTCATGGAATCCTGCCCTTAATCTATCTATACTTTGAAGAAGAGGAGATGGTAAAACTGATTCTACAGCTTGGGTAACAAGGAACGATGACTAAATTTGTCTTCCTGTTATTAGGTCTGCATATTGTGGTACCCACTGGTTTCATGTATTTTGGAAGAAAAAAATACACATATTATTACACATTTGCAGGTTTTGCTTTATATCCAGCTAACATCTAAAAATGTAAGTTCAAAACAGTTGCCTTTCAGTCTCATACAAATATCAAGATAATTAAACAGCTAAGGAGGTTTCTACATACTATGGTAGCCATAAACAAAGCACTAGGAATTCTAGAAATGAATGTATTTTTTTTGGTGTATTTCCTACTTTTTTTTTCATATAAGAAAAGCCAGTTCCAAAAAGACATTTATTATGTAGCAAGAGTTAACAATTACTCCCTAGCGATACATATATAACCTCCATGTCAGTTTTGCTCTGTTTATAGATCAACAGCTTATTTCTTAATGAAAGAAGAAAAAAATAGTGCTGTTATGACACAGGTGCTGAAATCTTAGTAACAGTTCCAGAGCAATGCGAAACCCCTGTAAACCATGATTCCCTCACAAGGCAACCAACATGAAGGATTTCCGCAAACTACTCTTATTTTGCTAAGAGTGTCATCTTGTGGAATTCTTGGAACACTTTTCGGCCCTGACTGGCAGCTAAAGAGGAGGAATAGTTTTCCTCCTGGTGGAGTAATCCATTATAGCTGAGGGTGATTGCTTTTAGGAGAGCAGTGTGTCAACAAAACACAAGAAAATGTGGTTCCCTGACATAATACCAGTAATGATACACCATTCTTTTGTCTGCTCTCCAGAGGTAATTCCTAATAACAAAGTTGGGATTTTTGTTTGTTTTTTAACCTATGGTAGTTGCACAGACTTTGATATCGAGCTATTGCAATCGTAAATCAAAAGGCTCTTAGCACCCTTAGGACTATACTGGCTTCATTACACCTGATGAGCTTGAATCTCCTGTTTCTACTATCACAATTATCCTCACCTACAAGGCTCTGTGATACTGATAAGTGATAACCTTAACATATGCATACATCGTTCTCTTGATGTCACGCTGCCAGAGGAGTTTCTTCACATTCCCTAAATTTGTCCATCTTTCTGTAGTGCCTGCTGTAGGCCACAGTAGTGTCAAATCACAGTAATGTCAAGTCAATCAAAAACATCAATTCTGAGAATGGAATTTATTTCCTGTATCTAAAGCTGTACACTGTGTCAGTATGCCAAAAGGGAAGTTCATTTCTCTTTAATCATCTAAAGCAATTCATGTTCTAAAGCATTTTTTAAAACTAATAAGCCAAGAAAATATGGGCTAGAAGCTTTAATGGTATTATATAAGTCAGCAGACAAGGACACAGTTTTCCAAGAACAGTTCAGCACAATTCATTGTACAGTGGCTTAACATTTAACTTTGTTTCACTCAGCCCACACAGCTTCTATATAGGATAGTCAGTCTAAATGCAAAAGGTTAGAAAGGCTGCTAGCTGGAGATTTGGAAAAGGAGCTACTGCTCTTCTTTATTTGCCATATTTGATGAATCTTTGCTGTAGGCAGATACCTTCTGTAGATAGCATACAGGCACCTGGCTTGCAAAAAACGCTCTTTATAAAGAATAGAAAGAAAGTAGACATTTCTGAATTTTCACAAATTCTGAACTGAAATTGTTTATTAAATAACACATGAACAGGTCAAAATGAGTAGCTTTACTGATACTGAAAATAGCAATGAACTCTTTAACTAGCTCACAATACTAGCGCTCACTGAGATAGAAGAGTTCTGTCCAATAAATCAACAGTACTACTTCATTCAAGAGCAGTTAATTCTCAATGAAGTCAAAGCAGCTGGATTTAAGCCCATGATTCTAAAAGACTGCATTTTTCTAAGGTCTTCCACCTAAATATCATGTAGCCTTACAGTGCTGAGTTTGCAAGAAATGTCTGAATTATTGTACACAAAGAAACCACTGCAGGTGTTTTAGAAAGAATGAATTTTACCAGGAAACAAACACTCACCCTTATTAAGTGAGGTCTCAGGTTTTTAAATGGATTTTCACTTGCATGTTTGTTTGGAGAGGGGTTCCTGACTGCCTTGGAAGTAGAGAAAATTAAGTGCTTCTCAATCAGGAACACAGTAGATAAAAAGAAGATACAAATCATAAGTCTGCAATTAACAGAAAAAAGCACTATCACTACTACCAATGCAAGCTGTAAACGGACACTTGCAGAATAAAAGGTAGTATAGTAAATGTAATGTAAATGGCAGAAATCCTAAGAAAGGAAAAGAAGATAAGTTTTTTCCAAATAAAGCTCAAATAAGTAGTAGCGATAATGGTGAGATATGGAAAAATGAGTAAGCATGAGAAATAGATTCACAAACTTTTCTCTGTGTGTCTTTGAATAGTTGCTAGTTTGGTGAATCCTAGCCTGTTTGTCCAGATGATCTGTTGCAGATGCTCACTAGTATATGCCATAGAACTTCACTAATATGGATGCTTTCTTAAGTTTCACATTTAGCAAGGATTTAGTTGCAGAGCATTACAATGTACTTTCCTATTAGTGTAATAGTATAATGAGTGCTAAGACTTCATTAATTCATTTGCTAGGAGATTAAATAATATCATTAATAAGGAAAATGAAACTGCCAAAATAAATGTAGAAAGTGCATTGTGATGCATGAGTCTTGGAGTAAGTGGGAGAAAGTTGCTCTGTGCATTCCTTTCCTACTTTACAAAATAAAAGGCACAATTTTTCCATTGTTATTTAAGAGGAAATACTCTACCACAAGAGTGTTTTGGGTTACAATTTATAATACAATATATTTATGCAGGCTCATTAGAGAAGACCAACCAGCTGCTCTTCCCCTATTGGAACATGAAAGTTCTTGACAAAATGAAAAGGCAAAAAAAAAAAAAAAAAAAAAGTAAAGCACAACTTCATAATGTTACTGAGACAAATAGCTGGCGTTTAGATGGGAAGAAAAATTCTACTGGGATGAAATGCCAAGAGCAGTCTTTCAGTTCTCATGATTCAAGGCCTAAACTCACCAGCAGAGACCAAAGTAGCTTTCTGTCCTGCCATCTATGGTTGAACGGCTAAGTGTCTGAAGAGGAGAGGAAAGTTAGACTTTCTTCTGAACAGTTTGGCATTCAGACCCACTGGACTTTTCTACGGCTGAACTGCCAATTTGTTAAAATGTGTGCAGGTAGAGATATGTCAGTCCAATTTGGACAGCTGGAGGGAAGAGGATAGCTTTGGGGTGCACAAACCTTTCTGTTAGGAAAAACTGCCTTTGAAAGATGAACATGGGAACATAGCCAGAGCAGAAACTGGAAATACTGGATTCATTAGCAGTTTTAGGGCATACTTTCCTTCTTCCATCTTCCCCCAGCTCCCTCCAAAAACCTGTGTGTGTTCCCCAAGCAATAAACTACCTGTTTCTCAACTATCATAGGAGATAGTGCCTCTTAACACTTGTCCCCTCTACTCTAGAGACCTAAATACCTTTCCTCTCATTTCTCATTAAACTCAGCATAATTAAATTCACAAGCACTGTTCATAACTTACACATAGCTTTGAAGTTTGCTGCTTCTATTTCTTAGCTGAAGAAAGACTTGGGTACCCATGAGTTTGCCTAGACTCCCAACTCTTCCAATTTTTCAATTAAAAAAAATAATTACTTCTACTTACAAAACTGCTCTCCTTTTTCTCTTTAGTATATGGAATCCCAGCACTCCAGAGTCATTCACTGCTCTTTAACATATCCTTTAACATACCTAGCCATATGTCCCAAATCCTCATTTACCACCAAGGTTTCAGTAGATACAAGATATGTTTCTGTTTCTTGCATCCAAACAAATCCCTAACAACCGCTCGGGTCCATAGTGCTGCTTCTGTTGCTTTTCTGCACCACACCAAATCTTCAGTCCCACAGAGACAGTTTGCAACACCTCTTTGGGCTGGCATGTAGCCCTAGCAAAAGGCCACAAATATGAAACTTCACATATGAAACTTCATGGTTCCAGCTTTGAGGTTAGTGCAAAGGGAGAAACCGTACAGAAGATCTTCCTCTCTGTTGCCATTTGTTACTTCCATACAACCAAGAAATTCTGCCTGAGAGCCCACCGCATTTGCTGTGTGAACTGCAGACTCACTGCAGACACATTTGGTTTATTAGCTGAGGAGGTTCACCAGGGAGAGCCTAAAAGTGCAGCCTGGATTCCACTTATTTGTTTTCTGCAAAGGGCTTTCCTCAGTTTTAGATTTCTGTTAGGTTTCAGAGTACGGCAGGAATCCTTGATATGACATGGGGTCTTGTATCCTTGATATGACAATCTGAAACTGAGCCATCAATTTTAGTAACTCATACTTAATGAATTAGCAGATGTAAATCTCTGTACTCTTGCTGACTTAGAGAAGATGTGCTGAATCACAGCAGCTGAGCACACACCCTTATTAATTTTCAGAGAACTCCTAATCAAAAAACTTTTTAGCAGTATCTTTAAATTAAGCCACTGAGTTTCAGGTTCCCTTAAAAGATTACCATGCATAATTGTTCTAACAAGGCCCAACAGAGTTATGGCAAAATACTTCATGTTTTCATTGATGTAACAATGGCTAAACTTTCATTAGAAAGCTTACTGTATTGCAAGATGATACCAAAGTAAAGTGGATAAGAAAATCATGAGATTTCATAGCACTGAGTGGTGTAAAAAAGGTGGAATATAACTGTTTTCCAGTGGCATATGGACATGCTTAAAATGAAGACTTCAATGAAGGGTACTGCAGAAAAGGATCTGGGAATTATAGTGGATCCTATGCTGAGTAGGAGCAAGAAATGCCCTGCTGTTGCAAAAACGTTAAACCCCACTCCAGGATCTATAAAGAAAAGTCCCATGTATAAGCCATGATTCCCCACCTTTTGGACGAGCTGCGGAGTGTCCTGGGGAGACTGATAACAGTGATCAGAGGTTTAGAAAATACGCATCTGGAGAAAGCTTGAATGAATAGTCTAGAGACGAAAGACTGAGGAAAGACATATAGTTTAAATTATTTTTTCATTGTAAAGAGGAAGGAAATAAACTGCGTATTCACTGTGAGAAGGACAAGAAGCAGCAAGCCTAAACTATAGAAAAGGAAATTTGGTTAGACATTGGGAAAAATTTTCTAGGAGTCTGAATCAGTCTCCCTACAGGTTGAGCCGGAAGACTGTGAAAGGGGGGTTTAAATGTCTGACTGGACAAACATCTTTCAGGAATGTAAGAAGAACTGATCCTGTCTTCAGGCAGAAGAGCAGCCTAGGTGACCTAGCTGGCCCTCTTTGCTAATGTTTCTATGACTTCTAGAAGCTTTCTTTGAAGATCTTTTTGCCGCGTGAATATATCTTTCCCCAGGATTTCTTGAATTGTCAACTGTCTGCAAGATACTCATGATATCAGGTTACAAAGGACAAGCAGATTTAAACCCACAGCTGTATATCTTCTCCATACCAAATGAAAGCAAAGGAGTTGCTATCTTCCTCTTCCCCCTCCTTTTTCTGCTCCAGAGATGAACACACTCAGGGCTGAAAATCATGGGAGTTTTCTGTCCCCTTAACAGTGTTGTGTCCCTGATGGAGGTGTAACACAAAGTCATTGACATGGAGCATTGTCACTTTTTTGGAATCGTTTTCTTGGCAGCACTGTCTGTCATTACAGCCAAGACAAACTTAAGACCTGCAAAAGTGGCCTCAGAAGAAAAGAACAGTTGGGCAGAGTTGAACTGAAATATGGTCTTTAGTAGCACAGAAGGAAAAGGGGACTAAAACAGGATGAGATCCTGCAGTGGGACACTGTTTACAGAAAAGATATCTGGTTTTAAACAGCAAAACCTTAGAAAAGTCGGTTTTGGCTTAGTTTTTTCACTTTTAACATGGAATAAGGTTCCTTCCTTTCCCTTGTGAAGCACTGAGATCCGAGTACAACCAGAATGAACTTCCAGACTATTATTTGTAATTATTAGTAGAGTAAATACTGAAGCACTGGCTGGTGTAGGGTTACCTGGAAGGGGGAAGCTGTGAGGGAGATGCCAATGGAAACTATCCACCAGAAGCCTCTGAGCTTTCACGCTCCAGCAACAACCTCCTAACAATTAAATCCGTCGGGGGGGCTCTCACAGTCATTTCTGCTCTTTGGGGACAGCATGATGCTTCATGTTTGCCTAGCTATGAATTGTGTTCCCCATCACTTGCAAAGGTTATTGTTGATGGATTATAATTTTTACTCATTTTAAGAGTATAGGTTGTGCAGCAACCGGATCTCCTGTTTTTTTCCAAGAGTTCCGCTATGCATACATAGACAGATGTAGATAGGTGCTCACTGTTTAGTAATAGCTACTACTAGTAAATAGAAATTTAGTGAAATAACAGTCAAAGAGCAAACTGTTTGCTATGTGAGACCATAAGTAAAAACACTGTGTGTCATGCGAAACTCCAGCCTGACCGGCATGCCATCTCCAACAGGGTCCAGTAGGAGGTGCTTAGGGAAATAATAAAGAAAACAGGATGGTTATAAGTAATTCTTCCCTGGTTTATTCTTCTAGATATACATAACCATATTTATTTGTATTCTACATGATAAAATATTTTTGTCTAAATAGCTGCATTAAAGAATGCAGAAACTAGCACTCTTACCTCTGCCCTCCTCTTCTGAAATGTTCTAGGTGATCTCCATTCATGTTGTTTTTTGTCTTTCCTTTGTGTCATGTGTCTGGACAGCTCATGTCTAATTATGCTATGTTTTCTGAACACATGAGGCACATTAATGACATGGAGTGCAGAGGACTCAGGTTTGCTGGGAGGACAGGAGTAACTATTGAAATTAGGCTGGCAAAAAATACAGGCAGTGAAGACTGTGGGATTTACCGCCGATGGACTGTTCGATGTTGAACAAGTGAGGCATTTTATAACGTATTTCCAATGTTATTTTCTCTGATACTTCCTAACTTGCACTAGCACCCCACTTCCTTTATCACTTCTATTCTGGGGCTATATTGCATGCCTCTTTCTAACATGCACATGCACATATTGCGCTACTTTCACCCTGGTCTTCTTCCCTAGCAGGAGAGTTGGCAATTTTTAGGTGACTTTTCTGCTGTTCTACTTCCTACCAGTTTAAATAACATTACTGTGGCTACATGGCATGGCTAGGTTAGGCACTGTGAACACTGTCCTGTCAGATATGTAGAGCTGGAAACCACTGGAACTTATTGTCAGGAGTTATGATGAATTTCTCTGGAAATTTTAAATCAAGATTGAATGTGGTATTTAACCGGAGTGTGCTGGGTGGGAGGACAGACTAGAGGATTACAGCTGTGACATTTATGCAGCCTCTGCCCCTGTAGTCTGTCTTTTGCTTCAGTAATCTAACTCTGTGATTGATCAGTGAGGCCATAAAAAAGTGATGTATGTTTTTCATACACTCTTTAAAAATCCTGTAAAATATCTTTTCCCATGCTCTTCCAGCTCTTTATCATTGACACAGGCCCCCTTGTCATGTAAAAATAATATCAGTTTTGTAGGCAAAATATCCTTCTTGCTCATTATTTTGATGCCTAGCCTCGTTTAATGCGGATAAGAATATATATGGAGCTAGGCTGTTTAATGCAATCCGATCGTGAGATGTTCCCTAACAATTTTGCTTACATATTTTTTATATTCTTAACAGTGAACATCTGACCCTGCAATATACATTATTTTCTATTAGTGGAATTCTCTAATAGGAATAATACAGATAAAGCATGGCTAAAAGAGTATCCAGTAAATTCATGTGAAACCGTTGAACCCAATCATGAAGCAGACTTTCTAAACGTAACACAGATAGAAATATCTGGGCAACCTGGACACAAGACTTTGGCAGTATGGAATATCTTTTATTCTCAGAATACTCTGTGGGTATGTTATTCAAATACAAATGAGCAAATCAGATGTACAGTCTGGTGACTGACTAGAATAAGCAGTGTGACATGTCTTGCAAGAGAAACCATTTATTCCTTGCAATGTGCTGTAATCCAGGAGCGATACTTAAAAAATCACCTTTTCCAGATCCTGCAATGAAACTCAGCCAACACTAGATCTTAAAAAGGGAAATCCTCATTGTAGTAAATTTCTAGTGTTTATATCCTGTTAGGAAATAGGCAAGAAAACGTTTTTTTTTTTTAAAATCCCTGCGGTCCTTCCCAGGAACAGCAATACTCAGGTATTATTTACCTGAGCTGACTTCCTCGCTGCGCCTTGCTCGCCACCTGATAGCCAACTTCCTAGTGACCCCTAGCAGAAACGACCAGGACGGGCATAAATCTGTCGGCCCCCAACGCACGAAACCCGGCGCGGTGCGGCGCGGAGCCAGGGAAGGCCCCGCCGCGTTTCGCGGGCGGCGCTCCGCGTGCGCAGCGCCGGGCACCTCCCGGGCGCGGAGCGGCGAGCAGGGGGCA